>NC_136855.1:25496010-26015171 GCF_951799975.1 Gobius niger | reverse complement strand
AAAAGTAAATTAATCTTTTTTAATAACATTTTTAGTCCAATGATATTTTTTGAGACTTGAAGTTAGTTACTCAAATCAAGGACAAATGTACTTATCTTTTTTATTTCAGTTCAAGATTCCCTTCATGGTCTGGTTCTACGCCCCTCGGCTGAAGAGTTATGTCTCTCAGTAGCTGATAAGCTGTTCATTGTTTGCCCAAATCCTTGAAGTCTTCTAAATCTGACCTTGATTAACTAAGGTTATTTCAAGACCTTGTTCTTCAGAAGGAATCACATCTATACACAAGTATTTGTAATGATTTTAGCTGTGGTGAAGCTGCTCATACTCCTCGTGTTAATTAATGACGTAAAACCTATGGGTCCTGTATGTGTGCTCTGTCCAGTGATCCATTCTTCTTCCTCATTGTCACTCCAGACGTGTCACTGAGCGCCCTCCGATTGAAATGGCACATGTTCTTGCAATCACTGCAGTCTGTGCAATTCATTAGGCTCCAGATACCGGCACTCAGCTCCAAAACTCACCGTTCTGCTTCGTTTAATGGAAGTGGCAATAAATGGATAGCTTTGTAGGGAGAGAGTGAATGGGGGAAGAGAAGAGAGGATGCATTCATCAATTAAATGACAGGGGCAGAGTGTGTGTGCAGTGAATTAAGAGAATCCAATGGCCTATTTTTTCTCTCATTGGAAATCATCAACACTAAATACAGCGCAAGCAGATAAAGGAGCAGAAGCCAATAAAGTAGAAAAATGGTGGAAAAGTGTGAGTACGGGCTGTCACAAAAGTTTACATAAAGGCTGTCATCAGGGTAATTCGGCCAAATGGATGTTTCTTGTCCAAAGTGTGGTCCGAGCGAGTTACTAAAAGCTGTCATCAGGTGAGTAATACACCTAAATTGAGATCGCTTAGAGGATCGATATTGTGGGCACTGCTTTTTGCTACGTTTTAGACATTAAGCTGACAAAAGTGTTTAGCGTAGCTTTATGTAAGAAATGTTAGATTAAAGAGTTCAGAGCTAATTTGGTTGGAGATTCCTTCAAATGTGTAACAAACGGAATGGAAAACAATTAACATCAGACAAGAATAAAGTTGTCTGGTTGCTTTTGGAAGGACAACTGGGATTGAAACAGCAAAAATTAAATACACCATTGTTAAGGAATTTTCTATGATGCCTCTAGTTTCACCAAGAACATAACCAAATATCAAGGGACTGAAGGATGGAATGCCTTGCACTGAAATGTTGTGCTGTGATATTGTCAGTTGAAGAAAAAAAAGGGCCACACACACAGAGTGATGTATAGATAATAGAATGGAGTTCATGAATCTTCATGGTTGGCTGGAGTGTCAGGGTGCCTTTCTGCCCTGCATGCCAATAAGTTTGCATTACTGGCCCAGGACACGCTGACTTTCAATAGACTTTGTGTATATTGAATAGGCATTAGAGTATGTTATTGTGACTTGATACTGCTGTTTTTTTAGCTTGTGTTTGTTTGTCCAAGTCAATTTCGTGAAATGGTCTCAGGATGTATTTTTAGTGTGTGTATGTGACGTGCAATATGAGGTCTTTCTTGGGGCAGATCTAATTTCAACTGTGCCTCAGTCTAAATATATGGTTCTATGACGCCTTTGTGCTGTGAATCTTGTGAAAATATGCATAGCATTTTATGTTTCGTTGTTCAACCCATTATACAGTGTTACCGAGAATAGATGCTGAAAATCAACTTGCAAAATTATGGGAAAAGCTGTGACTTTTGGCTCTGCTAAACATCCTCTGCATTGCTGTCAACTTTTACTCTTCTATTTTCATTTGAGTACAACCATATTTTTTCATGTATCAGCCTCAGATGCAGT
This sequence comes from Gobius niger, assembly GCF_951799975.1. Lineage (NCBI taxonomy): Eukaryota > Metazoa > Chordata > Actinopteri > Gobiiformes > Gobiidae > Gobius > Gobius niger. The sequence goes on along the minus strand of NC_136855.1, from coordinate 26,013,323 downwards.
AGAAATCAGCAAAGTAACGTTTAACGCAATTTGATGTAATTTTCAATGATTAGGAATCAGTGTGACTAAATAGTGAGTGGAAGCTGGAAAATAGCATGTACTCTTTAGCACCTAATTTGACATGGCGTGCATTATTGTCAGCTATACTGTGAATCTGATGTGTAAATGAGAGATGCACATGCGGTTTGCTCTACTTTTGCATGTGCTCCTTGTTTTGCACTTGAACAAGCGCTTGATAAATGACCTCATACTGCCATGTATTGGTTTTCTATGCCTGCTTGTATCTTCTGTATCACTAGAACAAAATCAGCTTTTGAATTAAGTGTTCTACCACAAATGTACTATCTCCTTACAGCAAATTTAATAGCACCTCTATTTTTTGTTCTGGTAAACCTTATGAAAATGTGCACAATTATTATTCATCACTTTCTAATAGCTTATTATATTACTTAAAAAGAAATCAGAAAACAAAAAGTGCACACTTTTCAAATTTATCAATAGTAAATTGTGAATTAAGTGCCTTATACCTGAACTGACATTTGTTTTCTAGGATGTGCCTGTTATAAGGGTTCTGCACTTTTTGTGTTTTAACCAGTGTGTCTTCACAGTAATAACTATTTGGGAGACTGTAAGGAAAGTGAGAAAAACATTTCAAAAAAACCTCCCCGAGCTTAGCTTTATGCATATGTATGTTGTTCCGGCAGGCCACAGCGAGCAGGGAACAGCGTGGGGCTCTGTTTTGCTCTGTGTACATCTAATTGCCTGGCCACCAACCGTTATTGTGGAGATTTAAATCCAATTTAATCTTTTCACAAATATTCTCTGCTTCACAAACCACAAAGTGTCCATCCCTCGAGCCTGGCGCAGTTTGGAGCCAAAGTCCCTTCTACCTGCAGCGTGGATTGGCTGCAGTCAACCTTTATCAATCTGTCAGTCAGGCAGGAGCTGTCAGAGTGAATTTGAGAACATCCACCCCGCTACCTCTCCTGCAACATTTGGCTCTCCCCAGTCCCCTACCTGCCAATGTAATGTCTATGCAATTAGGCTGCGCGTGAAGTAATGGTGTCACCCCTGTTCCAGAGAGTGCGCAGAGCTTCATGTGGTCAAGAGAGACGAGAATGTGTTTGACAAATCCACACACACAGGTCTCCACGCACGGACATGTCAAAGCAACACTTGTGATCTTTTGGCTGCGGGCCTCAATTAGTTTGAGCAGCACAAGATTTACATTAACGCCATGTTATGTGTAAAGGTCATGCTGTCTAGTGTGTGTGTCAAGTTAATGCGCAAGAGCAAGCTTTTAACTGGAATCCTTAACACGCCCGCCTAATTTTATACTCTCTAGACACAGTTTTATGATAGCACAAAATGTCAAAGGAAAGGTTTATCTTTAGTCCTCTTTCCCCTGAACCAACACTTTGAACTTCTAAAGCAATCAGCTGGAACAATATTAGCTGGAAAATGAGTGGTTTGGAGCATCAACGTGTCTTTGAAAGCTTAAAAGGGGGTTTTACGGTGGTTGTGGAAACATGCAAAATTGCAAGAAATATACTGGTTTACTTCATAACATATTATGCAATGTATAGTAATGTTTGTTTTTGCTATAGGTATAAATTTAATAAACACAGACACGATTGACTTATGCAACTATTAAATAAATCTGAGATTCTACAAAAACTATTTCCACTCCAGGATTATTTAACAAGAAATAAAATGAAATGAATGAAAATGTAACTAAATTACATTTCGTACAGTCACAGAATTTGGAAGTAAACCTAACGAAGCTCTGTGATAAAATTTGCCATTGGGCGGCACAGCTGTTAACGTCTAACCATATTGAGATTTCCATTTTTATTATATTTCGATTTTGAAAAGCTCTGTGAATTTAAGAACTTAAATTCCTAGACCACAAAATGGATTGTGACGAAATGAGTTTTATACACCACTTGTCCATTCGTTTTTCACATTCACAGCTGTAATAGTCTAATAAGCTGCACATGCAAATCCCCGGTTTTGTTTGTGTTAGTCTTATTAGTTCATCAATTCTTAGAGTTTTATATAAATACCTCCTGTACAGCAAAAACACAAAGGCATCTCTCTAATTGACTTGTTTTTGTTCATTGGTTAAGGTTATTATTTCCTTTAATTGTTTTGTGATAGTTGACATTCCCTTTGTTTCCACCTGGGAAGTGTTTGGTGAGGGGGGCTACTTTTCTCCGGTGATATCGCTGATGATGTCTTGCCCCACCATTTTGAAAGACCTGTCTGTTTGTTTTAAAGAAGTATAATGATATATCCGGTTATTATTTGTGAATTTCTTAAATTTTGTTAAAGCAGTACGAAGTAACTTGTTTACCTCAATAAATCCTTTCCGTAGTCCCTCTGGGGGTAATACAAGTGTTAATGGGATGATTGGTGCGTCTTTCATCGCACCCTGGTGTTTCTGGCCAGAAAACCACACTTGCAGCTTTCCTGCACCGGATCGGAGGCCCCAATACACACTAATGGAATCACAAAGAAGAAGCTAGCAGGCTAACAGGCAAAGCTAACTGCGGGCTAGCGCCACTTAAACAGTATTTACAGCCAAGTTTGAGTGAGAAAAATTATCTCCATTGTGTAATTGGATGTTCAATATCCCTCTCACCTTTTGTCTTTTCTGTCGGCGTAGTATTTACTCTCACGGACAATTAATGAGTAAAAAACCATAACATGCTACGACACCTGCAGTGGCGCTTATGGCCTCTAGGGGCATGAGTTACTTAGCACTGCTTTAAATTTTTAACATTTAAATCTCGACCTGAAGATATGGTCATGTATTATTGCATTTGTCCAGTTATGTGGAATGAGCCGACTAATTGGCCATTGTTTTAGGCAGGTGTGGTCTGCTTTTAGGGAAGGACAATGATGCGACTGTGAAATGGTTGGTGGTACTTTAAAGAAACTTCCACTTTGGAAAATGACTTTTTTGGGGGCTCCTGAGCTTCTCCTTCTAAAGCCATTTTTTGCCACTCACTGCTACACTACCTCACAGGGATCATTTTATAATTAGTATTACGTTATTAAATCTTACCAAATTCTTCTATTTTTTCTACCCGTAAGGTTTCATGTGCCTACGCCCTTACCCTTACAACCGCTCTGCTTCACTCCCTTTCACATTGAAAGGACACAAATACATTCACATAAACAACTGAAGTACGAGCAAAGTACCAATTATAAAGAAGAGATGCTGAACGTCAAAACTATGAGTAAAGCTGTGACTATTACTCATCTATTTTCAGTTGTGTATAACCATTATTTGTAAAGGACACAACCAGCAACTACAATCATATTTTGGATTGCATATAGCCCTTTAAGTATTCTACCATAAATTTAGCTCCTCTCAGCCCATTTAATATCGCCTCCATTTAGGTCATCGCAGATGTCATTGAGTAAATGTAGTCCAAAGCTATTTTTGGTTATTACAAATTACTCAACGCAGTGACGCAAGAAATGGAGATCTGATGCTTTCTGGGGCCAAAGGATATTTCTACAAATGTCACTCTGAAAAATGTGTGCCATCTAAAATAGCGAGGGGGAAAAAAAGCATGAAAAGTGTGTCTTGGGTATCCTATGGGCCAGTGTGAATATGCTTACAGGCGCTGTGGTCTGCTCCCAGCGCAGATGCTGAAATGACAGGTGTTAAATAGCCTGACCTGTTTTCTCCGTCTTTTTTCATTGTCATGTATCTCAGAATGACTTGCAGCCATGGGATTATGAAATGAACTGCTGACCCTCCTGGCGCCACACTTCCCTCCAGCACTTTTCACACTGTTCTCCAGCTCTGAAAATGGAACTGTTGTCTGCAGGCCTACAGATAAGACTTCTCTCACTTTTCCCTTTTGCATGCCTCCATCTATAGCTTTGATGGTATTCAACAAATGGAGATGCCTAGGCACACTTTGTTCTATTTGTCTTTTTCCACCTTATTCAAACCCAAACAACGGATGACCTCTGTGTCTCTTTTCGCCTTCCAACTGGGAAAGTCCTTACAGTGGCCACTCCATCATGCTGCCATGTTTACCATCGCAAACAGTTGATTCCAATAATCATAATCCCAGCTATGACCTTCATGCCCCCTATAAATCACCACAGTAGTGCCGCGCATCTGCCCTAGCCTAATCTGTTACAGTGGCACTAACGCAAAATCTACACCAGCTCCGAGCATTTGTGTGTTGTTGCTTGAAAATCGTGACTACAGTAAAAAAAAACAGTCACCCAATAAATAAAAATATACTAATAAAGTATTATCGCTGCAGATATTTTACTGCAAACCCATTGATGTTAGCGTCACTGTTGACTGACAAAACTAATGCAGCTTCAATAATGGCTGTGTAGCTCTGCACCTAAAATCTCGAATAATCACAGGTTTTATCACAAGCACCGTGCTGTTATGCAGTTTTTTACCTGGTAAAAGCTGGCTACAATTTAAACATTTAGTAAAACACTTCAGAGGCACATTAAAAATCATTCTAAAACTAGTTGGAGTGTCAGAGTATGAAAAACACACTTGCCGATCAGTCAACCTCTAATACAGTTACAGCTCACTTAGAGCTTATTTTCCTCCCAAAATCATCCTCTGCTTTGACACATATACTTTTCCCAAATTGTTCAGCCATACCGTAAAAACACACCCATGATCTAAAACTGTAAAGTAGACAGAAGAGTATATAGTGTGGGTATTGTTTCCTTGCTTCAAAGACATGAGAATGTTCATGGTTTAAAAACAGTCCTTGACTGTGTGCTTTCGTGGCCATTTGCTTTCAAGAAACTATTGTGGAATCTATCCATGTACTTTTTGACAGTAAGTCTACCATAGTGTTTTATATGCTCTATGTTTTTACTAAACAATCTTTGCTGCCTCATGTGTGCCTTAAAAGGATGAATCATAGTTGAATCGAGGACACGGGCGCTGTTTTAGCTGTCAGATATTTCTGCTGTTTCATACCATTACTACAACCATGGAACAAGTTCTGCGTGTTTGGGCACAGTGTGCAGCACACACAATGAGTGTCTGAACGAATGTCTGAACCATGTGAGTGGAGGTCGTCCTCAAAAGAATTGCATGACAATAAGTAGATATAATAAGTAGATAGTGAAACTAATCCACCTGGAACTGCAGCTCAGTTCCTCCTTCAAGTTTTTGAATAATAATTAATAGCAGTGACCTGATCATCAGAACTCATAGCAAACATGGTGTAACTCCCAACACGCTGTCTCATCATATAATAACCTTGACAACACAGCATAACAAAAAGTCTAATTGTTTGCTCACCTTTATAAACCTTTCTGTATGGTCTATTTTGCATAAAAGTCTGGATCTTGCCTTTGTCTTCTTGGCCAAACTGCACAGGTGACTACGCGCATGACAAAAGTATTAATCACCCAAACAGTTTGTTGACATGCGGTGTCCCCAGCTGCTCTTAACTGTGTGCCTGAATAATTATCCTGTCCCCTCTGCCAGTCCTCTTTCATCTCTGCCTGCATTAGGCGCTGTGTTGTCATGCTATTGACAATGACAGTGGTGCCACTGGCTGAGTGTGGGCTGCCAGGAGCAACCAGACGAGGAGAGGGGAGATCCCTGATACTGTGGAGACTCTCAGCACTGCCTAATCAAGTAGTTTAACATCAAAGGCAGAAGATGTTAAGGTAGTCGTACAATGGCACGACTACATTCATCACTGAACGTTTCATTATGAAAGGGAACAATTAGAAGCAATTACGAGCAAAAGCCATTCTTCTCTCACATGCAGCCCCCCATTTTGCTGTGGAAGTGTAGCTCATTACTGCGGCTGTTGAAACACCTGGTCTAACAACAGGGATTGGCCCAAACTCGACTCTGTGCTGGAAATATGTCTTCCCCTTGGATACAAATTTAACTAAAGTATGAGTCAGGTGGGCCAGGAAGCTGCTACCAAAACCAAAATATCCTAAAAAACTATTTGTTTTTGCAACCAAACCAGCAGTTGTCAAAAGTAGTGCTGAAAAAGCAAAGGTCTATTTGTGTCTGTGTTTTTCCCCCCCCCTAGTGTTTCCATGAGAGAATATTTGAGAAGCATCTCAAATATAGTTATTTTTCCTTTGGTACATTTATCCGTCTATGTGAGATAACTTCTGATCTGTGCAGATGAATGGGATCTCTGTTTATTCATTTTGTTCCAAAATGAAACTTTTCTTCTCAGAGTGGAGTCCAGCTGTGGGCTAGAACTGAGATTAATATGATACCCTAGGCCGTTGACTCCTTGCTAATGTATTCAGACTGACAGGCTCAATATAAAGGGAGGCAATTAATGATATTTGAATGCTGAATGGATCTCTGTCTAGTTAGCATTAATTATGTGGATTAGCACAAATCCCAGTAATAAAAAAAAACTCTTCTCTGGGCATTTCTGAACCCCTACGCTCTTCTCACATAACAAGGTGAACTACTGCAATTATTTCCTTTAGATGTACATGATCCTGCATTATTAAGTGTTAATGCTAATTAAGCCTGTTGCTTGTATTTGTTTCTAGTGTTTGTTGCAGTGTTGTTTGACATGGATAGGTCACATATCTCCAAATGACAAAAAAACAATGATGAAACAATGGTGCACATTATGTTTACTAAAACAAATGCAGAATTACAATATACTGCATTACAAGTAAAACTGAAACTAAAAAACTTACATCTTTTCTTTCCCATAAAAGAAATAAGAATGTTTTCACAAAAACAATCCAGTGCAGACCATTTCTTCAATTGACCATTTCAGTTTCCCGTCAGATACATTCATTGGGAGTTAAAGCAATCAGATCTTGCATTGTTTGAAGCTTGTTCAAATTTGCACCGGGGTCAGTGCATGACACTTCATGATAAGCATAAATAATAATAACAAATGTGGCTAAATACGCTGCTGAGATTACTGTCCTAATTATTGAAAGGGGTCACTTCAGTTTTTCATAGTCAGATTGTATTTTTATTTTTAAATACATTTCTTTTTGCTTCCTGTGATTCAATGGCGATGAAGAGCTAATGAAATGCCAGCTGTCACCCTCGCTGACTACAGTATGCTTTGACACAATGAAATGATGTAGCTATTCTTGGACGCTTGCTTGTGCACTTCGATGGATCCCATTTTTCACACCATTAACTACAGCCTACTGGTTTTATTCACAGCGCAGAGATAGGCCAAAACAATCCCAAACACACCCACGAACCAAACACAATTGCGACAATTGATCCCGGCTGTTCCACCCAGTCTGTCGCAATCCTGCGCGGGGACGAAACTATCATCTTCATTCTCAAATATTAAAGTAGACTCACTTTTAAGCTGAGCACAATTCAGTTTATTACTATTTTACAAAATGTGTTCTGTAAATGATGACAATATTGCATCAAGTGCAGCACACAAGGAAACTGAACTCAGAATTCACCAACGAAGTGTCATTAATTGTGGAAAAACTAGCTTCTGGTTTAGTCTGGTTTAGCTCTGTTATGCATTAGCCTTAGTCCTGCAGGTTGAACCTTTTTTGGTTTCGCTTCATACTGAGGAATGCTCATTAAGTATTATTAAGGTATGAATAAGCATTAGTAGCAAAAGCTTAGTAATACATATGGCCCCACTATATGATAATATATAATTGTATAATAAGCTTCTTATTCATATCTTTACAAGCTATTTTGCTTTACTATTTATGGCCTATTAATTACTAGTGATTGAACCAGAAAATGCTTGATTTTGCATTTTGAAAATGAAATGCATGAATTGCAGTTAAACATTCAGTATAGCATATTCTGCCAAGGCACGTTAGAAAGAAAATCAGGTGATTAGGTGTGTCTCGACTAACTCTTTATTGACAGGAAGATAAATATACATTTCTGGATGCATGACTTGTTTTTAGTGTATGATAAAATCCAATTCAATCAGCGAGGCTCAAGATTTGGATATTTACCATCGCAGCCTTAACTTTGCTAAAGACTCGTCAAAGTGCAGAGTTCGCAAAGGGATGCACAGCAAAGGTCCACTAATCCAGTGGGTCTTACTGGCATGATGGGCTAGTCAATATGCGTCTCCTGCATACTAAACAAGCTGAATCTCCACAGCACTGCTAGGTAAAAGAGACTCAGGGGATCGCTTGCCTGGTGCAGTTCTATTCTCTTCACAGCTCTCAAGGTTAGATGATGCTGAAGTCTTAACCCATTGTTTACTGTCACTATAGCCCACTTCTTTTTCATACATTTATCAGATTTCAACGTCTTATTGCATATCATGATGGTATTCAAAGCTACAAATGTGCATATAAGTTATAGCAGGTTTTCTTCCTCTGTTTGCCCTGCTTGGAACAAGGCAAAAAAGGCACAAGAATGCTACGATTTAAGACATTGCTATTTAAAAGTTGTGAAATCTGCATATGCAATTCCACACATTAGTGCGTTGAGAGGTACCAGAGGAGATATCCAACACAGACCCACTGTCCCTACTGTAGAGGCCATTGTACACTCTTTAGATCAGACCCAAGGCTGTAGCTTTATTGTTTAGACTGTTTCTGCGCAAGGAGAACTCAGCAGGCGGCACGTCACCGAGTTTAATTTAGGAGTTTAATATCCACACACAAAGGAGGTCAGGCAAGGAAGAGAAAATTGACAGGCATGGCGGGCGGGTGCTTGTCATTTCCTCCAAATGTTGTTTAATGAGGAGAGGGCTTTTGGCCCAGGTATGTCTGGTTGAAGAGGACTTCACTGAGTGAGCTCTCAGCATTGCTCAGGGTTACAGGCTGCTTCAAACATGAAATTATGATGTCGCAAGTTTTAATTCCCCGCTCATCGATTATGATCAGCTGTTTAATTATGATGATCATGAATTCTGTTCTTCTTAGAAAATATTGGCTTTTCTAAAAACGAAACACTGCATGTACGTTTCAGTCTTTTAATTAGATAGATTAGATAGTATAATGGTTATGTACATTTATCACTAATTAGTGACTAACACAATTAAGAGCCAAAAATTGCTCTCTCTAATCTGACTGTTGTGTGGCCAATAGTGTTTCCCCTTTGTTAGTGATTAGAGCAATGCCCTCCTGGTTAGATATTGAACTGTTCTTACGAGGCACTTTTCTGCTCCTTGACCAGCTCAGCAGCAGGCTCAGCAGGGAAAATTCACCGAATGATAGTATACTACTTCTGTGGGACAAAAGTGGCTCTTTGATTTTGGTTTTTAGTTTCCCATGAGCGAACTCTTGTTTGGTTCGATTCTGATTAGCTTGAAAGCTATGCTCAGTGGAAGAACAGGTCTGTGATTTCCCAACATGAAGGTGTCATACCTGGTTTGTGTCTTATAGTGGGGAGGCCACAGTGACCATCTGACAGACTGACTGATCCGAGTCCAGGTGTTTGTGTTTGGAATACCTAACCTCCATGCATAGAGGGAAAAATAGTACACCATTTAAGCACAACTCAAACATGAAAGAGAGACACCCTTTTGTTCATTTGCGCCGCACTCCATTTGAGCAAAAAGTACATTGATTTGACAGCCACCGATGGGAATGTGAGGCCGCTATTAGGTGATAAAAGGGAATGGAATTGACCAGTCCATTTGTGCCAGGGTGTCTGCACCGAAGGAGACCACGGATGAGGGAGGTTTTGCATATTTATTGAGACATTGCGTTGATCGAGCACAAAGAAGCCCCAAATGTGGAAGACAGAGAGGATGATTTACTTCAAGGTTTAGTCCCAGTGCAGTCACACGCTCTCTTGATTTGGTACATTGTTTTGTCCTTTAAAAAAGCGACGTATGTATATTCTAAATCATACACACTGTTGCTTTAAAAATTGAAAGAACTTTTAATTTATTGAAACATTGGTCTTTGAAAATTGTGCGCAGTATGTCCAGAGATGGCTACATTTGCCACTACTCACAGCCAGGCAAGCATTCCTACTTAGGTGCATGTTTTTCCCACTGCTTGGTCCCTGCCTCTAGGTGAGTACAAGTGATAAGCCAGTCTCCAGTACATGATAAGTACGTGCCGGCAGTGAGCAGCAGGCCCTCTGCGTCTGACTGATAGATGCCAGTGTGCTGGACGTGCTGTACTCGGCTGCTGATAATAGCTCTTTGTCCGGCCGATACTCGCTCCTCTTTTCATTTGGAGCTTTAATTCGACGAGTCCTGATTGCCTTCCTGTGTTTGCTTGTCTTGAGCAGTGGCATAGGCGTGCAGCATTGTCTACTCAGGGGAGGCTTCTGCATAATAACCACATCCACATAATAACAGTCCATTACTCTTGTTACTGTAGTGCGCTGCTGATCATTGCCATCTACATTTTGCTGCAATTTTGCATCTACCCATTTCTGAAATGTTTTTTTTTCCCATTCTACTTTGTGCACATCTTGTTCCTCATTGTAGACACACAGCGTACCGTTGCATTACAATCCTATTAGAAATGAACAAACAATATTTCACTTCTTGCTGTTGGATCCGTATGGTTGGATTCGATATAAACTAAACTGTGAAAGCTGTTCGTCGTCTTGTATTCAAAAGGTCTTAAGCCATCATCTAAACCGGATGGATTCTTGTTCAGATGTTCATCATTGCATTACTGGGCGTGTGCTATCAGCGAGGATGAAGCAGAGTGTGTGTGAGCTCAAGAGCGGGGCAACGGATGGAAATGTGTTTACATGCATGGGTCTCATCTGTGTTCATGCATTGTTCCGGCCAAATAAAGAAAACAAAAACTGCGCGGGTGTTCGCGATGGTGATACTGTTCAGACTAGTCACAGAACAAATGAACCCAAGAGCTAATGTGGCTGTCGCTTTCACGCATTGTGTGCTATATCCATTTTCCATCACCATTTTCCAGCGGTCAGACGATGGGTAAATAGTCTTACTGTAAATGCCGTACACCGTGTCTTACAGATAATCTTCATCTTGCAAGTGAATGATTGGCTAAAAGGCAAAACGGTTCTATAAATAGACTCGCTCATGATTACCATCCCATGTGTTGCTGTCATTGTGTTATTCATTCCCTGCACAACGCGGCATTGGGCTGTAATATGTAATATGCAGTGGGCAGGACTGGAGATATTTTAAATACATGCTGCACACTGTACATGTCAAAGGTCACGACGTGTTGTGGGATAAACACAACATGTGAGCTGCTTTCAAAACATCTTGAGATCAGCTCACACTTTTAGTGCAATGTCTTGGGGTGATGTACTGTAGTCCGACCCCGATTGATATTCATGTTGGCAGATTCTCTTGCATTGTATCTGCATTTGTGTGGCATACACGGCATACTTTCCTATTTAATTTCATCATTCTTTTATCCATTATTAATTTCGACGCATTCACTGTTTGCCAAGAGACTTTATGGAACATTAGGCTTTCCAGCATTTGATTCCCTTCTCTCGTTGCCCTTTGCTGCAGCGTGCCATCTCACAGGTCACTTAATTGCAGGATATTGATACGCCATTATGCCTGTCATGACAGCTCAAATAATTCTCAGCCAATTCAATACATGCTCTCCTTGAGAAAAAAAAAAAAAAAGACATCGGTGCCACCGTGCATAGACCTCTCTAATGGGGTCTGGGATAAGGATGGTAATATGTGTTTGCTCTGGCAGAGGCGCTGGCCGTGTTTTTGTTTATAAATAGCTCCAGCCAGCTTTATTCCACTTGCGCTTGTCCCATAATCATCAATCATTTGTGCGCATGGGCCCCGGCTCCTCGTGCTCACCGGAGAGGAGCTGCTTTCTATGGTGCCTTGCCCTTGCACCTCCAACAGCGCAAGTACATAAAGCAGGGAACAGTGAGGAGCAGGACAGCCATGACAGAAAGGGGAGGGATTGTGGTGGTGATGGAGTGCGTTATGGCACTTTCAGCGTCTCTGCTCGAAAGCCTAAGCTTGAGGTCATTTTTATGCGCCATCATCTGGTGCTCAACTCTCAGAAGCCGCCTTTTTGCTCTACACATGCCAGGATCCAAAGCCCAATGTGTGTGTGTGTGTGGGGGGGGGGGTCTGTCTTATAGGACACCGCAGCACACGCACTATTTTTAACACAATGACAATGATAATTTTTTGCTTCATCACACAGGTGCAGATCTTATTGCCATTCGTCACACATTATTGAAGGCATCCTCTCATGAAAGTCAGTGCCATATGTGCTCCCGTTTGTGGAGTGCAGCTGAACGCACACTCCGGCCTGCTGGTGTTACTATGGCTGTGGCAAAAATGTAGAAATTCAGCTGATCCTTAACAAAATGATTATGTAACAATTGCACTACAAAGTCTTATCTTATCTCAGCCTGCCGCTTTTCAACAGCCCTTCACATCAACAGCACCTCCCCCAAGACACCACTGAATACATGAAGGACGTTCATACAGTAAGGACAATAAGAAAGCGACTGGGGGATTGGAATGGAAGCAGACTATCACACTACAAAAATCAAAGCATCAGAATTAAAGTTCCTTCACTTTCAGTACTTTACATGCTACATCCCACACACAAGTCCCCAAAGCCTAGTACATATACATGCAGCAGAAATAAGGGCTCACCTCCCGGAGTTCTTTGGCCACATCCTTAAGCTCTTTGAGAATGCCTTCCAGCTGATCGATCACCATCTTCATGTGGCTGCGAATGCGTTCTCTCGGGCTGGGGGTCTCAGAGGTGTCCCGGGCCGGAGCTCTGCTGAGGGACATCCTTCACAGGGTGACGTGGGGCCAGTGGCCGACAGGTTGAGGGTGTGGGGGAGCCGAGTCGGGGTCCATGTCTTTGGCTACAGGGAGCCTCAGTGCTACTGATCCGAACAGGGGCCCCGGCCATGCAGGGAGAACTCAACATCTTAGAAGCACCTGGGCAGCCCAAACGCCTGGCCTGGCCTGCACACTCGGCACTGGGTCACACTCTGACATCCACGCCTTTGGAGAGGTTCTCCCGGAAATAAGGAATGAACACGCATAGGGAAAATGGAATACAGTAAATCCATGGAAAACAAGGAAGCAAAGCACATGGGCTCAAAGTAATATGGGGCTCTTACATAATCTTGTTCAGCCAACTCATCTCCTGTGTCAGTGTTTGAAACTGTTCCCAAGCAGATTCTATTTTAAAAGGGCTCTGTCGAATGAGGGAAAGACCTATTTGTCTGTCATGTAGGATTTATTTTACCTGTTACACACAGTGACATATTGGCCTGCTACGATACAAAATCAGGGTCATATTTGGCCTTTGTTAAATTAGGCTATCCTACATTTACATAGAAAAATAGAATCACTGCAATGGCTCAATCTTTAAAATAGTTATAATCTTTTTTTGTTGTTGATGGAAGAGACTTGAGTTCCTCACGTGTGACTATAGGAAAGGTTAAATCCGTGAAAAACAGATATTCCTCTTTGAGGACTCCTTTTCAAAAGGGCACCATTGAAAAACTTCAGAAAAGATATGAACTCTGCTTTTCAATCGTTTCTTTGCAGCTGATGACTTAATCATGTCCTTCACTTCATGTTCATGAAAGGAAAAATAAAATACGTAGGTGGACGGTTCCCACAATCTTCCCACACTGTGGGGCTAATTCCAGGTGACATGGATTTGAGATGAATAGAAAGCAGCACAATGTGACGAGTAAAAGGAATTTGCAGAGGAATAATGTAAAAATGATGGAGTTACGCCAGACACCACTGTGGGACTGGGACTAGCGCCTTCATGTAGAAACTGGGTGGACTTGTATAGCACTGCTCCTAAAGTCCTGTCAAAAATGCTGATCCGTGGCAGTCTACTGGGGTGTGCCCCCCAAAAGAAAAAAGAAAACAAGGAAAAAGAGAGAACAGAAAAGGATTCTCTTCTTTCCTTCAGTTGTTGCTAAGGGAACCCGGTCCGCCTCCTTGTGCTGTGATTGGATAATTATTTTACTTCTTTTCCATGTGGTAATGTATATCTCTATTTCAGAGTGGCTGTAAGCTGCTTGCCATCCAGTAGCATGAAATAAATCCCATGAAATTTTCCCAGTGGAGTCCTAGAGAACGAGCTGGGGAGAGAGACGCTTCTCGTCGAATCCAGGGCGATGCCACTGCCTCTGGGTCTGCTGGCCAATCACACATGGTACCTGGACCAACAAAACCACACACATAAAAAAACATTAGTTATTCTATCACGTGCCCTTCATTTCTCTAAACACCCTTCATTCTTTTTCCCTGGGCTGAGCGGACGCAGCAAGTCATGAGAGAGACAGGAAGTAATTGCGTTGATGATTTTAAGCCTCAGCTAAACTCAGCATCACTTATCTCCCACACACCGACTTACCTTTTCTTGGCATCACTTTGCTGCAGATATGCCTATATCTCACAGAGAGAATCAGTAGTGACCGGTATATCATGCCGCTTCTTTTGCAGTCTCTTCTTCACACACACACACACACACACACACCAACATCTTCTGTCCGCTTCATTCGCTCTTCCTCTTGTCTCACACACGCACTGTCTTGCTCTCACACTGAGTTGCATTCCCTCCTACCTCTCCTCCTTTCCTCCCCTACTTACTGTCTTGACAGAAGCCTCTATCAGTCAGCTTCTTTCACTCTGTGGCTCAGCATCGGAGGTGCACTTGTGGAAGATGAGGAGAAAATGAAGCGAACAGTCTTGATAGTCGAGATGCTGAGAGGAAGAAGCTGGAGGTGATCAAGAGATTGCCTTGTTTCAGAAGATTTTTTTTTGGAGATGCTACATCCGTTACTCTCACTCAGTGAAAGTGTTCGTCTGAAACTGAGCCTGCCGTCATCCCCGTCAGAAAGCGGCGTCAGATGGAGAAGTGCGACGGCGGTGAGGAAGGGAAAGTCGAATGATTCATTGTACTGGATGACAGCCTCCCCTCCTGCTCTATCTGCCCTGTCACCCCCACTGTCCCGCTTGTTGGGTCTTTCCCTCTGTCCCCACGCGTTCCCCTGCGCGCACTGTGCCTCCTCGCTGACTGGCGGATGAAGGGAAGCTGATGCCAGAGTTTATTGTGGAGCTCGGGCTACTGCCAGCTCCACTCGGCTGTGCTACTGGGCTGTGCGGAGGAGGGGCCCGCTGCGTTAAAGGAACAGTGTAGTGCTGAGCAGTCCCTCCCATCGTCTCATTCCTCCCTGTGCTGTCGTCTCTGCTCTGGTGTCCATACACAACCACCTCACTATTCGCTGTCACAGTTCTATTGAGGGTGCTTGCTTAAATCAAGATGAAGTTCTGTGTTGCTGCGAGATGAGCATGGCGACAGTGTCTCTAAAACTCCCTCACTGTTACATCTGTACAAATTAAGCAGACTTGCTTTTTGGTGACCTCATAAAAAGACAAAAATAGGACACTTATTCCTGTTCCCTTGTCCTTCTTAGTGTATGTTAGGTATGCACATTGCACATCAAATTTTCATACACAACATCACCACCGGCAATTGCCCAAATCTGTGGCAACTCCTTTAAAAAATCAACTGCAATTGCTTATTTAATGACCATGAATGCATGTTTCCACGGACTACCACTGCAAAGCCAGAGATTCAGTGATTTCATAACATATTTGTTCTGTGAAATGAGAAGTATATTTCCTTTCCAAGTTATATGGATCCTCTGCCTCAGTACATTTGTTCTGGGCTTTTAGAATGCACATTTAACTTGAATGATCTTGCACTGATATGACCTCACTAATCAATTAACAAAATATATATAAAAAATGTAGCATCATACTGTGCATATGAATATCCCTATAATCCCATTGTGCTTTTGTCTGGTGTTCATCACATGTTAAGCATGCTGTCTTCTGTTGTGTGCAGTGTGGAGACTGCAGATGGGATGCTGTGCCACATGGCTTGTGCAGCAGTGCAGAGCCAGGAAGCTCCTCGGTAAATACACTTTGCAAGAAACAGGTGTCCTTGAACACATTACTCTGCAGCTTTCTCTCTTTTTCCATAAAGCATGGCAACATTTAGCAGCATATTTAAATCATTATTTATTTTTTGACACCGCAAAAAGCCTTTTGGGGACGATCATGATTTATTTAATAGATCTGTCTCGTGGGAATTGAGATTGTGCATTAAATGACCTGTGGCTGAAGAGACCCAGGTGCAAAGCACAGATAGCAATGTGTCAGTGATGCCTTCACTGGAAACGACTTGGATTATAGCCCTGTAAAATATTTTTTTAATGCTAAAGCCATCCAGACTAGGGATTTATACTTGGATCTGGGGGTATTCAGAGATTATTTTTCCTATTATACAATTTTCTGTAGAGCACAAGCCGTGCAGATGCATGCATGCCACTTCTGAACACACGTGTCTTCTCAGAGAGAGTTGAGTTGTACTCAAAGCAGTTTGACATGATCATTTTTAACAAATCACTATAAATCCAGTTTTTTTTTTCTCTCAATAAACTCTGCTATTGGTTTTCTGATCCTGCACATCCTGATCTGTGTACTATAGGCTGTTGGTAAGGCTAAATCTACGATTATGCCACCTACAATATACTGAACTCAAGCTAAAATTTAATATTAAAAAAGGTATTGTTTTCTTATGTTGAAAAATGAATATAGGCTATATTGTCAGAAAAAAATGCATACCTGTTGTTACTGTGTTTAGAGAAATTACTTTCCCTTTTCTTTTTCTCCTTAACCAAACAGAGACTATTTATTTTGTCCTTTTGGTATTTGACATACTGCAAGAGATGTTCTACGTCAGCCCGAAAAGATTATAATTAGTGTATTACAGCCTCAAAATGTCATATACAGTTAATGCGAATATGAGCAAATACTTCTTACACAATACATCATTCTAACTTCTGCATTAATTAGCTCCCATTCAGTCAGTCTTCAATACCCCTAATTCTCATTTCTGCATAAAAATATCAATGGATCTCCCACAAGATCCACAGATGCAAAATGCAAATTCTCACTTTAAAACCATGTTCCCCATCTAATAATCTTATGGATCTGTCTAACCTGTCTAACCTGCCTTAAATCCAGCAATTTTCCACAAAAAAGGCACATTTAAGTGACATGCGTCCTGCATGTGTTCATCTCAAATGGCCATGATGTGAATATATTGTATCAGTTGTCATCCGATTCTGCTTTGTCTCGTGTCTTATCAGTGGTTAGTGTAATCCATGCTGCTACTCTTCTACTGGCCATTATGTGGCACTGTCATGCAATTCTGACATACCATTGCATTAACAGAAAAAGATTATCCATGGACTCACTTTTGAAAGCCTGTATGCATATTTTATAATTGCAATGAGGAGCCAGTGTGAAAGTGTGACACAGACTTTTATCACTGACTTCATTTAGACATGATTTATTTAAAACTATCCATACTGTACTCTAGGGCTGCACAATTTTGACAACAAACCTAATTGTGATTTTTCTGACAAATATTGTGCTTGCGATTTCATTTGCGATTTTTGTATTTCATGCATTTAAATTTTTGTTTCATACATTTAAATTAAAATTTTGTTTCATACATTTCAATTTAATACATTTCAATTTTTGTATTTCATACATTTCAATTTTTGTATTTCATACATTTCAATTTTTGTATTTCATACATTTAAATACATAAACTGCTAAAATTATGAGTGAAGGAAGTGTTACTTTCAGATTTTAGTCAAACAGCATATACTTGCTCAAATGTTCCCACATTAGAACAATACACAAATATATGGTTTTATGTGGACAGTTCCCTCTTCAGGAGGAGTTTCCCGGACATTCAGAGTACCTCTGGGGGACAGCCACGTGATTAGAATAAGTCACATAGCGTCTCTGTAAACACTTAAGAATCTGCTTTATGGAAACTCAAACTTTTATCTGTTGAAGCTGAACCACTTCGCAAGACTCGATAATTGTTATTCGTGAACATCTATCACTCAAATGCCAGAGACAGAAGAAAAAAGAAAAAAAACCTAAGCCTCTTGAGGTGAGGTTATTGTAGTAGTAAAAACCTTGATTGCGATTCGATATTGATAAACCTTGGAGCCCTACTTCACTCTGATTGTTTCCTTTGATTGCACACAGTGGATTTTAGGCACTGATAATGCCACAACAGAATTTTGCCTTTCATTGAAATGGATTGATCCAGTTCAGTCGGCATCTGGCATATTTAGTATTGATGACCAAGTGTGGAAATGTTGGCCTGCTTTTCATTGTGCCCTTGTTTTGCACACAGACAAGGATCAGCAGACGCTTGTCGGAGTCCAGCCTTGAGACCAACGTCACTACTGCATTGACCCTTTGATATTTCCTCTACATTGGCCGTGTGTTTGCATGTTGGAATTTCTCTCTGTTAGCAGTCATATACCTTGCAGAAGAGCAGGGGGTGTCTCGAACCATAACACCCCGTGACGGATCACTGCTTTTGCACAATGAAATGAAGCTTAAGTGTTTGATTGATTTCTCATTTACTTTCTTTAGCAGAGATGGGAGTACAGTGGGAGCAGCAGGTCTCATGACCACACAGGTCAGCGTTCATTTGAAAGAGTGGCTCTTTGTCATATTCAGAACATACTTTGAGCTGGAATGACTCAGTGGTCCTCTGCCAATTTATTATAGAGCTATGTAAACCGCCATCATTTAAAGAATAACATGGAGGGTGAAAGAATGAATACGCAAAGGAGAGCTGTACTTCATGTGCTCTCTGCTTTAGAGAAAATTAATGGTATTAATTAAGGTACAACAGTTTTTTCTGAGGTGGCTTTATTCTTGAGAGTTGAGGGTGACTGGAGTCGGTCCTTGTGGCCCTAAAAGTGTGAATGGAGCATAATTCATTGCACATTCATTCGCTGTGGGCCTTTTGGATTTGCCATCATTCAGACATAGGTGTTTGCATGATGTCATTCATAAGAAAAACAGTTTGGTAAAAATGATTAATAACAATAAATTATTATGTGTATATTAGGGCTGAAAGTTATATCGTATCGATATCGAGATATGAACATTCAAGATATTAATATCAAAAAAGCAACGATATAAACGATATAGATATATAGATATATATATATATTTTGTATTATGTTTTTAAGTTTCTGAAAAATGCTTAGTTTTCACCTATCCTATAGTTACATCGCATCATATCGATATCGAGCGATGAATATCGAGATATGAAATTTTGTCCATATCGTTCAGCCCTAGTGTATATATATATATATATATATATATATATATATATATATATATATATATATATATATATATATATATATATATATATATATTCTTTTTTTAAATATTTAATTCATATTTTGTCGTGAATACAAATGAAAGTGTGGTACTCAAGTGAAACGTTTTTGCACCATTGAAAGCAACTGACTGTGGTTATAGAAGCATTATAGAATAATGACTGTGCAGTATTTATTTGCCACAGAGGAGAATGGCCTATATCCCACTGCACAAGGTAATTGCGCATTAGATAAGAGCTGTGCATATGAAATCTGATGAAGCATGCAGCGATGAGGTTGTATGTATGTTAGCCAGAGGGAAATCACTCTGACTGGAAGTCATTAGTATGTAATGAATGACCATAATACAATAATCAAGCCACTGGACAGCCATATATAAGGTTATAGTTCATTCATTAGACTGTGAAGGTAAAAAAGGAACCACTTAACAGCTAATATGCATGTGGAAGGAAATTAAACCCAGTATAAAATACAGTAGGTATAAATAGGTGGTATGTGACAGCAGAAAGCGAGTGAAATGTATAGGTCTACGTTTAAAGGGAACCCTCAGGGTTGTATTAAAAACCCATAGTTGCTATATATCTATATAATTATGTATATATGTGTGTGCGTGTATGTGTTTGTGTATGTGTGTATATATATACAGTGCCTCTCGAAAGTATTCATATACCTTGAACTTTTGCACATTTTGTCATGTTTACAACCCTAAACATAAAGATTTTATTTTGATTTTTTTACTGAACGTTCACACACAAGTAACAGACAACTGTGAAGTGAAAGCAAAATGATACATGATTCTGTTATTTTTCAAAAAATAGAAAAGTGAAAAGTGGGGCGTGCATAAGTATTCATACAGCATTTTCTGAGTGCATTAAATTGCCTTTAGAACATTCCTCATGACTCCAGAATGTTCACTCCTTGGCCTAACGGTTAAATAGAGGCCACCTGTGTGTAATCTACTGTCAGTATAATTACAGCTGTTCTTTTAGGCCCTCAGACCTATGGTCGGAGTGTATTGGTCACTAAACAACATCACGAAGGTCAAGGAACACCAGAGAGGTCAGGGATAAAGTTCTGTAGAGGTGTAAAGCAGCGTTAAGTTATACAAAGATTTCCCAAGATTTAAACGTCTCCCAGAGCACTGTTCAATCCATCATTCAGAAATGGAAAGAGTAAAGCACAACTGCCAACTTACCAAGACGTGATCGTCCACCTAGAATATTAGACCGAACAAGGAGAGCACTGGTGAGAAATACAACCAAGTGCCCCAAGATAACTCTGGAGGAGCTGTGAAGTCCTGCCGCTGAGCTGGGGGAATCTGTACATGGGACAACTATAAGTTGCACTCTACACAAATCTGGCCTTCATGGACGAGTGGCAAGAAGAAAGCCATTATTGAAAGGAGGCCATAAGAAATCCCGTTTGAAGTTTGCTAGAAGTCATATGGAGGACACAGCTCCATGTGGAAGAAGGAGCTTTGGTCAGATGAGACAAAAATTGAACTATTTGGCCCAACGTTATGTATGGAGCAAACCTGACACTGCGGGTCCTGAGGGCACCATCCCCAGTGTCAAATATGGTGGGGGGAGCATCATGCTGTGGGGCTGCTTTTCCTCAGCAGGGACTGGGGAGATTGTAAGAATAGTTGTGAAGATGGATGGAGCCAAATACAGAGACATTTTGGAGGAAAACCTGCTGGAGTCAGCAAGAGAACTGAGGCTGGGGCAGAGATTCACCTTAAGCAGGACAATGACTCTAAACACAAAGATAAATCTACAATGGAATGGTTCAATAAAAACATATTAATGTGTTAGAATGGCCCAGTCAAAGTCCTGACCTAAATCCTATTGAAAATCTGTGAAAAGATCTGAAAACTGCTGTTCACAAACGTTCTCCTTCAAATCTGACAGAGCTGGAGTTGTTTTGTAAAGAGGACTAGGCTAAAATTTCAGTTTCTAGATGTGCTAATCTTGTAGAGTCAGATCCCAAATGACTTGTGCTGTTATTGGAGCAAAAGGGGGTTCCACAAAGTATTCATTCATGCTGTATGAATACTTATGCACACCCCACTTTTCGGTTTTCTATTTTTTGAAAAATAACAGATTCATGTATCATTTAGCTTTCACTTCACAGTTGTCTGTTACTTGTGTGTGAACGGAAAACAGAAAACAGAAAAAATCAAAATAAAATGTTTATATTTAGGGTTGTAAACATGACAAAATGTGCAAAAGTTCAAGGTGTATGAATACTTTCGAGAGGCACTGTATATATATATATATACATATATATATACATATATATATATATATATATATATATATATATATATATATATATATATATATATATATATATTTCCTTCCACATGCATATTAGCTGTATATATATATATATACACTGCTCACAAAAACTTAGGGCACACTCAAAAAACACATCCTAAATGTCAATCAATTCGATTTTTCGGATGAAAATCTTTATTCATTGTGTAGGGCAATGTGTTGAGAACAAAATAACATAAGAATGATAAATGGAAATCAAATTCTCAGCCCCTGGAGGTCTGGATCCAAAATTATAGTCAAAATCAAAGTGACAACTCAGGTCACTGGTTGATCCAAATTCTGTAGAAATTCCTCCAAACGAGTCTGTATCATCCTCAGTAGTGCGTGTGGCCTCCACGTGCCTGAATACACTCCCTACAACGCCTGGGCATGCTCCTGATGAGACCATGGATGTCCTCCTGAGGGATCCCCTCCCAGACCTGGATTAGAGCATCAGTCAGCTCCTAGACAGTCTGTGGTGCGACGTGGCGTTGATGGATGGACCGAGACATGATGTCCCAGATGTGCTCTATTGGATTTAAGTCTGGGGAACGGGCAGGCCAGTCCATAACATCAATAACTTCATCATGCAGGAACTGCTGACACACTCTTGCCACATGTGGCCTGGCATTATCAGGCATCAGAAGGAACCCAGGGCCCACAGCACCAGCATATGGTCTTACAATAGGTCTGAGGATCTCATCCCGGTCCCCAGTGCCAGTCAGGGAACCTCTGGCTAGCACATGGAGGGCTGTGCGGCCCTCCAATGAAATGCCTCCCCAGACCTTCACTGACCCACCATCAAACCGGTCATGCTGGATGATGTTGCATCAGCAGAACGTTCTCCAGGGCGTCTCCAGACTCTGTCACGTCTGTCACATGTGCTCAGGGTGAACCTGTTCTCATCCGTGAAGAGCACAGGGCACCATTGGCCAATCTGCCAATCGCTGTGTTCTCGGGCAAATGCCAATCGGGCTGCACGGTGTTGGGCAGTAAGCACCGGCCCAACCTGTGGACGTCGGGCCCTCATACCACCCTCATGGAGTCGGTTTCTGACCGTTTGAGTACCAACATGCACATTTGTGGCCCTCTGGAGGTCATTTTGTAGGGCTCGGGCAGTGCTTCTCCTGTTTCTCCGTGCACAAATGAGCAGATAGCGGTCCTGCTGCTGGGTTGTTGACCTCAGTCGGCCCCCCCCAGGTCTCCTGGTGTACTGGCCTGTCTCCTGGTATCTCCTCCATGCTCTGGACCTTCTTGCCACAGCACGAATGGAAGTGCCATTTTGGATGAGCATCACTCCCTGAGCAACTTCTGTGGGTTGTAGATGCTCCTCAGTGGTGAGAACACTGGACAAATGCAAAAGTGTTCCAAAAATACGGTACAAAGGATGAAGACAGGGAAATGGTCTGTGGTCACCACCTGCAAAACCATTCCTCTTTTGGAGTGATCTTGCTAATTGCCTCTCATTTCCACCTGTTGTCTGTTTAATTTCCACAACACCAGGTGAAATTGATTCACAATAAGCGTGGCTTCCTAACTGGACAGTCTGATTTGACTGACTTGGAGTTACATGCTGTTTTATGAGTGTGCCCTAAGTTTTTGTGAGCAGTGTGTGTATATATATATATATATATACATATATATATGTATATATATATTATATATATATATATATATATAATATATATATATATATATATATATATATATATATATATATACATATATATATACACATATATATATATATACACTGCTCACAAAAACTTAGGGCACACTCAAAAAACACAATGTAACTCCAAGTCAGTCAAATTTCCGGGATATCAGACTGTCCAGTTAGGAAGCCACGCTTATTGTGAATCAATTTCACTTGGTTTCTTAAATGGTCTCTTTTCGTCTTTACTTCAGCTCCATGTAGATGTTCTCGTGTGTTTTGTAGCAACTTAGCGAGTAGCTACAGCGTTTTCATTGTTCCGTTGCAGCTCATTTTCGCTCAATATGGACATGCTGTATCTCTTTAATTTGGATTTTCTGAGGACTTTTTAGTCGCTGGGTTCCTTTTTCAGATGAATAAACCCCTGGGCATAAAACGGCGTCAGAATGGCCAAAACTGCTAGCCGCGAGTTAGCAACATTAGCCTGTATCTTGTAAACACTGCAGAATCCACACTGCAGCACTAACAACATTAAGCTCTGGTTAAATCCAGCATAGACTCTGATTTAGCGCAGTCTGTAGTAAAGTCAGCTCTAGGTGGAATATTGTATTTCCACCAAAGAATTCTCCAGTTTGTTGCTATTTTCTCTCCTCAGCTGAGAGGTGTGCCTCGTAGGTACGCGCTGGCCGCACGTCAAATGGTATCGTTTCTGGTATCGGGACCTCATGAATGAGTACGAGTATGAGTACAAGCATGTGGTATCGGCCCGATACCCGATACTGGTATCGGTATCGGTGCATCCCTAATAAGTACATCAAGGACAAGGCTCCAACAGATGACGTGCTCAGTGAATGTCTGAGACAATGGGAATCAGAAGATGAGGTGCTGGAGGTTCCGTCTTGGGAGGACAAGCCCCTACACGGGATGTACCACCGAAAAATAACTGAAGTGGCAGATATCAAGAAATCCTACCAATGGCTAGACAGAGATGGACTAAAGGACAGCACAGAGGCACTCATCAGGCCTTGAGCACCAGAGCAATAGAGGCCCAGATCTATCACACCAGACAAGACCCCAGGTGTAGACTGTACAAAGAGCCGATGAGACAATCCAGCACATAACTGCAGGGTGTAAGATGCTGGCAGGGAACGTTTACATGGAGCGCCATATCCAACTGGCTGGTATAGTGCACAGGAACATCTGTGCAGAGTATGGGCTGGAAACCCCAAGGTCAAAGTGGGAAACACCTCCAAAGGTGGTAGAGGTGGTATGATTGAGCCAAGATCCTGTGGGACTTTCAAATACAGACGGACAGAATGGTAATGGCGAACCAACCGGACATTGTGGTGGTTCATCAAAGAGCAGAGGAAAGCCGGCATAGCAATACCAAGCCACTTCAACATCAGGAAAAAGGAACACGAGAAGCTAGAGAAATACCAGGGGCTCAGAGAAGAGCTGGAGAAAACCTGGAGGGTGAAGGCATCAGTGGTGCCCGTGGTCATTGGGGAACTCGGGGCAGTGACCCCCAAACTGGAGGAGTGGCTCCAGCAGATCCCAGGAAATACATCAGACATCTCGGTCCAAAGTGCAGTTCTAGGAACAGCAAAGATACTGCGCAGAACCCTCAAGCTCCCAGGCCTGGTAGAGGTAGAGGATCCGAGCTTGGAGGAAAGAGAGACCGCCAGTGGAGGGTGAGGAAGAGTTTTTTTTTATTTTTATATATATATTTAAAAAATAATAATAATGTGCTCCTTTAGGCTGTGACCCTCTCCCCTTTCTTCAGGGCAACACTTTGGATTGAACAAATAAAATACTGAAACTATTAAAGTTGCGTATTGCCCCCTAAAATAGATGTTTTTCAAATTAAACTATTTAAAAGGAAATATTTGATCTTACAACTTTGAACACAAAAACAAATGGGAAAGTTTTCACTGATGAAGAATGATGTCACTGGAGTAAAGGAAACAAAGCAGGAGATAAATAAGTTATATTTAAGATAAACTTGAAATGAACACGATATTTGAACGAGACGCTGCGCGATCTGAGGACCAGTCTCGCTCTTCTCTGCATTTTCAATATTGTGATTTTATTTTATTGATTTTTTTTTTTACATCCATCCATCCATTTATTACTGCTTTATCCGGGGCCAGGTCACGGAGGCAGCAGTCTCAGCAGACATGCCCAAACTTCCCGATCCACGCACACCTCCTCCAGCTGTTCTGGGGGGACCCTATGGCGACACCAGGCCAGCTCGGAGACATAGTCCCACCAGCATGCCCTGGGTCTTCCACGATGCCTTGTCCCAATGGGATATGCCTGGAACACCGCATCTAGGAGGCATCCGAAACAGATGCCGTAGTCACCTCAGCTGGTTCCTTTTGACATGAAGGAGCAGCGACTCTACTCCGAGCTCCTCCCGGGTAACTGAGCTTCTCACCTAATCTCAAAGGGAGCGCCCAACCACCCTGTGAAGCTGCGAAGGAAGCTCTTTTTGTTTGTGTTTCTTCTTCTTCTTCTTTTTTTTAACAAATCAAATAATATTAAAACTATTGCAGCGCTTTGAGGCTTTAATTTGGTTTGAAATGGTCCAAAATGGTTCTTTTGATGTTGAAGGCTGCAGACCCCTGCTTTAACCCTTCGGTTAACCATTCAGGGTGAGTCCCATCTACTGTAGTAACCAGCCACTGCGCATGACTGTTGCGTGCTGCCACCTTCTCCCATATGCCTTTCCAGTTCTGTTCAATTTCCAGCCTTGGTGGGTCTGCTCTGCTATTGTTACCCATACTACGGCAAGGGGGAGCCAGGACACCAGGTTAGGGGGAGTTAACACAAACTCCCCCTCCGGACATTGGGTACAAAGCCCCAATAAGCATAATCACTCTGAATGAGGCAATGACTGACCTGAAAATACGATTATGGCAAAAATGTCCATCAGACAACGCTGAGGCCAATTCCAGAGGCTAAGTAAAGAAGCATCAGAAAGTCTCCTAGAACTGTGAATGCAGCTCTGAGAGCGATTCCTACATCAACCATCACTGAAACCAATGAGCTGATCAACTCAGCAGCAGTGATCCGAGAGGCGCTTGACTATTGAAGAGCAATCATCTGGCTACCCAAGAGGTATAGCCAGATGCCCATACCTGAAGCCTTGGAAGCTGCCATACAAAGACGCCAAGCTTTGGCCAGCCGCCTAAAACGGTACTCGAGAGACAATGAAGCCAGACGAATAAATTGGCTGTTTTCAACTCAACCAGCGAAAGTGTATGCTCAATGGCAGGGTAGCAACAGCAGAGCAGACCGCCAAAGCTGGAAACTGAACAGTACTGGAAAGGCATATGGAAGAAAGAGGATACACATAACAGTGATGCACTGTGGCTGGTGGCTCTGAGAGAAGAAGAAGAAGAAGAAGATCTTTATTTATATAGCGCCTTTCACAGACATATAGTCACAAAGCGCTTTACATGAGACAATTGTACATTCACTCCACACTCGGTGGTGGTAAACTACGTTTGTAGCTTCAGTTTCCCCTGGGGGAGACTGTCAGAGGCGCTTTCGCGACTGCACACGTCTGCGCCAACGGACCCTCTGACCACCACCATACATTCACTCACACCATTCATCCTGGCCTATTGTGCATGTTTTTAGTGGTAGGGGAAACCGGAGTACCCGGAGGAAACCTACGCAGACACGGGGAGAACATGCAAACTCCACACAGAAAGGCCCGTCCAGGTGGGAATCGAACCCGGACCTTCTAGCTGTGAAGCGAGAGCACTAACCGCTGCGCTACCGTGCCGCCCAGAGGACCACATCCACCCTGAACAGAATCCAGTCACCATCACAGTGGCAGACATCCAAGAAGGAATCTCAGATATGAAAAACTGGACAGCATCAGGTCCTAACATGATACACACCTACTGGCTTAAGAAACCCACAGCACTCCATGAGTGCTTGACAGCACAAATTAACCAGCTGCTGAGATGGGATTGACCCTGAATGGTTAACCGAAGGGCGCACAATCCTGATCCTGAAGGATCCCTAGAAGGATACATAACCTGCCTCTCCACAATGTGGAAGCTCAACTGATGAGTTACTTAAAAACTTTTTGTGTTATCTTTCAAATTCTTTGAAGAATCAAAAAATCCGCCAGGGTGCGTAAACTTCTGAGCACAATTGTGTATATGCTGAGTGAGTGAGCGACGCTGATGTCCGCCTGTCATGTGTCATGTGTTTCCGTATACTAGTATGAGCGTTCCCGGAGGTTTTTGTTTGGGGGCGGAGGCACCGCTGCTTTGGTTTGCATTGTTGATACATCCTTTACTGAACAAGTCCCACGTAAAAAGGCAGTTTAATCCATACGCCTATTGTCGATCAGTTAATATGTGTTTGAGTGAGTGAACCAGGGTGCAATTGAAGGCCCTGACTGAAACCCCACAGCCCGCCACTGGTTTTGAACAATTCGTTCACGAATCGCAACATCACTACATGGTTCAGGTATCAGTTAATCATGCTTCTTTAAATTTGGCACTGGTGACTTGAATCAGATATTTATGCATCCCATAGAAAGAAACGGAGAGGAGGAGGAGAAGAAGAGAGGGCCGTAAACAACAGTTACTTACAAGTGAAAATATGAATATGAAAATGTTCTATGATCAAGGGTCTGAATTATTTAGCATGACCCTGATGCATACTGTCACTCTTGTCTCTTAGCCTGGGGCTGGCCAAGTCCCCTGCTCAATGCTGCACAGTCACATATGTGGAACGAGACACAGCTAGAAAAAAAAAACTATTTTGGTAGCATCTTCTTCAAATTATAGTGTGAGTATGTAGCCTGGCTAACACCAGACTAAAATCACAAGTGATATTTAGTCTGGGGACCACCAATTCATTTTCTCGTAGGAGAGGTGTGGTTTACGATCGTCCATACTCGTTTATTTTTGCTTCCTGCTTTGAGAGGGTGCAGTCGTGTCTCTGCTTGCTTATGCTGCTTGCCTCTTTATTCGCTTTTTTAATCACTCTTTTTTGGCACATGTCACACGGATATGATTTTATTCTCTTCTTCTAAGTGAGCCAAGACTTTTTAAATCATTTTTAATCATTTTATGCCTTTTATTTTTTACAACTCATCTGGACCAGCGACGACAGTCTTATCAACATGGCTGCGGGAGTAACGCAAACATCTTCTTGTGAAAGCTGTCGGATTTATCAACAAGAAATTCTTTTGCTGCGGGACAAAATTCTCGCCTTTGAGATGGATAAAGGACTTAATGACACGCTCCCTATGGAACACGGTAAGAAGACTGGAAAAACTGATACTTGCAACCTAAAGCTAGACGATACCGTAACGTTCCCGAAACTAAACAGACAACTTGGCGCCAGGCCAAAGCAAAGAAAACGTGCTAGCAAAAATAAACCTGGAATAAAGTTAACAAACAGATTTTCACCTCTCTCAGAAGATGAGTATAACAAACGGAGAAAATCAGAGAGAGACAGAGAAAAAGAAGTCAAAACAAAGCTCGAGAGGAAAAGTGTGGCAAGTGTCAAGGCCAGAGATATCCTGGTGCTTGGAGACGGAGCCATATCTAATATAAACAATGACAGGATTACTACAAGCAGTTATCCCAGCGCCACAGTTTCTGACATCATAGATGTTCTAAACAAGGAAATCACAAATAACCCTGGGATTGACAAACTTATCATACATGTTGGTGCTGTGGACATAAGAAACGAAGAGTCTGAAGCCCTGAAAGAAAAGTTCAAAACACTTTTTGAGAGACTTGATTGTCTGGATAAAGAGGCAATACAAATGTTCATCAGTGGACCCATCCCAAACATCGACGGAAGAATAAACAAATTCTCCCGGCTGTTTCAGTTGAATACATGGCTGTCCAATGTCTGTGAGTCGAGAGGATTGTATTTCATAGAGAACTTTAATCTGTTCTGGCAACGTGATGACCTGTTTAGAGGAAATGGGCCTCACTTGAGCAGAGGTGGAGTGAGACGACTGACGGAAAATCTCCTCCACGCTCTGCAAAATCAGTGGAGGCCTGAGCTACAAGGGGGAGCCGAAAGGAGCATGAGAAGAGCTCCTGGCTCAGCAGCAAAGGGCTCAACTGCACCACCAATAAATGATACAGTCACAGCTGCGTCATCTGCATCTGCCATAAAGGACTCAGCTGCAGGAAAGGTTTCAGCCATAGCAGCACCACCTGCACCTACGGACTTAGCCACAGTTAAGGATTCAGCCACAGCAGCACCATCTGCACCTATGGAATCAGCCACAGTTAAGGATTCAGCCACAGCAGCACCATCTGCACCGGTGGACTCCGCTGCAGTTAAGGATTTAGCTGCACCAGCACCACCCGCATCTCCAGAAAGCGTTTCAACAATAGCAGTATCACCACCTGCATCTCCGGGGAAAAGCTCAGCTTCAGCACCACCTGCACCTTTATTAAATTTATTAAATGATTCAGCCGAAGGAGCACTTTCACCTACTCCACCACAGGCCTTGAGCCCGACTACTACATCTACACCCTCCAGAGACTTTTCTGAATTGTTCCCATCCTCAGAGTCACCTATGGGATTTTCCAACCATCTTGAAAACTTGACGTCAAGACCAAGGCTTTCATGCCCAAAGAAGCATCCACAAACCAAGGTCTCCCCAGCTCGGCCCCCACCACCGGCGCCCACAGCTGTTATCTCCAGCAGCTTCACTGCTGCTGTCTAGGACATTAGGGGCCTCTGCGTTGCTACCATACATAGCAAACTCAAAACCAACCAGAGGTCCATAGAGGGAGTGTGTTCTTACAAGACAATTAGTACTGTCAAACAACATAGATTAGATAAGAGAGGGACAGTCAGACCGTCCAATCAAAGAAATCTAATCCATATCCCCTGCAAAAAGATTCCATCCACTCAAACACAGATAAATCTCAAACATGCTGTACTCAATGTCAGATCGCTAAAAAACAAGTCCTTTTTAATAAATAGTTTTATTTCCTCTTATAATCTAGATTTTATGTTTTTAACTGAAACATGGCTAGACAAAAACACTGGTAATGCAGTTTTGATTGAGTGTAGTCCATCTCACTTCAATTTTGTGTCTGAAACACGCCAAAACCAGAGGGGTGGGGGTGTTTGTGCCATATTCAGGGACAATTTACTCCTGCAAAAATTGTCATTTGGGGTTTTTCCAACGTTTGAGTATGTGTCATTCAAAATGGAGATAAAACAATCTCCCATACTTTATATGACTATTTACAAACCACCACAGAACTGTTTTATTGAAGATTTTACTCAATTACTGTCATTTATATGCATTGATTTCGATTGTTTAGTAATTTCAGGTGATTTTAATGTGCATGTGGATGTGACCAACGACAGGCATGCAATAGAACTCGGTGCTGTCCTTGAAATGTTTGGTTTAACTCAGCACGTGAGTGAGGCAACTCACAACAAAGGCCACACTCTAGATCTAGTTATTACAAAAGGTGTTAATATATCAAATGTGAATGTTGTTGATGTTGCTTTGTCTGATCATTTTTGTGTCTTCTTTGACCTGTGTGTTACACCGAAACCAGTGGTCGGGCCTGGAGTTATTCAAGGAAGACACATAAATGATACAACAGGGACACAGTTTATGGAGATGATCAGATTTGAAAATGCCCCATGTTCTAATGTTGATAATCTGTTGGACTCCTACACATCAAGGGTCTTAAATGTTTTGGATACTATTGCTCCTGTCAAGGTTAAAATGGTTAACAATAGGCAAAAGGCACCTTGGAGAAGTGAAGATTCGGTCAGGGCACAGAAAAGGGAGTGCCGAAAAGCCGAACGGAAATGGCGCAAGTCAAAGCTCCAGGTTCATTTTGAGGTTTACAAAGAAGTACTTTGTGTGTTCAACCATATTTTGCGTGGAGCAAGGGAGAAGTACTTCTCTAAAATCATCTCAAACTGCAGAAACAATTCTCGCGTTCTGTTTTCCACAGTAAACAGATTAACTAACCCTCCAGTTTCACTGCCCCTAGAACTAATCTCTACATCTAAGTGTAATGAGTTTGCAATATTTTTCTATGACAAAGTCCAAAGCATTAAAAATGCCATAATCTCCACAACACAAATAGAAACTCTGCCACCAGATAAACACCTTGAGCTGACACATTTCACACCTGTTACTGACAAAACAATCGAAGAGGTTATCTCTGGTCTGAGTTCATGTACATGCTGCCTT
This sequence comes from Gobius niger, assembly GCF_951799975.1. Taxonomy (NCBI): domain Eukaryota; kingdom Metazoa; phylum Chordata; class Actinopteri; order Gobiiformes; family Gobiidae; genus Gobius; species Gobius niger. The sequence continues at coordinate 25,981,938 of NC_136855.1, read as the reverse complement.
GATGAATTACCCACTAAATTTCTGAAGTCTGTGCTGACCAGCTTGTTACCACAACTTGCTCAGTTAGTTAACATCTCACTCGAGACTGGAGCATTTCCAAAGGCCTTGAAAACTGCAGTCATCAAGCCTCTTCTAAAGAAGAGCAGCCTTGATGCCAAGGTAATGAACAACTACCGGCCCATATCAAACCTGCCATTCTTAGGAAAAGTCCTAGAGAAAGTAGTATATCAGCAGCTCACTTACTTTCTCCTGTCTAACAATGTGTTTGATACTTTCCAGTCAGGCTTTAGGCCCCACCACAGCACTGAGACAGCTCTGATCAAGGTGACAAATGATATCCGTATGAACACCAACGCAGGTAAGGTCTCAGTTTTAGTTCTGCTGGACCTGAGCGCTGCCTTTGACACAGTGGACCACGGGATCTTACTTCACAGGTTAGAAAACTGGGTGGGAATCTCTGGTAATGCTCTAAACTGGTTTAAGTCCTATCTCGAGGACAGGACGTACTTTGTTGAAATTGGCAACTGTGTCTCAGACAAAATTGCCATGACCTGTGGAGTCCCCCAGGGGTCAATCTTGGGACCTCTCTTATTCAACATGTACATGCTTCCATTGGGTCAGCTAATAAACAGCAACAACGTGTCGTACCACAACTATGCAGATGACACTCAAATCTACGTGTCACTGACGGCTGGTGAACATGGGCCTGTAGATACACTCTGTCACTGCATCCAACAGATCAGTTTGTGGATGCAAAACAACTTTCTCCAACTAAACTCAGACAAAACTGAGATCATTGTTTTTGGCCCACAGGCACAAAGACAAAGTGTTGTCAGTCACCTTGAGTCTCTCTCTCTAAAACCAAAAAATCAGGTTAGAAATCTAGGAGTAATCATGGACTCAGACCTGAACTTAAACAGCCACATCAAAGCAATAACATCAGCAGCTTTTTACCATCTGAAAAACATTGCTAAGATCAGAGGAATAGTGTCAAAACCAGACTTAGAGAGACTTATCCATGCATTTGTCTCCAGCAGATTAGACTACTGTAACGGCCTACTCACTGGCCTCTCTAAACGAGCTATCAGACAGCTACAGTACATCCAGAACGCTGCTGCTCGAGTCCTGACAAGAACCAGGAAATACGACCATATTAGTCCAGTGCTCCAGTCTCTGCACTGGCTTCCTGTCACTCAGAGAATAGACTTTAAAACAGCTCTGCTTGTGTACAAGTCATTTCATGGTTTAGCTCCAAAGTACATCTCTGACATGTTAGAGCCGTATGAACCATCTCGGGCCCTGAGAACCTCAGGGAGGGGCCTCCTGGTGGTTCCCAGAGTCAATAATAAACACGGTGAGGCTGCGTTTCAGTTTCATGCAGCTAAAATCTGGAACAGTCTTCACGAGGATGTGAGACAGGCCTCAACTCTGACAATGTTCAAATCCAGGCTGAAAACAGTTCTGTTTGCCCGTGTATATAACTGAAAGTATTTTATCTGCACTCTCGTCTTTTACTGTAATTGATTAATTTTATATTGATGTCCAGAGGAGAAGGAGCGACAAAAACAGAGGTTAGGTAACTTACTTTTGAACGAGCAAGAAAAATAGTGCTCAAGACAGAGCGAAATAGTGCTCAAGACAGAGCGAAATAGTGCTCAAGACAGAGCGAAATAGTGCTCAAGACAGAGCGAGTCAAAACAAGACTTAAAAATGGTGCTCAAGACAGAGCGAGTCACAACAAGAATTAAAAATAGAGCTCAAGACAGAGCGAAATAGTGCTCAAGACAGAGCGAGTCCAAACACGACTTAAAAATAGTGCTCAAGACAGAGCGAAATAGTGCTCAAGACAGAGCAAGTCAAAACAAGACTTAAAAATAGTGCTCAAGACAGAGCGAAATAGTGCTCAAGACAGAGCAAGTCAAAACAAGACTTAAAAATAGTGCTCAAGACAGAGCGAAATAGTGCTCAAGACAGAGCGAGTCAAAACAAGACTTAAAAATAGTGCTCAAGACAGAGCGAATCAAAACAAGACTTAAAAATGCATATAACTGAAAGTATTTTATCTACACTCTTGCCTCTTACTGTAATTGATTAATTCTATGTTGATGTTTTATTGATTGTATTTTGTTTTCTTATATTTATGCAACTGTGAAGCACTTTGAATTGCCTTGTGTATGAATTGTGCTCTACAAATAAACTTGCCTTGCCTTGCCTTGCCTTGCCTTGGGCGATACGAAAAAAAAAAAAAAAAGTCTCATGCGTCTGCACGTAGCCATGGCCAATCGTATCATCGTATGAGATGACGTATGACGTACCCACTGTAAACTTTTGAGCTAAATTATTTAGAACAAGGTCTAAAGCTTGATCAAAAAATACCATCGTGTCTGCTGCTGTCACGTTGGATCCGTAAATAAACTTTTTTTTTATTATCCGTAAATAAACTACAAGCTTCCGTATATCGAATAGCGCGTCATCGTCTTGCCGTCCCTCCTCGCTCTGTGATTGGTTCCCAAATCCACCGGAGATTTCGGCCATGGTCCCCAGGCTGTTGTGCAGTTCGAAATAATTCGAGCGCACACAGCAGCATGGTGTTAGCCAGGTTAGTGAGTATGCGCAAACATAAAAAAATAACAATTTATAAATAACTGCAATTCAACACACCAATTACCTTTTGTTGTTATTGCACTAGTTGTAGTGCTTTTCAAGACTTCACAATACACATGAAACCGGACACGTACTCTCGTCTATATTAATGAGCCATTTTCCTTGAAAACATCCATGTGTACAATAATTTATTTTAGATATTACCCTAACTCAGATGTCGGCTTTTTGCTATTCTTTTCCAAAGACCTAAAATCATGCTCAAAACATTTTAACTAATACTTTTTAACATAAATTCACAGCTATAGGCTTCTGTTACTAATGTAAGCATTCGTAGTAATTCTTTAACTGGCCATTTTGACTGTCTCGTAGAGGGAGGGTTTTTTATCTAATCCAAAGCTCAATGTCGTCACTAATGACTAAATCAGAGTGATGAGGGACCACTTAAAAAAACAAAACAACGCAAAATGTTCTTTGTGTTCTTTGGAGAGCAACACGATGGTGTTTTGATTGATTGATTGATTGATTAAGATACTTGGACATGAGGACCCCTCAAAAACGAGAAGGCGTAATTCTTCTTTATTACTGATAAATAAATGTCAATAATGAAGCATAGGCATGTTAAGTAGTTCTACAAGATTTGCAACTGCTAAATAAATCCTTTGAACATCGTACGTCCCTCTTCCATATCTGAATAGTTTTCAGTTTTTGGCGTGTGCTTTGTGTCATAAACTCAATTTTGACTCTGGCCATCTTGATATATGCCCTTGTAAAACTGTTTTCTGCTCAGATGACCCTTTCTTAACTCTATATCTACTAGTACGGCTGCTGACACGATCTTGGGATTTCTTCATCTTTCCAGTACACTGCTTCAGTGATGGCAGCAGGGTTTTGGGCATACCTGTCATCTGGGTTTTTTATGTCATTGGATGATGGTGTTCACAGGCTCTCATGTTAAAATGAAAGGTATACACCTAATTTGGACTGCAATAATCTGAATTCTCCATACAAGACATAGGATGATTTCAAATACTGTGGAGAAAATTTGAACCTGAGAGGAAAGTTAACATAAGCATGTGTTATTTTAAATATAGGTGAAAGTATATTATTTTGGATCAATCAGTCACATAAAAGACTGTGTTTGTGTTCATATTTTACTTATGCATACATATTGCATCATTTCATTTCCACTCGGAATGTTTGGAGCAAGCATCACTTTATTATCTGTTGTTTTTTCCTGTAGTTTATGCCCTACGAATATGGCACATATTCTTCCCGTAAGTTATTCACCACACATCTTAGTGCAGTCTTTGTATTGCCCTGTTCAAGCCGCACCGTTCTCCGCTCTCATCAACACATCACACAGACAGAGTAGTTACCCCCCACCCCATTCGTGCCCCCTCCCTCTAGTCGTCACTGACTCATCACAGCCTCTCAACATGTGTCAGGCCAGCCAGCAGCCTCCATCTGTCTCCCCGAGCGCCAGCCAGCCATGTCCGGTCCCACACAGGCAGAGAAAAAGTCATTCCTAAGACAAAGTGTGTTATGCCATGTAACCCCCCCCCCCTTACTTGGAAATGAGGACTCCATTTGGGGACCAGTGGTAGTTTTGCAAAACTTCACTCAATTTCTGGGTGGATGAATAATACATTACTAATCTGCTTGAGATTTGCTTTGGGTTGCGCAGAAGCAGAGTGGTGCGACTTGCTTCAAACTGGCAGTTGCCCATGGTGCACTCGACCTAATGTGTCATAGTTGTAGGGATAGAAGCAAGATAAATAGCATTTAGGGGTAAGTGAATCTAAAGTAGGATGCAATTAGCTGTTTTGTTGTCTTTGAGCATGACAGCGTGCCAGACCAGAGCTGATCAGTGCTCATTTTGGAACGGTCCCCCCCTGGGCCAAAGCGGCCCATGGTAATACTAATGTGATGTGAACAGACTGTTGGCCTCTGATTTGCCAACGTAGTGAGAAGACAGTCCTCTGAAACAGACATGTCAAGCATTATTCAGCTATTCACGACATCATAAGGTGTTCGAGGTGAATTTGCTCATGGAGAGCATTAATATCTGTTTGCTTTTTTATGTCTTGTTTATGGCAAGACACATTTCATGGGTTTCACCTTGCGTCCCACAGATTGTTCTGGCTTTATTGTAGCTGCCTTCATTATTGTGCATGTATGTGTTGCATGTGTTGTGTTTCCTCCGTAGAACTGCCTACTACTGCAGAGTACTACTGTAATGGAAAGAGTACAGTAGACAGAGTGAAGCTGCTTCTATCAAAGCTGGTGTGCTGCTACTGATCTACATTAAACACAGCATTTGTGACAGAAAAACAGACAACATTCACTGTTCATAACCAAATGAAGCACATTTTTACTGATCTGGTGGTCTGCCCAGTTCCTTCTCAATGCAGTCTCACTCTTAACCTATTAACCCCCACATGAACCGAGCATGATGCATTATCTCCAGTTTGGCATTACTTAAATCTAAAAGCAACAATAACACAATAAAAAAGCAACAAAAACACACGACTAAAGAGTGATGAAGAAACAACAAAAAAGGGACAAAAATGAGATGGAAAAAGTGACGAAAACACGGCAAAAAAACAACAAAATGACAAAAACATAGCAAAAAAAGAGTTAAAAAAAAAGATAAGAACACTGCAAAAACACTTCCAAAATGTGACAAAACGTGGCAAAAGAGTGACAAAAAAAATCAACTAGAAACCCTCGAAAGAGCGACTAAATAGTGATCAAAATTAATTGTCCGTGAGAGTAAATAATACGCTGACGGAAAAGACAATGGGAGAAAGGGATATTGTACATCCAATTACACAATGGAGAGAATTGTTTTCACTCAAACTGTTAGCTTCCCCTTCTTCTTCTTAGTGTGTATTGGTGTTACGGGTCAGAGCAGGGAAACCACACTTTCGCTGCTCTGACCCGGAGCAACAATACACACTGGCCAGAGACACCAGGGGGAGATGAAAGACCCCCCAATCTTCCCATTAACACCTGTGTTACCCCCAGTAGGATGACGAAAATGTATTAAGGTAAATAAGTTACTAGTACTGCTTTACAAAATGCGACAAAAAGGTCAGATCAGTTTTGTAGGTCTTAGCTTTCAAGTGAGGCGTTACTCTGTCATATAGTCTGTGAGCGCCATAAGCTTGTAGATTTGGGTAAAGCCGAACTGGAGAAAATGCACTTGGTTAAGGTGAGGGTTAAGAGGTTAAACATTGGTTGAACCAACATAAATGCATGGGTCATTGGTCTTCACAAACATGGATATTACCAAAATCTCAGCCAAAACTAATTACATTTTATATTAGGACAAATGTATTTCTGTTTGATGCTGTTCAATGCCAGCTAGGTGACCACCTGTATTATGTCAAGCAGCCACATCTGTCTCTGTCATTCTCTGTGAAAGATCACAAAAGGAGAAGATCTCCACGACACCCAATGGTCCCCACAAAAACCTATATGCCCATACTGGACCCATTTGTAGTCACTTGCTGTTAATCAAGTTTCTTTGAATGTTGAGGGACACTTTTATAGCAGAGTGAAATGTGAAAGGATTTGAGTGCATGGCCTGCTAATGGGACTATTTCATTCTGTTTAAAAGGGCTATATTCAACCCAGCTGTTTAAATAAGCATTGCTAATGTTCCTCACGGGCTCTGAGATGGGCTTTATCTATCAAGCAGGGCTCCATTTGGCAATGCCGCACTGACTTTTATACTTTCTCCCTGCTGTTCCCACTCAGGTTAGTTTTATAGCAGATGCACTTACTACTCCATGGTTTGTTTCAAGCTCTTAGTGCTCTTAATCTGAAATGTGATCTACCATTAAAAGGCATGTTTATTCTTTTTGAAGATTTCTTAAAAAACAAAAAGCAAAAACTTAAACCCATGCAAATGTGTAAACGTCTATTTTGTATTCTTTTAAAAATTCAAATTTTTTTTGCACCTGAGATTTCGGGTGCCAGCTGTGGGAACTTGAAAGGCAGTGCATTCCCCTGAGCCAGGTATTTAAATGAGGCTGCTGCCACATCTGTGTTTGCTCAACTCATGGAGAGATCACTCTACAGGCCATGGAGCTGGAAGCTGGGATTATGCACTTGTGTTGTTGGACTATCAAGGCATTTTTATCACTGCTGATTACCGATTCAACCAATTGGCTCATTGCTTGACGTGGCTACACTAGTTCCGCTGAACTGAAATTATGATTACCAGTACTTCCTGTTCATGTCCTATATTTGTCCCGTTGGAATGAGCATATTTTTAAAGATTCTTTGGGGAACAGCGAGTTGCTGGTAGACGATCTCTTACTGTATGTTAAAGGTTCTATATCATGCAAAATCGACTTTTTAGAGCTTTTAGCCATGTTGTTATGCTATTTCCTTATCAAAAACACCCGCAGAGTGGTTTTTGGCTTCATTCACGCAGTTCTCAGCAATCCTCCTGAATCCTGCTCTCTGAGCAGCTGCTCCGCCCTCTCCCGGTGAACGACTGACGTGCTCCGTTGGGACGTCACAGCGGAACGGAAGTGCTTGATGTCTTAATTCTATGCTTACGGCCTGATATTAATTTGTAAAACAGCTTTTTCATTATTTCTGTCGCAAGAGAGAAACAAAGAGAAAAAAAAAAGAAAAAAAATAATAAAAATAAAAATAAAAAGGATGTGCCCGAGGTGCTTCCAGGTCAGCTGAGGCCAAAACAAACGCACCCCCTGAGCGTCTGAACAGATGTCATGTTTGTGCTGCAGCTGTGAAGATGGAGCTCGTTATAACCTATTCTGGACACACCTGTTCTTTATTCTTACCTAACGATAATGTCATGGAGAAAAAGAAGCGCGTTTGGCTACGTGGACAGGACTATATATACAGTCTATGGTTCAACCTTCCAAAAGAGGCCACTCGTCCGAAGTTGTTTTTTTCTCCGGGATTCAGCGACTATCACCAAAATAGTGTTTTTCTGTGACTGTCTCTGATGTTTGGTGAACCTTCACCAGAATCAAAGTGGATTAACTTTTATAACCAACACAAGTCCCATAATGTAAACAGCGATGGACCAGAGCGGTGAGTCAATCCAAACGCGTGTTAGCTTGTGTGTTAGCATATTAGCTTGTGTGTTAGCCATTTATGAAGCTGTGTTGCAGATGTCAACTCTGTGTAACTGCATCGTGAAGTATCTTCACTTATTGCTGTTCATTTATACTATAGTAAAGTTGTATGTGCGGAGAGAGGGGGCGGAGTTAACTGAATCGAAGCGTTGTGTCTTCCGGGTTCGAGAAATACCTCCAGAAAACACTTATATTTATCACAAAAATGGGTGCTCCATAATGGTAGAGGTACAATATATCATATAAATGCCTATACTTAACTTTGGAATGGCTAAAATAGCATGATACAGATCCTTTAAAAGTTCGATGTAGGATGTAGGATATAAATACTACGTCTATGTTTATAAAGGTCAGCAAGTTTGTCTTGAAGCTAAAGGTTCACGTTAATCTGATGAATAATAACATTTTAAATCGTGACGCAAATATAAACAAATCTGTCTATAAGCAATCATCTGGTCTAAAGTTTTCATTCTATCAAGCAATTTGATTTAATTTGATTTACTATTGCATATTAGCCTTTAGCTTCAAGACATTGAAATTCCAATCTTTTTAACCAGAGACGTCTTACGTCCAACATCACATTGTTAACTTCCACGAAGTGATGAAGTGATTCTCTGCAAGGAACTCAATGTCCAGTATGTTATCTTTAGAAAATGTGCTTATTCAAACTGATCTAAGATCATCTCCATCGGAAATTGACGACACATGAAGTAATGTCGCTCACAACTTTTAGGTTAGAGGAAGTAGCACAGAGAATTAATGTAAAAGATTTTTTTTTTATTTGTTCCAACTTGGCCAGTGATCAGGAGAAGAGACGGGAAGTCTCCCCGTTTATTCTACAGGATAGATGTAAAACGTAAAATTCTACAGGATAAATGTAAACGTAAAATAAGTTCAGATGCCCCGACGGAAAGATAGCAATCTGGATCCGGTGCTCACAGTGGAGAGTGAAAGAAGAGAGGACGGGGAAAGTGTCTGAGCTGGACCATGCTTGGGTGTTTGGGTGAAATTACACCATTTCACCCAAACTCAATTAAGTTATTAATCATTGCTTAATTTGTATTGTTAATTTTGGTGTTGTTTACAGAGTGTGTTTAATAGGATGCCAAACATCTCCGCAACGCCATGCAACGACCCAATTGTATCTGTAACACACACGCACGCACGCACGCACGTACGCACACACACACACGCACACACACACACACACACACACACACACACATACTTACCCATAAAATGAATGTTCTTCCCCAAACTTTGTTGTCAACAGTATTAGTATTACTGGTTAGGAACAAAACTGACTCAAAAAAAGACTCAAGCCAATGCTCTAATTGGCACTCAGTATTATGCTAACTCATGTGCCCTGGCCCAGTCTACACACAAAGATGGGCACTGTGCTTAACCCCCTATAGAACAGGTTTGACCCAGTCCGTCAACTTGGTGTCAATATTGCTACCTCCTTCATTTTTCATATCAAAGAGCTTGTGTAAGGGAGCAGCAGTGGCGTCAGCGGACCTAATTGGACATGATACGCTATTAGCCTAGTAGTACTGAAGTTCAACTTGATTGGGGCCTGTCATTACACATTATTATCTTCTGATTGGTGTGAGCTGATCACAGATTATTCATGCTTCTTCCTGACAGTTGAAAAATAAGCAACTTGGCTCTATTCCGAGATATATTTTGAGGACAAGGTGTTGCGCAGACACTAATGCACCCTTGGCGTCTGTTAGAACTTCATGGTCATCAAGCAAAGCAGTGAGAAGCATGTGCTGTGGAAATGAGCTGACTCCTTGTGCGGTCATTAGCTTAGGTTCACCACTACAGATGGTTTAAAGGCCAGCTCCACTCAGCTGAACACAACACACCACACAGCTGTCTCCTGGTGCCACTGATTGCTTCAGCACCAATGAGCATCACTGAGACGGAACAACTGGAGGTTCAGCCTTGTGCTATTGTTTCATTCTATTTATACAAAGCAATACAAGTCTAGTAACAACATATTAGAATTTAAAGCCATTTGTGTTGGTATACATGCGTTTCCAATGACATCACGCATTGTTCAGGTGGCCATTTTGAATACCAAAGTAGAATTATGCAGTGCTTCAACATGTAACAATATCTCTAAAACACGGCCCCAAAGAGCACACGTTTATGTGATATAACCAGCAAATGTGGCACAGACGTAGTAGCTCTGTCCGTGGAGCTACAGCAGGATTTACTAAAGATCTGCTTCTCTCCTTAGACTAAATTAACACATCAAAGAGGAAGCAGAAAATCTTTCTCTGTGATTTTTGCAGTTTGTCATGTCAACAGTCTCAGTCTGAGTCAGTGTTGAAGCTGCTCAAGACAATAGCATGCTTCTGGTTAGCAACTGTCATGATTGAAACAACTGCCAATGGCTTCAACACAATAAACACATGTGTGGCTCACATCTATGAACACTGAGGAAATACTGCAGTAACAACTCAGCTCTGACCTCTGTCACATGTTGTATCCAAGGCTAGATGTTTGCAGTGTGGTTCAGGGCTTTCTCTTGGAGAGGTCAGAGCTGAGCTGTAGAAGCTAAACGCTAACCAGTAGCATGCCAACGTCTTAACAGCTTAAACACTGACTCACCGGTTTCTTCAAATAAATGTGTGCTCTCTGTTATCTTCTTGAGCAATGATTACGAGTACATAAAAATGCCACTGTCAATCAGTTGTCTTTCATTTATATCCTTAGTAGAGACATTGTTACATGTTGTAGTACTGAATAATTCAACTTTGGTATTCAAAATGGCAACCATAAAAACAAAAGTCACATGACAGGTATATGGTCATAAAATGAAGTCTCTGTTATCAATAATCTTAACCCATTGGATTATCACTTTCCACTGTTATGGAAAAGTTGCTTGTGTGATCTGAACCCACCTTGAATATCTATTAATAACAATTCCCATCAGCCATTTGGGATTATCTTGGTTCAATTCATTACCTGTCTGACTGACAGGTGACATGATCTCTTTTGTGGCTAGGGCACTCCAAAGTTAAAGTGTTGACGATCAAAAGCACTTTTTGCAAGAGTGTGACAGTGTGTGTGTGTGCGTGTGTGTGTGTGAGCTTGCTTTTTAATGCGTGGGCTCAAATACTTCTGTCTGTGCTAAAGCTCCACTTGGGCCTCTGAAAGTGATGAGCCGTACAATGTAGTAGACGTGTAATCAGCGGACCTGTTCATCTCTGCATTTGGGTGAGTGAAATCCTAAAGGACGCTGCTTGAGTGTGGATACCCTCTTGATGGTGTGGAGTACTGCAGTGTTGCGCGCACGCCTCACCCCCGAGAGGGGCTAATGTGAAAAGAAAGGACCCCACAGGATAGATTTTCTCTCATATCACTCCACGTCTTACTGCATCTGCTGTGCATTGCAAACAGTCTAGTGCAGTCTCTTTCGCTTTGGCCCGTAGACTCACTGCGTACTCCTAATCTTTTTCTTGTTACGTTTGACTTGCATACGTAGCCCATCCTCAGCTCCTTCCTCCTTTCATTAAAGCTGTTCAATATACGGCAACCAAATGTGCCAAAGAAGCTGGTCAGCTATAATATGAAAATCTGACCTCATCTTACCGAGGTCGTGGGCAATAAACACCTGACAAGTGAGTGCGCAGACAGAGATTTGGATTCTAATCTTCAGTTAGCGCCCCGCTGGTTCAGGGTGTTACTGGGGTCAGCTCGCTTCCCCCTCCCAGTGGTCAGTTCCTGCACAGTGTGAGCGTGATGTGTTTTATTTCCAATGCTGCTGGCCTCTCCTCATCCCTAGCATCTGATTTATTGATATTGACCTTTTGCTGAAATTAAGCGTGTAGATCCCTTAGCAGTGAGAGCAAAGTTTAAACCAATTAAAGAGCACTTCACCAATCAACAAGGCAAGGCTAGAGCTGTCTCACAGGCTAGACCACTGAAATTATAATCATTTGCACTGTATCAAAACCTGTTTGCAAGGCAAACGGTGCCTAAGTAATTTGATTAGGCCAGCCAGCTAAAAAAGTGCAAAGGATCACCTTGGGTCTCTGAACATTATACAAGTGATGACAATAATAAATGTGTGTATGTGTTGAGTGTATGAGTCTCCCAGGGACCTAGAGCCACATTACCATACGCACAGTCTGAATATAGAATAAAAAAAGTCACTTTGACAAAGCTTGAAGAGTAATATTGTATAAAAATATTATTATGGATTGTCAGGCTGTTTTTGATAATTCAAAATTACATCACATTCTGCTGATTTTATTCTGTTAACACCATATTGCATTATGTTATAGCTGCATGATACAGTTGATTGACTTTGAACAAAACCATTTTGGCTTGCACAACTAGGCCTGATTGTTACAAGTTCAGTATATAGCCCGTTGCATTCACAGGATATTGACAGTATTGCTAGGATTATAGTAAATATGGCGGTGTTCCTATTGGTCTGTGTTTATAGGGTTGTTCTCAATGTGCTCTGCCTGCCAAGTGAACAAAATTCAACTTAATAAAACTTCAAATAGGGAAACAAATCTAATAAAGACTGAACAGGCCCATACATCAAGAGTGTTGGTACGGTGAAATGAGGAAAAGTGATTTAACGACAAAGCCAACCCGAAGTCCTTTAGAGCGAGATTTTTGTGGGGGCCATCAGACACGGAACGCCAGCTTAATGCTTTTGCTGTGTCACCCAATGACAAATTAAATTCTGATTTGACTCATTTGTAAGAACCTACCATAAACAAAAGCCTCTTCAGTTTTTTTGCCCTCTAAACACGACGTCTCTTCCCTCAGGTGACACCGTCTGCGCTGACTGCCATTGTGCAGGATCTGGTCTAATGTTATAGTGGTGTTGTGTGCTTACCCTTCACCTTCTCACTCTGCGCTGGGCACACTGGCGGAGAGCCTAGCAGCCACTTTCCAAAATAATTCTGTTAGCTCCTCTTTTCACTGCTGGGACAGGCCTTGTTCTTTCAAGGGAAGGCCAGGCACCTGTGCCTGTCACGCGTCTAAGCTCTGCCACAAATCAATCCTTTCTGCTTGATGTTGTTGCATGTGGATTTCTTTGTTTTTATTTTGCAAGAGAAATTGGACAATATTCAAATGCAAAGTGAATCTAGACAAAGGGATTTCAACAATCTATTGTGTAATTGGTAATAATATTTTGATCGATGTTTTTCCAAGTCCATATCACCTTCAGAGAACTGGCCCCCGCTGGTACCTGGGCCGACGTCTGAGAATTGCTGAACTGCATATCTCCGACTGTACTCTTTCATGTTTTTATACAGCCCTATAGAGGAGGGAGTTTGAACTTTCCTATTGTGTACGTGGCCCAGCTGCTCCCCAGGTGATGGCTGTGTGTGTTCTGCATACAAACAAAGCTGTCAGTCACAGGGACATGCTGTACTGTTCAGCTCAGAGTCCTGCTGCTGTCAGAATACCAAAGTGCAACACAAAACAGTGACTTAAGCGGATTGTGAATTCCGTCAGGGTCATGAGGTTGTAGTCGAGGTGTTTTGGGGTACAACATTGGTGCCCCGGCCCCAAAACCTTAGTGGTGCCTGCCTGATATATATGTGCATATTTTTATCTGCTGCATTTATTCATGTCTGTTTGTTCAGTCTCTTGTCTAGATAACCGGCCGTTCTACAGTGTGCAAGATGCTCCTGGGAGCACTTAGCCTGAGGAGTTATGTTAGATCATCTGGAATGGGAAGATGTATGATGGAAGAAATGGCCATTCTGAACGAGTAGGTCACAAAGTATCAATGTTTTGTATAAAACTGAAAATACTATTGAAATAGCCCCACTGCGTGTGCCGGAGAGTCAGAGCTCCCCTGAGAATGATCCCAGCCTGTTTTTGTTCAGATAATGTTATCCCGTTTCATTTGTCTTTCTTTCACAATTTCCACACATCTTTTCTATCTCCTCAAATTCAGAGCACACAAAGCATGGTGAAGCCTTTGGTGGTCCTCTCTCGACAAGTTAAGGACCAGTGATAAGTATTTTATAATCAGTAAATTTGCACATTTTGCTCCATTTGAAATGATTAAATGACGACCAAAGAGTGCAATGTCATGACAGCAGTTTGAGTTGTAAAGGGGGGTGGCATAACTTGCCTTGAAGGTAAGCACTGAATGCGTGCACACATTTACTTAATGAAATGATTGGCATCTGAACTAACTCACGGATTACACAAGCCATTTTGACTTTGGCTGCTGAACAAGAAGGTTAACTATCAGATTGATGACACGTCTTAGCTTTGGGCTGCACCATTAATCGCAATCGAATTGAAATCCCAATTTGAATGGTCACAATCAACAAATCAAGGTTTTTAGGTAATATTGTGTCCTCTGAAAGTGATAAATACGTGTGATTCTTGTAATAGTTTGTATTTCTGTCTTCAAAAGTCTATGCCCCTGACATGATTAAAATATACACTACAACCAGGCCGTGCATTCGGTTTAAACTAAAACTTTTCTTTTTTTTTTTCTTTTTTTTTTACAGTTGCCAAGTTAAAACTGTGGATATTGTAACTTTTTATTCAGGAGACCAATGCGTAGTGTTTGATGCCAGCGGAGACAGGCTGGAATCCATTCTCTGTGCGCCACACATCAAACAAAACAGATCAACTTGAATGTTAACAGTGGAATCTCTGATGTTCGCGCTGCCTGTGTGTATTGGCATCTTTGGCTTCCTTTGAGTTTGCAGGGCCAGACTTTCCCTTTTGCTTCTTTTGTTGTTCTTGTGAAAACAGACGCACACACACGAAAATATCACAAAGTTTCTGTTTTTACTTGAGGTTGTTTTGCTTGAGGACACACATAAAAGTCATCCTATCCATTAGTTATTTTTGATCAAACTGCTTGTGTCAGATTTGGAATTCAATTTGGCCCGTGCTTGCCTTTCATCCTAAACTGCGGGGCTTAGTGTTTCTTGCAATTTGATGCAAAGCTTTGGGGCCATTCGCAACCTTCTCATATAGCATTGATCGTGGCTGCATGGTTGAGCAGGAGGCTTAGTGCATGGTTTGTATGCTCAGTGGTGGAGGGCTAACTGACCTTCTATTGACAGTTCTGATGCGAGGTGTCACCTTGTAGATCAATCACACACACACCATCTGCTGTACACGCTGCATGCCAAAATTCCATAACGTTTTGATAGGATTCTAATCGTTCCCCCAATACTTGGACTAAGTCTGCCCTCGAAGCATTATCCCAATCAAAAAGCATAATCTCCCAAATGTTTGTGTTCATCAACCCTGTCACCCTGGCTAATCCGTGTCTTTGCTTACTTCACAGTGGCGCCCCGGCCCCTAAATGGCGTTTTCCACACAAAGTCATAAATATTTAGTATCACCGCTGACTCAGAGGAGAGCAAATTCCATGCCAGCACCTAACAACAGATTTCCATTTTTTTAACACGTAAATATGGCAGAGACAATTACAAAGCAACAACAAGCTGCTTTTATTCCATCACTGATTCGCAGGACTAATCCCACCTCTCAGGCGCCTTGTCCTCCCACTGGTAGAGATTGAAAATGTGACGTGTCTCAAGCTCATAGTCCAAACCGCCTGTAGCCTATTCCTAACACCATTTGTTTATGATTCGGGCCGACCTTTATTTTCCATTGGCACTGTAGCAAATTGCCTTTAATATAAAACCTCTTTGACTGATACACTGCCTATGTGTTTTGAATTTACAAGACTAAGCCTGCACATATGCTGCTTTTTACAAGGATGTGCTGAATTGAAATGTTGAACTATTTTGATGTAATATGGGTGCCGTTGGACAAAGGTAGGACATGTGGGTTTGTCCAAGAATAGTTATATAGCATTGCAACAGGGACTTTCATGGTTAACTAGCAATCACCTCAGCCATTTTATCCATCCATCCATCCATTTTCTTCCGCTTTATCCGGGGCCGGGTCGCGGGGGCAGCAGCCATTTTAGTATTGTTCAAAATGTCTGAAAACAATGTAATTAGTTAATTATTATTTTAAATGTTTTAGTCTTACCGAGGCTCTCAGGCTCTGGAGTAATGGCCGTGGGTAACTGAGTTCCGTGACCACCATACAGGGCGCCTCCATTGCTGTAATACCTCTATCTAGCGATTGCCGCTAAAGCTAGTTCTCCATTAGAAAGCATTGCCCTTTACACACGTTTAAACCACTGTAAAGCCTGGTTTCTAATTTTTTTTTTACAGCTAGATATTCCGCCGGTGATAATGCTGGGTTAGGCACAATTAAAGAAACCAGGCTGGTTTTCGTAAATTTTAGAAATGTTGTATATTAATGAGGGCCTGACTTTGATTGTCAGGCTGTTAGCATTATCAATCAAGCAATCAATCAACCTTTATTTGCATTCACCTTATTCTGCCCCACCCACTTTTGCCTCTTTCTGCCTTGTCTCGGCACTTCTGTTGTACTGACACTTCCGGTCGAGTGCGAAGCCCGTTCATTTAAACGGAGAATGAAGGAAAATGTTCGGCGCTCAAATCTGATGTTAAGTAGATTGATTTGTGTAAAATATCCAATGTTCATTTGCACCAACAAGTCAACACTGCACCATTTCTCTGCACGGCTTAAAAATGGCTTTATTTTCGTGTAGGAACTGATTTCATCTGGACTTCTCCAGTCCTATGTTAACTGATAGGAGAAAAGGGGGGGCACAATTCATCTCCCCAAATGTTCGGCCCTCACACAGCTCTTTCTATGTGTCCAGAGACTACATAAGTTATCTTTTGTGGATCAACTGCAGCAATACTTTATGCTGGCCTTCCTGGTCTATACTTTCTGAAATTGGCATTTGTTTCCAGATGTATCCATATGTCTTTGTTTAAAGTGACAAACCCAATGTGTGTAGACAAGAAGTTATTTCTTGCAAAAACCTTTTGTTTCAGAAAGTTCATTCTTTCAAGGAATGTTGACATCTTACTTGACACCTAGCAGTTAATGATCCACCAACAAGCTACACAATTTTTACTTTTGCAACAAATCAAACACTACCCATCAATTCTAAACTATACCATAATAATAATGTTTGTTTTCTGTGATGATGTCACATTACCCAGTGGGGGGCAGGAGACTGCTTTTCCTATTAACTGCATTACACTTTCACAAGTCGTATCTAAAAACGAAAATGTATGAATTACAAAAATTAGCATTAATATCAGTCACTGGGTCCATAATTTCTGTGTACAAGACCGCATATTTCCTAAAAAAATGTAAAACATTTTGTTACCTCTATATAATATTATAGGCCCTTAGAACCCTGTGATCTGAAACCCAGCAGTTACCTGGACAACTTTAGATGAAAGCTTTTCTAATAAACCAGTTCACAGGAAGTGCCTTTTGGGGTTCAAGGTCAAAGGATGATGAAATTCTCATAACCAGACCACACTCTGCTACTGGTACAGCCACAGTTCATAGTCTGGGGAGGACATTTCCGGATCTCGACAGTGTACTTGTTGCTCTTTGTGCTGATGACATGGACATTGTCCCAATCCATGATGTGATTGTGCCTCTTCCGTGGATCTGAAAGCAGACTGTCCTTGTTCGGCTTGTCGTCTAGTGGCTCGTATGCAGGTTTTAGATGTTTCCTTTTGATATTCTGTTTGATTGTCTTTCTTCCCGATGTTAAAAGCTCTGCTTGTTCCCCCACATAGGATTTGTTGCACGGCAAACTGAGAAGGCACTGAGGAAGGCGGCCGAATGCGGCCAAAACGGGTATGAAACAAAACAAGCAGGTCCGGCTAGTAGATTATCTAATGAACCTAAACGGACTGTTTTAAGGTCAAAAGTCAAGGACAGGATGGATCATTGGGTCATAACCTATTGTTCAGCTCCTCACATTGACATAGCATTGTGGAGTGGTGCATTGTGGAGAGACTGTGGTGAGGCAAGAGCACTGATCGATCAGTTGAGGAAGCTTCAAATCCGCAAATGTGTTGAGCATTTCATGTGAGATGAGAGACGTTAATGAGAGGATTTAGGAGATGAAGGATAATTAAACACCAGGCTGAAATAAATCTTTGTTGTATTAAAGGTGAAAGACAGTGTAGACGGGCAGCTTGTGTAAGAGGTAATTTGATCTGTCGAAATTATACCCCTTGGCTTTGGTTTCACTTAATTGGCTTTGTTTTAATTAAAGATTTGCTGCAATCTGAGCCACAGCAACACTAAAACAATTCATCGCAGGCTTCCACGCTTCATTTATCTGCGAAACAAAGAATATGAAAAATCTGTATTTATAATGAGCCGATTGATTTACTTTGACACATATTGACTTGTGCTGCAGTTTTGCTTTGGTAAATTCCTCTGGGAGTGAGATGTGAAGCGGGGAGGAAGCGGTGCCCTGAGATATTGTTCCTCTCCAGCTGTTTAGGAAGATGATTTTCCATGCTTTAGCACATGCAATACAATTAATAATTAATTATGCCGTTCATCTTTCCACACTGATTAAATTATAAGTAATGAAATTAAAATTTGCAGCTGGGATTTTATTGCTAAGGGCAAAATGAAAAAACACCTCGAGGATATACTTTTATGATGGCTGTTCGCACATGCTCAAGTTTAGTTGCAGACTTTGGATCATAAAAAATGCAGGTTTTATTGGAAGAGCTCATAGATGTGTGGGCGGCACGGTAGCGCAGCACGGGAGTTTGCATGTTCTCCCCGTGTCTGCGTAGGTTTCCTCCGGGTACTCCGGTTTCCCCTACCACTAAAAACATGCACAATAGGCCAGGATGAATGATATGAGTGAGTGAATGTATGGTGGTGGTCAGAGGGTCTGTTGGCGCAGACGTATGTAGTCGCGAAAGCGCTTCTGACAGTCTCCCCCAGGGGAAACTGAAGCTACAAACGTAGCTTTCCACCACCGAGTATGGAGTGAATGTACAATTGTCTCATGTAAAGCGCTTTGTGACCATGTCTGTGAAAGGCACTATATAAATAAAGATCTTCTTCTTCTTCTTCTTCTTTTGAGCATTTGGAGCTATCAGTGTGTGTCAGTTAGATGAGCTCGCAGGTCTGTCCATCACAGACCATCACAGACCAGTCCATCATTGACCGAACTGGGAGCAGAGGTTCATACAGTATACATATATAAACCTCTTTGCATCAATCTATCATAAGGACACGGCCATTACAGATATATCAGCCGAAGGTGAGAGGGAAGTGAGATTGAGCATGAATCAATACTGGGAACTTTTCTCTGCATGGAGCACAAAATAGATGGGAGTTACTCCTGGGAATGACGTATTTCCATGTTCTCTCAACTGCAGTCGTGAGTAGAAATATAAAAAATGATGTGGGCTTTTTCTTGATCTGCTTTAAACTAAAAATCTAATCACTGTCGAAAATCTGTTGGGGGGAAAAAAACATTTGAATTAGATATGTATGTACAGTAGGAACAAGATATTTGCATACACTATATAAAAAGACACATATGCATTTTTTTCTCTCACTGTCTGACATGAAACCAGAATTAATGGTCAAATGTTTTGGATTTCCTTCCACAAGCTTCCCACAATAGTTGGCAGGAATTTTGGTCCATTCGTCCAAACAGAACTGGTGTAACCGAGACAAATTTGTTGGCCGCCTTGTGTACACATGCCTTTTCAGCTCTGCCCATACATTTTCAACTGGACTGAGATCAGGACTTTGTGATGGTCAATTCAAAACTCCTGAAGCCAATATTTCCACATAGTGTTCATTCTTCATGATGCTATTATTTTGTGAAGGGTTAGTTTGGGCCTCCTCCAAATGTGACGATGGTCATTATGACCAAACCTTCCCAAATTGTTTAAAGGTATAGTAATCTTTGTGTGTGTAAACTACCGACTTGGTAGAAAGCAACAATAAAATGTCTAAAAAATGTCAGACACTGAAAAAAAAATGCATATGTCTTTTTATATAATGTATGTAAACATGTGGTTCCCACTGTACGCGTATGTATGTATGTTAACTCAAGTTAGGTTCTGTTATTTTCGTGCACGTTCTCTATCTTCTATTTCCATTCTAGACATGCCATGCGGCTCTCCTCTCCCCATTTACCCCGTCTTTTCTCTTCAGCCTGACATCATCCCCTTGAACATAGCACGAGTGGTACACAGGCTTGTCCTCTTGAAGGGGACATTTGCTCATTCATTAAGACTAAGAGCGGGAGATTTTTTCCGACCAGCGTGATTGACAGCGGCGCTTACTCTGAGTTTCCCTTGATTCCACCCTCTGACATCACAGCTGCTCTCTCTGTGGATCAAAGGATTAAGCCTGGAAGGACAGCCATTCCTCTGCTACACCTGGAAATAAGATGGAGGAAATACCAACGTGTAAATTTCACTGGTAATGCTCATAAATATGCAAAGTGCAGTTTTTCTTCTTTCTTCCCCTTTTTCCTGTACTGCTTAAAATCATAAGCAATGCATTTGAAAGACATGGATGTACAGTATGTAGATGTAAAGAGATCAGGCACATCAATGTACTGAACAACAATCCAGTATGAAACAAGCTAATTTCCATACATAGCAGGGCATATACTTCACATTGCTACAAACTGCTAGTTCTGCTTTACTATACATTACTCCTTGAATTTTATTGGTCTGTGTCCAGACGGGGGGTGCGGATCTTCAATTAAAAAACACAGATCATATTTATTTTGCCCTGGTGTCTGTCTGCTTTATCCTTAAACAACCAATGTTTTTTATTCCAGTGGAGCAGCGTGAATAAATTTGAAAAGGCTCACATGAGATGATCGTGTTTGCAGTGCATATGACTGAACATCAAATGCTGTAAATCCACAGCTCTTCATCTTGTAGATCTGTGTTAGCTGCAAATTTCAACAGAATCTGGGATCAGCATGTATAAAAGAGTCCTTGAAGCACGTGTATATCAAGTTCATCAACTCAATTAAGCAAAACATTTTCCTTTCTTCAACTCAAGTCACAGGGATGCCAGTATCTCTGCCCTGTCCCTGTCACAGAGCCTCTGTTTGATGCTACTAATAGATAAGCATGGTTTTTCACAATGTGCTTACTGTTATTGGCATTCATCTGACAGATTTCAATTGGTTGACAAGATGATTAAAATGAAATGAAATAATAATAAAACAATAATTGTTCTCATTCTCTCAGTACTTGGCAGTTGTTAGCTTTTATTATAGACTCTAGGGCCAAACCGATATGGGGTCCAATACCGATACCAAGGAGGTTTGGCATGGCCGATAGCCAACAAATAGGCTGATACGAAGTCATTTAATTACATGTAACTTTTTTGATCTCTGAAATAGCCTATAGTTAAACATTTATTATGATAGAAAGGTTTCAATCATAGTAAAAAAAATAAAAAATATCTCATAGAGGTCGACCAATGTGGGTTTTTGCTGATAAGTACTGCTGATGTTTTTGGCAATTTTTTATAAATGTCTCAACTATAATTCTGTGTATGATGCTTCTCAACGTGTCAGTGTTAAACTGTAACAGCAGGGAGTGCTGTATAAGGGGCTGAATTGATTGTCATAAGTGGCCTGATTTGTTGATGTGTTTTTAAAGGACGGTGTTAAATCCAGAGTGACCTTTAGATACTTGAACTCCTCAACAAACTCCTCCAAAGAACACATTGGACCGATCCAGTGTATTCATTTACTTAACATAACATAGCATAACATCATTGCCACAATTTTGTTGAATAATAAGGAAGAGTTGGTGAGCCACTGCCCTGTGTCGACCAGGGCTGCTGTGAGGGAGATGATACCTCCTCAGTTGTTTTAGCAAAAATTACAACGTCATCCGCATACATCTGAAAGTGTACATTTTGACGAACATTTGACAGGTCATTGATGAACACAGAGAAAAGTATAGGTCCTAGTGGGGAACCTTGTGGGACACCTGCAGGGCATTCTAGAAATGATGACACATTGCCACCCACACACTGTCTTCTATCAGGATGTAAACCAAGCAAGAGTGTCCTTGGCCAAGTTAAAGTGAGTCAGTTTAGAAAGACGGGCTAAGTTTAAGGTTAAGGTATAGTTTAGGGAAATGTGTTCTGTATTTGACCCATCCTTCTGCCTTCATGGTGAGAATGATTGTATATGTTTTAGGGCTTGGTGTTGTGTCAAATGCTTTCTTCAAATCTAAAATGCTGAACAAAACTCTTTCCAAGTCCAAAACTGCGGTTCCCACAAATCCATCAAAACATAAAAGCCATTTACTATTTATTTCAGACAATTAAAACTAAATATATTCTCTGAACCAGTTTTCCTTTACAATCTTAGGAATCTAATCAGGCTGACCAGTCCTGACCAGTCCTGACCAGTCCAAGCTCAAAGTCCCACAGACCATTCTAAGTCTCTGTCATTTTTGTTTGGAACTCCGCCCACAACTACAGAGTTATTATTTGATTTGTCCATTCATTTGAGGTTCCATTTTAATTCATATTTCATCAACATCAACAGCTGATTGTCAACCAAAAGTCACATGACTGGTCTGTTCTGGAGGGTTCCCTATGTGTTTGTAGAGTACATGCAATTATTGGTCACACATTCATTGGTAATGCCTCTTTTTGATCCATCTTATGTGTCCAGAACTTTCAAGTAATGTTGTCCTCAGCTCAGACCGTGCATGCTCATTTCATTACGGACAAAAGACAGTTTTGTCACAGTCAGCATTTTGTACTTTGAGTCAGTAACACTGTTCCATTATGTCCACATTTGTGTGCTGTGATGAGATTCTGAGAATAGTGAGTGTTCAGCAGTGGTTCTGATGGACGTGGCAAAGGTACATTCACAATGACAGAGTACAGGGGTTGAATGGAAAGCACAGACTTCTTGCTGGATTGCAAAAGCTTTAAATAGTGTCTGATATTTAACGGAGTCTTTTTTCATGCTGGACTAAGGACTCCTACAGTACATCATTTGGAGGTGCACTATGGAGAGAGGGGGCTGGTGACGATGCAGATACGGCACATCAACTGCTCTTTTGAAGGCACTCAAACAAACAAAAACATTTAAACAATTTGATTACACTAGCATAACAAAAAGCTTGCCTAATTCTGTTTTTTTAAATGTGTAACTGTTTGTTTTTGTTGTTTTCGATAAAAGCCACCGTTCACACTGCACAGTTAGTGTTAAACAAGGTGACACTGTGTTAACATTACTTAGCAAGTTAATACAAATATTAAGTAGTTCAACCATTACTTTGTGTTGTTGCTTGTCTCATACACACAGTTTAAGCATTAACATAACATCATGCAACTAACTGTACATGGACATACCATGACATTCGCTACAGTTACAACCCTTGCCACAATGCATGATGGCTCTGGGGTCGAGTCCTTCCATAACGCCACTATTTTAAGATTCAGCATATTATTATAAAGATATTTCTAATGCAAACCACAAGGGGTCAGCAGGTGCCGATTTGAAGATCACATTGTGAAATACAATTTGCAGTGTGGCTTTGCTGATTCAGAAAACTGAAGCGAGGTCAGAATATTGAACTTTATGAAGGAAAGAGAAATTCCTGCACTTTAGTCATTGACACTCAGCCTGAGGTTCAAATGCATGGCACATTTGCATTCTCCTCCATACCCTGCCTGATACAGCGCAGAAACATGTAACAGGTGTATGATAACACTGATAAACTACTGACTAAATGAATGTTGCTCTTGTAAAGATTCCCATTTGCCTTTACACTGTTTCTTGTAGAGTGTTTTGACTGTAGTTCTTTTATCAGCAGAATATAAGCTGACATCATGAGACTTGAGATCTAATCTGTCCCTGTGTATTATAAGACCCCTGATATGTGGAGATAACAAACAGTGCATCAGCTTCTTGTGTAATTGGTTTTCAGCAGCGATTATTCTGCATATTTAATCTCTCTGACCCACTTCTGCAGGAAATTTCACCACATAAATATTCACTGGCATGGCTTGAGCAGCCGTAACCTGAGCTCCGTCTTTAGGAGTCTATTTGAGTGATCTTTAGTCCCCCTCTCTCTTAACGCCATGTCGAGTAATGCTGATTATTCAAAGGCACTTTGGATGCAAAGCACAGCCAGCATGCTCCACAGCATTAAAGAAAAAGGAGATCGTAATAGCGTCTGTGTCCCGTTTCCCAGAGGACACAAAATCCATGTGCATGCACCTGTCGGGAAGTTCCTTTGAATAAAATGGAAGTGTGGAGAATGGCATCATCTTCACTTTGGACTAGATTGATTCTGCAATATGGCATCAAGAGGTCTTAATGCTTACTTTGAAAATAGGTGAAAAGTAATGCAATACCTTTGTATGGTGCACATATACATTCACTCATTGTACATTGTGTTGTTTTCTCTCGGTCAAATAGTTTATCTAAAAAACCAAGGATATATGGAGAATATTTAGCCCAGAGGCATCTGTGTTTGTCTGGGAGTACGCAGAAGCTAAAGCTTATTATGCCTATGTATGTAGCGGCGAGCGGTACGTACGTAGCCACGGAGCAAGGTTACATAACACACACAGAATTGACCCAATTTACTAGCAACAATGCCTCCCTGGAATTAAAGGTCCAGGGAGCATGGAATAGAATTATTATTTTACCCCGCACACAGGTTTAGGATCTGAGAGAAATGACAGACAAAATGAAATAATTTGGGTTACATTTATTTATCATTTGAAAATCCTGAGTTTCAAAAAGTAAGTAAGTGCTTTATTGTCAGTAGTTATTAAAATGACTTTACTATTTGAAATATTCTAAAACACACTCTCACGCATTCACGCCAGCACCCATCCAAATCAAAAGTACAGATTAACCAAAGCTATAATTTGTGGCTTGGGAACATGAGGAGCTGTTACCTTTAACTTTGGTTATGCTGTTTGCACTCCTAACAGCTGTTAAATGTCGACGCACTATGTAAACCATCATACTAAGATTAAATTAATGAAAGACGACCGCCTACCGGAGACTGAACTGGCACAAGCACAGGACATTTTGCACTCACAAATGGAGCAAAGCAGACGGATTCCTGTTCGGAAGATATGCAAATTTACAATATCGGTTATATCCCCAATGTCAAGAAACCAACTGACAAGTTGTAAAAAATGCTGCTAAGAAAATAACAATAACACTACCTAAATATACTTGATGTGTAGTCTCTCAAAAATCAGCATATATACAGTATATCTAAATGTAGATGTTTACCCGCACACTTTAGCCTATTTCTGATGGTCCCCACAAATACTGAGATATTAATTTTGGCCAATAACGCTTGTCCTTATTGGACCCTGTCACAGAAATTGTGGGCTAACGAATGATTAATGATAATAATAAAAAGTTTAAAGAATTCATTGTATGCTCACACATAGGAATTAAACCCAAAACCTTCTTTCTGCAAGGCATTTATTTGTTCAGAAAATAATGATTCACTGTTTCGTTTCCCACCCAAAGCCTGCCAATGTCCTATATACGTTTCTGTCCAATTTTCCTTAGACAATATATTAGCACCAGAGACTCTAGTAGTTAGAAAAGCAATTTGGTCTGCTGTCCAAAAAGACTAAAAAAAACGTAATTAGCCAGATACCCCTTGCCACTACTCATAATCAGTTTTCCAAAAGCAAGTGGGGACTTAATTAGGGAAGTGTCTATATTGTTAAGAATTTCTAACCTTAAGCTGTCAGGCCCATAAGTGATGATGCAGTCCAGTGGGCTCTCCATCCCTTCCCCTCCGGGCTTGAGCCGCCATCTTGTCTTTCTAGGCCTAATGAAATACCTCTTAAAATCCATCACTGTACCCTCTGCTGCTCAAGTAAACCTCTCCACCAATACTGTCGAGTCCTAGGGATTTCAGCTTTTACAACAAAGCTTTGCCTGTCTCAGAGGTCCAAAGTATTCAGCTAAGAACAGGTCAGAGCACTATTCCGCCAATACATACATCCTCTCCACAAAATGAAGCCTTAATTCACAATCCATAGGCTCACATTGGTGTGTTTTTGTCTTCTGCACAAATATGGCAAATACAGGAAACAAATTCATTACACAATGAATGTTGATTTTCACCAATTATACTGATCCATGCATTCTTTTCATTGCAGTTTTTATCTCTTTGACAGAATGTGAAGTTTAACAGTTTGAATTAATCATAATCGGTGAGAATGAATCAATAATGGTTACAAAATTTAGCTTTTGTAACAGGGGTCACTAACGTTTTTCAAGAACAATACCAGTTCAGTGAAACAGAAAAGACTGGAAGTTACACTATTTAACTGCTGGGCAATAGTAATATTCTGTGAAGTTGAAAAAGAAAAAAAAAGAAAAAAAGTCTGCACAACTAAGTGGCTCCCAGAAAAAATATTATTTATTGTTGACTTACACCGTGTAACGTTACGGGCCTACGCCCTTCCTCAGACATGAAGGACTGGGACAAATGCACACAGAACTCATACTAGGGTGCGTTTGATTACATAGGTCACGTGAGCAATCACATGACGGGTCACATGTCTGAACAAAAAAGAAACAAATACAAATATATAATAAAGGTGCAATATTTACAGTATTTACACGTTTTGCCATATATACATAGGAGATCGTGAAAGATTATGTGCAACATTTGCTTTAGTTATATCGATCTTAGGGTACCCGTGATCTTTGAGTAGCCATTGTTTTTTCTTTGTGTGCAAAGGGTGTCCTAAGTCAGTTCTAAGTGGGTGTAAGAGATGTTAGACGACCAGCATAGTATGATATGGAAGTAGATACAGAATAAAGAGCAACACTGCAGCAACAAATGTCAGCTTTTGTTGACCACTCACTCCAACCCTTAGTCACATCATTGCCCTCATACATTAAGGACTCCATGGAATTTTTGAAGCTATTACAGTCTATTGAAATCACAGAACAACACCTTCTGGTAACGATGGACATTGAATCATTGTACACCAATGTACCTTTCGAGGGAGGCACGAGAGCCTCAGAATTCTTTTTGAATCAGCGCACGGAGTGTACACGAAGCACAGCGTGCATCACAGAACTCATTGACCTTGTCCTCAGTTCTAATTTTTCATGTTTCAATCTGATTTCTATCTACAGATTTCTGGCACAAGCATGGGCTCCAAGATGGCGCCGAGTTTCGCATCTCTCTTCTGCGGACATTTTGAACATCACATCATTTTCAACGAGGATAAAAATCCACACCTCATCCACATTTCTAACTGGAAACGATACATTGACGATATCTTTTTCATCTGGAACGGCTCAACAGAACAACTGCGGTCGTTTCATGACTTTATAAACTCAAATGACTACCACCTCAAATTTACTATGGAACATGATCGCAACAAAATGAACTTCTTAGACATACTGGTCCAAAAAGATTGCAATAAACTGTCATCAGGTCTACACAGAAAGAGTACTGATAGAAATTCTATTTTACATGGACACTCATATCATCCAGTACACTTGAACAAGAGCCTTCCTATCTCCCAATTCAATACGAGCAATTGCGATGTCGTCACATCCGTTGGCCGTGGTAGGCATTTTACATTTTCATATTTGATAAACATTTTATTAAAATCTTATAATCAGCAACAACAATGTCCATAAACAGTGCATTGCCTCTCTTGCGCTGTAACAGACCTATCCTTTTATAAAACCGAGCTAGAGGCCTGTATGCATCAGCTGTTGCCTACCATTCACCAAAACATCCGGCGAAAATTGCGGAAGTAAACAATAACAGCGATCGCTCGTATCGAATCCGTCGGATCTGCAGTACAGATTCAGACTATGAAATCCAAGCAAATGACCTGACTGCACGTTTTCAGCTATGTAATCAAACGCACCCTAGTATAAGTTCTGTGTGCATTTGTCCCAGTCCTTCATGTCTGAGGAAGGGCGTAGGCCCGAAACGTTACACGGTGTAAGTCAACAATAAATAATATTTTTTCTGGGAGCCACTTAGTTGTGCAGACTTTTTTTCTTTTTCAACTCCACAGTCTATTTTGGTCCTGCACACTATTTAGATTGGATGTGCGTGTTTTTCCTTTTTAACAATAGTAATATTCTGCCACAAATGCATACTTTTAAGCAAATGGTGAGTCAAAAGAACAGACACAATTCAGAAATCTGATTGGAAAGAGTATTTAGTTAGTGTTTTCTGACTACAAAAGTGACATGTTTTTATATTTTTATATGGGCCTTTCATCCTTGTTTATCTGATGTTGAAGTGACAATTGTGCGTTTGTTTAGTGTGAGATGTTAATTGAATTCTGTATTCTTAATATACTCATGACCAAGCTGCATACTTTACATAAACATAACAAGGAAAAATCAAAGATCTGCTCCTTCCGTTTCCGTTCTGCAGTGTGTATCTCTCGCCACTCCTTCTGTGTGCCTTTCATCCCTGGCTCTTAGAGAGGGACAGTGGATCTTCTTTCTTCTGTTCTTCCCTCTGCCGCTGTTTGATCTCCGTAATACAGCTAATGAGACGGGGCCTATGGCGGCAGCTGGCTCATGGGCTGAAGGCTGCAGCGGCGGTAGACATAGCCCTGCCTGCATCTTCACTTACTGCTACAGAGCGCCCCACCATCTGACTCAGCAGACGGCCCAGGCCCCTGTTGAAACAAGGTGGAAGAATCACACTTAATTACACGGAGCGAGAGAATCAGCAGAATGTAAAAATGAATCTAGGTCAGCTTTATCTGAGGAGTGTGTGAGTACAAGCCAGAGAGCTGTGAGGTGAACTTGTCAAGGGGAGGACAGCAAATTTATTTCAGCCTTCATTTTTAATTTATTTATTTTTTTCCACCTATCGAGCATGCCGTGATTAATCTTGTTTTGCCGTAGAAATGGGGCAATTTGCTTTGCATGGTGACTGCTGAAACATTCACCTGAAAAATGTCATTCTTATTGCATCGACATGTTTGATTCCGTTGATCATTTTTTGAAGCCTACCGCTTGTTATCAAACTAGATGGTGCCGCTTGTTTACTTAAGTTTTGCCCATGGCAGCCATAATAGCCACCATTTTCTTAAAAAAAAAAAAAGAAGAAGAAAAACGTCCAAGTTATTTGTACTTTGGGATGTGAAAGGCAGCAGACAGATTTGCCTCTGGAGTGCTTGGGAACATCTGAGTCAGCGGTCTCAGAGGCAAATGCAAAGCTCTCAAAAATGCTAATCTTTGATTTCATTCAGATTAGTGCGGCTCAAGCTGAGCACGAGATGCAGGAACACAAGTAGCTGGAGGCCATTCTGCTGCTGTTTCCTAAGCACTTGATTAAAAGGAAAGTTAATGCTGGATCCCATTTGAAGCGCTGTTCAAAGGACCACTCCCTTAATGCTCAGACCTCATATGATGTTTAGTAGCTTAAGCATACAGTATGTAACATGTTAAATGTTGACCTAAAGAGGCACAGGATGTGCTATTACTTGCATAAGCGTAATGCATTATTGCATAAACTTGAATGCAATAATATCTTAGTGCCTGCAAGCCAACTCCAAACCAGTTCTAGGTATTAATAGAGTTACCTGAATCTGAGAAAAGATGGCCAACAAAGGCTTACGTACATAAATGCATTGAAAATCTCTTCAAATACACCTTAAAGTAGGTCTGAACTGCTGGACCTGAGCCAAATAACTTCAACACAAACCATCTTTTGTTTTGTTTTTTCTTTGGCTTTTCCATTCTAAACAACTACCATGCTGTTTTTGTATTGCACATACCCATTTACTTAACTCTAGATAGGAATCATGTGGTGCCGTGACATGACAGATAAAAATAAAGTTACCCCAGCACTGGGAGCATCATGACGTGCTCATTGTTGGCTTATTGATGCAGTTTCTTTTAGTCTGGGCAGCCATCTGACCGGAGGTTGCTTTGCTCAAAGTGGGAGCTTCAGTTCTGCTTTGGAAAGAGGCCTGAGGAGGTACGGCTGCTCTGTGCCCTGTGTGAATGCCATGTCCTGGAGCAGTGCACAGATGGCATGAAAGAAAGGCTGAACTGTAGAGAAAAACCCAAGGCTTCCACCTGGGGGCTCACGCAGTGCCATCATGGTGGAACAAACTCAATGTTCACACCACCAGCTCTGCCACAGCTCAGGGCTTTTTGATTTCTGTTTTGTACTGCTTTGTGAATGCTTTGTAGCTTCTTTGAAAAGACAGCAAACATTCACAGCTTGTTGTGCTGTGAACAGAAGGGAAACAGGGAACAATATGCAAAAATACATACATTTGTCTAGAGGTTAGAATCTAAAGGGTGTACGTAATAATATAGGCAGATTAAGAAACCTAATATTCTATGTGTTTTGCTATCTGAAAATAAAAACACTGTACATAAAGCCTTGAAGCACTCACAATGCTAGGAGCATTTGCCAAGGCACTTTTCCAGTGCCTAGACAATGACTTGAGGGCATCATCAGGATCTACACTGAAATCTATAACAGTCGTGTTCAGACCGAACTCGTCTGAAGCGTCAAAAGCTTCCAGGTAAGACGCCGGTGCATTTTGGTTCAGACTCTGGATGCTTCCGATTCATTTGTTGTGAATGTACCACAAGAGGGTGTCGCACTGTCATCATTTGGTTCCTTAGTGCCATTTCTTCAGTGGTTATTGAGAAGTTCCAGGTGCTCATCTTTTTTAAATGGCCACACACAAAAGTTGTTGAAAAAAAAATTAAGATGTAATTAAGAGGTAATTACTGCTCTTAAAGATCTGCACCCATATGACAGGATATCACCAAATGTACTGCAAACAGATCCAATATTTACAAAAGATGGTTCATGAATTAATTTTGATTAACTATTACAGTCAATTTAAATGAACTGAGAACACAGACAGGTCCTGCTGATACATTTGACCATAGCTTTTCTGTTAAGTTAAGTGTGAGTTCATAGCTTCTTTGGGCCAAACCCATGCCCCTTAGACAGAGACAGCAGAAAGAAAGTCCATAATTAACTTGACTAAAAATGTTTATCAAGTCTCCCCAGTAATATATGAATCAGCTGGTTCAAAGTCTCAGACGACTGATCAGCATTCTTGGTGTATATCGCTTCACAAACTCAGAGCAACAAACCATGTCTGAGTGAAATCTATGATTCTGGCTCTAAACCCTTTCTTAGAGCACTGTGAAGCAGAACTGCAAAATCCAAAGGGTTATTCAAAAACACAAATTATGCAAAGTATTGGCCAGCTGCAGCAGAATTAAAACTTGAAACCAGTCCTATCTTATCCCATTCTGGAGAAATAAAGAGTAGATCTGAAAATATTACTGCAGTATTAAAGAAAAAACACAGGCCAAAAAAGTTTGATAAAAGAACAAAAAGTTCTCCAAAGTCGGTGAAAAGAGATCTCAAAACTTCATGGACTGTATGTCATCGACAGAAAAGGTAGAGTTTTCAAGTTTTCAACTTTCACTCTACACATGTTCCATGCATGTACTTGTTAAAGCCATACTGTAAAATCAATAACAACTTTGAATCATTTTCACTTTGTTTGACCCATAACCCAGTTCATGTCTACATTTTGCTATTATCTGAATATAAATAATGTTATTGCTCATGCTTTGTAATGCACCAGTTTCTATTGGAATTGAAGTGCCATGTTCACTTGGAACTGTTCAACATACATAAGTTGATTAGGAATTGTTCTTTTTAAGTGTCTCATTTTGAAAAGCACAGCTTCTTTGCCGTCGTTTTTTATTTTTTATTACAATGAACCAATGCTGTTAAATTTAGCCTTAAAAACGGTAGAAACCTGTTAAAAAAAAACAATCATAGAGTATTGTAACATTTATACAGCTCTCGACTGTTGTTTTAACTATTTTAGGAACACATGAAATAACAGTAAAGGGCAGGCAGCTATTTTTTCCCTGCTCTTTACTGTAAAATAACAGTATGTTTTCTTACAATGTAATGACTGCTGTCCTTGTTCCCTCACCATCAACCATCAGGCGAGATGGCTTCTGTATTCCTCTACATTTATCATGCTTAGCAGTGACAGTCTCTTTAATGCAAATTTTGAAGATTAATTAAATTGAACTGATTGCGTTGGGTTTAGCAGCAGGAGCAGCAGTGACCGTGGCTATGTAGGCGTGAAAGCCCTGCCATACGCGGGCCCACTTTAATGAGTTGGATCAGGTCATCACTGGGTGTTGTAAAAGTGCTGAGCGGGAGAAGTGAAGGTGAGCCCCACAGGACTCATTTGAGGGGAACGTGGTGCTGAGAGCGGCTTAGAAGCCACACTAAAAAAATCCCAATTACACATAATTACAGCGTGAAACTGGGGGCAAAGGCCCTCTTCATCTGTCTATATTGGCTTGGCACTCCGCTGTGCCTCTAATTGCTACATTCTGTTGTTGTTCAGGCCAAGAAGAGCATCAACGTGTTGTCGTAAAAAGTGAGTGACCAAAAAAATAAATAAATAAAAAAAATCATTATTTTTAGTGTATGAACTAGTTGTCATTTAAATCAAGAGAATGGGGAATGGGCAGGAGGAAACTTCTCGAAATCAGCAAAACAGTTCAGTGCTGTAAGATTCCCCATATGTAAGAGGCAGCAGGCCGCATGTTGGACAATGGCCCTCCCAGCTTCCTTAAAAAAAATAAGAACTGCTCAAGTAACAATTAGTCTAAGGGTTCTCATGAAACCAAGCCACCTTTGCAATTATATGGCTTACACTTGTATTGTGCTTTACAGGCCTGTGCTACCAAGTTTCTTAAAGCGCTACACAGTAGTCATTATTCATTCACATCATACTTGGTGATAGTAAACTTAACTATTGTAGCCAGCGCTGCCCTGGGGTAGACTGACGGAAGTGAGGCCTCGGCTTTGAAACATGAGCTGCGCTAATCGCTGCTGCGCCACCATGCTGCGCATTGCTTTTACAAACTTACTTGACACAAAATGTAGGGCCAAGGCTTGCTATTGTGCACATAATAGTGTGCAGTGGTAATAGAAGCAGGACCGGGACATCTCGTATTTATGCTGGTACTTTTTCAAGAAGTTCTTCACTGGGTGGGACCTTTAGGATGTGTTTACACTTGTTGTGTTTGGCTTACTTGAGGCGAACTCTGCTATATTTTCTGTTAAAGCTTGCTAACTGAATTTAAATTGTCAACTGGACTGAGCATGCTCCTCTAACAATCAACAGTGCTGCTGTGGAGAGGGTGACCAGCCTGTCCAACTTCTACAGAGGGACTACAGAGAGCATCCGGACCAGCTCCATCACTGTGTGGCACGGCGCCAGCACTGCCTCCTGCCGAAAGAGCCTCCAGTGCATTGTGAGAACAGCGGAGAAGATCTGCGGAGCCCCTCTCCCCTCTATTGCCAAAATTGCCTTCGCACCCATCACATAGTCTCACCGCCTTCAGGGAGGAGACTGCAGAATCTACGGGTCAGTTCCAGTAGACTGAGCTGAACCCCTGAGCTCCCTTCCACCCCTCTTCCCCCTCCCCCCACTCCACAATCAAGGATGAGAGAAACATAATTTCAAACCATTCACATGGTTTGATAAATAAAAAATCTTGAATCTTGAATCTTGACAACATCCCACCTTCCCAATATACAGTTTCCCAATACAGTTATCACAATACACACATGCGCACACAACAGAATCAATCAACCACAATGGGACTGAGCATGGAAACCACACAGCGTGGGTGGTGTTGTGAGCAATAAGGACTTGCCTTCTCAGTGAATAATGTTCAGGGATACCACAATCCCCTTTTGACGCCTCTAAAATTGACACAATTTGACAAAAAAAGAAAAGTTGCACAAACTTTCACAATGCTCAATTTTGCTTTCAACTATTCATATCTGCTCTGTTTGTGCTCCACAGTGAAAAAAAACCTCTCTGTTCCAGTGCACACTTGACAAATGTGTGCTCCCCTCACTATTGATGTACTTCTTAAACTTACCCCATAGATATGTGACTTTTTGCTTTATTCATTTACCAGGCAGGGTTCTCTTTGGTCACACTCTGTCATTGTTTTTGCCTGTATCTAATACCAGCCTGCCCCATTTGCTCCTGTCAAAGCAAATCCCAATATTTGCTCATGTGCTCACTGCATCAGCCTCTGTAAATATGTTTTCAAAATCCCATTGATGTTCTATTCCCTTTCTGTGCAAATTGAACGCTTGTAATTAGATTCATTACTTTAATGCATCAATGCAAAATTAAAGCCTCTTGCTAAAACTGAGCATTTATATTCCTTTCGCAGTGCGTGGCTGCAGACAGTATATTCCAACCAAATAGAAACTTAACATTATGCATACAGCAGCGTTGAATGAATAATGTGCATGCCTTTGGTCTTCGCTGCTCTTCTGATCTTAGGCGTTAGTGACATAAATCCATCTGTCGCTTGATGGGAGAAAATGTAAATCTCTGAGGCTTTTGCATATCGAGTCTAATTGGCCTCGGTCTTCAAACACTTTTGCCTCTCACATGAATGCTATTAAAGTGTCCTCTCTCTCAGTAACCCTCTGCCAGATTTGGAATGGATTGCAACATTTGGGAAAGCTTTAGATTATCATGGAAACAACAGTCTATTTTTATTTATTTTTCATTGGCCTTTTTTTTTCCTGTTTTGTTATTTCCTTTCATAATTTGACTAATATTTTATGATTTTACTCATTTCATTGTTTTTTCAGTTATCAAAAATGATACTCGTCGGGATGTGAATAAGAAAATGGCTTTGGTGCCAAGTATTCCAATCTCTCCTTAATTGGTGTACATGTTATAATTATGTACAGATAAAGGAAGATTATTACAGGATAAGATTTTGACTTCATAAATCCAATAAGTTTTTGTATTTCATAAAACTGTTCACTGCTCACTTCAATATTGCATAGACCCTATGTATGTCTCCATAATGTGATTCAACCATATTATAGGCTTGTTGGTCGTCATGCCATGCAAGGCACATATTGTGCTTGGACCTGGCTCTCCTGCAGGGAGATCCCCTCTCCCTGTCCGAATCCCTTTCATAGTGCTCAGGAAATCTAATATTCCACTTCATGGTTATGAAGCAGACTAGGCCACAGCTCATGGTTTAGCGAACTCTAATTGCATCAGGGAAAAGCGTGCAATGTACATTTTGCTCCCTAACTTCAACTCATGGAGCATAATGTATACATTAGTGTAGGCAGGTGGGGAGTTAGTGCGGCTACAGCTGTCAGCCTAACTGTTCGAGATGAGGAATGGTTCCATCGCCTCACAGGTGCACACTCCTACAAGGTTGCTGCTGCTTTTTGCTACTCACAAAATGGTCCTCTGAAAGTTAACATTCTTAGAGTCATATGAGACAATAGTTTGAATTATCTAGCTAAACTCATCAGCTAATAACATGTACTTTTGTTATTCCCTTTTAGCTTTAGCTATTATTTCACCATTAAACCATGCTCCTGGGGACCACAGACATTTCCTACTGGGAGGAACACACTGCTCATTTATCTGTGTCTCATTGGCAAAAAATGTGTGTCTTAAATACACATTATTGAATTTAATTTGTAAGGTATTTTGTGTGACACACACACCTGTCCTGTCTACATTGTAATTCGGATAGCTTAAAGTTTTTTGCTATGCAAAATGGATAAAGTAGATGATACATTTGCCTGTTTGACAGGTTTATTATATAAGGCTGAATCTGGCAAGTCTGGCTGAAAATAGAATGCTGAAAATGGCTGTCACCTTACTTACAAATGAAGCAACTTTGGAGGAAAACAGTTTTAGACTTCATGTGGCCAAAAGTAGACCCTGACAGCTGTGGGCATATAGATGTAGCTGACAGTATAAAAGTGATGCAGGTCGCTGAATAAAAATAGTAAGCACACTCAGCAGAAAGTGGGTGAATACTGGCTGTTAAATCAGCCTCTAGCACAAGAGCTGCTTCAGCCAGAGGGTTCCTGCTTGTGGGTCCTATTTCTATCAATTTGTAGGTTAATTCAAGACAAAGTATGTGGATTTCAACAAACAACATATCTTTGATTACTCAAAGGAAAAGTTTAAATTCTCCATGATCCAAATGCATTTTTGCACAGTTAAAAGTTCTGCTTATACTGGCAAATGGGGATTTTAAGTACCTATTTTGTATGGCACTTCCTCAGTGATAATTGTACGAAGTGGGTGCTCCTCTTGAGTAATCAGCAGTTTGAAAGAGCAACACATTTGGATAGACCCTGTAGCTCGGCGACAATCCCATTAAGAAAACAGAGTGTACTGTTAGTGTGACGCAAATTGGCTACAAGTAGTCTGGCTTCTCTCCAGGCATGACTCAAGGTGACGGCAGAAACGCAAAGGCACAAAGTTACTGGCTGTCCAGGGCAAACAGCTATTTGTTAAATGTGCTGCTTAGTAATAAAACAAAATGGACCTTTGTTATGGGAGAGAAAGCAAAGCTAGTCCCCAGAATGCATAATACAGTTGATCAACCAAGTCACAAGATCGAGATGGAGATTGAGTTTTGTTTCGTTTTTTGGGGTGGGGGGGGGATTCTTCATGCATGTCTCGCATTGCATTTGTTCAATGACTGTGTCAAAAATCCATAGTTATACAGTATATCTGCAAAACAATTGTGCTCTATTGTTTGTATGCTATTCTTGTTCACTTTTCTTTTATCTTTTAATGCAACCATTCGTCTCATTGTCTGACACTGTGGCGGGAGACAAGGCGGCGAGCCATTTCCGTGAAATAGTGCATAAATCAAGATTACACCGTCATGGCCTCTTTCAATCATTTTGTTTCTGTAATAAAGTATCTCATGTTGATTTCCTACTATATAAAATACTCATAGTAAATAGTTTTTCACCACATCACAATAGTCCTTTTTATTGGATAACTCTTAATGGATGAAGTTAATTATTGGCAGTGCGGTTTATTCATAATCTAACTCAAAAAGCAAGCCACATGAGTACAGTCCAGTGTTGGTTCGACAAAAACAGCTGCAGTATATCTCCGGCCCAATGGGACAGGAAAAAACTGTTGTTGTTTTTTTATTGAGATTACGTATAATCATTGACTACAGTGTTTGGTATTTTGGCAACCAGACACCCAATATACAGAAACCCTGGGTTGGATGGCACCTGAGGAAGCCAATCAGATTCCTGTCCTCCCCCTGGACACACCCCTGCCCCTGAACTACAAAATTGACTTCTGGTCAAGGAACTATAATTCTAAATTGAAGTTCTATAATGCTGATGTAATATTTATGGATTTTGGTCATTGCGGCTAATTCTAAGACGTGCACTTTTTAGATAACTCTTCTGTACTGAGACATCATAGCAGACTTGGTTCACTGAAATAGTTACAATAACTTTTGTCAAGACGTTATATTCAACCACAACTTCATTTGTTTTATTGGAATAGAAAACGGGAGTCAGTGCATTGGAAGAAGTCCATGATTAATTCCCTGACACTTTTTGCCAATTCAGGGAGACGGCGAAATCTGTCACGTGGAAACCATCTCATACGGAGAACTAATTGATCAAAACAATGTCATAATTACAATCATTGCTGTGATTGAGGCTCATTACCCCTCGTGGTTGTAGGAATTTGTCCAATTGACTTGGTGCTGACAGAGCCAAACGCCTGCCTCTCCAGACTTCTCATTTCTCCGTGCCATGTGTACATCATTTGTCTTCAACCAAAATCTATTCTGAATGGGAGGCTTTCATTAAGTCATCCAATAATGTGCCTGTTTGTCAAGCACAAATGCCAGGGTGCTCAGGGTAGTGATTTGAGGGCAAAGTTTCTACGCAGCTCTATTCTCCAAATACTTAAAACAGCACAAGTCCAATATTGCCTTGCCTCAGTTTAAACAGGGAAACGGCTCTGATGTGCATGTTATGAGGTTTCATTACTAACTAAATACTGTAATTTAACTTGTTATAGCATCATTTGATCAGCAGAGCTCAACAGATGTCACATACTGAAGGTCATCTGTTAGTACTGATCCTTTAACGCAATACTAAGTAACCTAAGTATTAACTTCGCTGCACCGGGTCGAAGGCACCAGTACACACTAATGAAATCACGAAGAAGAAGCTTACAGGCTAACGGGCAAAACTAACTGCGGGCTAGCACAACTTAAACAGTATTTACAGCCAAGTTTGAGTGAAAAAAAATTATCTCATGGACTCTCACGGACATTTAATGAGTAAAAAAACCGTACAGTGCTACACTTGCAGTGCCACTTATGGCCTCTAGGGGCATGAGTTACTTAGTACTGCTTTAATATATTTTTAATTGCCTGAACATTTGCCTGATTGTTTAGCATAAACGTGTAGCTCCTGTTCTTCCTTGTACCAGTAGTTCTCAACTTATGTTTCGAGATACAACAGAGGGTTGCAAGCCTTCCCCAAAAATGCCAATTGATATATTGATTATTCCGCCTTGGATCAAGACAAGTCAGAGAAAACAGCTGAAATGTTTTAATTGTAAGCTGAAATGTGTCAATCAGTTGTATTTGGGTTCTCGGTTTGACAGCGCTGAAGGTTTCAAACACTCACCTGTTGAGAACTATACTGCCTTATACAACATACTATCTACTTTGGACTGTGAGCGCTCACTTCACATTCAACACCCCTGATAGATCTTCGAACTTTCCTCTACTAATGCTGCTATTCCTTATGTAGGCAGGACAAAGAGTGATTTTGCTGTTTCCCCACCTTCAACCTAAATACACCCCAGGGCAGGTGTAAGGCTGACATATTACATGGACTCTGAGAAACAGCCTTCACTGCATCATATAGGCCATAGTAATGCGTTGCTCTCCGAAGCCGAGGCAGGAGGAGTGGGTGCCCGCTGCTGACGTGGTGCGCATGCAGGTGAGGTCTGCTACAGCGGGGCTCCTGAATAATTTAAGACCAAACAAAGTCTGAGTGTGCGCTGAGGATAACTGCTCATTTAAGTAATGCAGCGAGAGAGTACACTGTCAAAATTTGTGGGCCAGATAATTTCTAACACTACACTCATCAGTTATTGTTACTCTTGGGGTGGGGAGATGTTAGTCAATAAAATTTCAAATATTTGTAGAGCTTTTTATCCCAAATAGGTCACTGTTGAAATTGAGTTTTGTTTTTTTGGTGTTTGGTAATGGCTGATTTGTGACAATGCACATTACGACCCTCTTTGTTGAATTGTTTTGGTGTCTCCCAGTCTAAAGATTGTGCTTGGCTTTGTCTTATTTAACTGCCTGTTACGGAAACCTAACCCTTTCGTAAGACATAGTGTATTTATTTATTTATTTTTCAGTTGAACAAATGGGACCTCCGTCATGTGTGTTCCTGGGTGGAAAAGCTATTTAGTACTAGTCCGTTGGCATACATGTGCAGCAGGGCAGTCCTAACTGAAATAAATGATGTTTTGTGTCGCTGGTCGGGCTTGCTCAGCTAGCCATGCTGTGTACCATAAACAAGCCACCAGGCGCAATAAATCCAAGACTAAGATGCATTTCCTGCACAGACAGCACAATCCTAATCTATCCTAATTCACAATCACAAGTTATCAACTCGGTGCTTCTTTGTGGAGAGAAGTTAAAAGTAAACAGTGGAATGATTGTTTGATTTGTGACTTTTTATACAAGAACCTGGCGGAATAATATTGTTATTAATTTGGTAATGAATCAAATCTATTCTTACACACGATTGCATAGAAACCAGTGCTTTTCCACCAAGTAATGCTTCCTGGTTTAATATTTGATGTGTTTTTTTTACTTTTTACTTGCTTTAAATGTACACATACATACATACATACATACAGTACATACATACATACATACATACATACATACATACATGTATACATACATACATACATACATACATACATACATACATACATACATACATACATACATATGAGATATTTAATCATTTTAGAGTTTATTCGACTCATGGCTTTTGGAACTTGATGCCGCTCTTTTGTCCTGTAAGTCTTCTTAAATATTCCCACCTTGTACAAGGCGCCCTTTTTGTTTTGTATGAATTAGCAAGAAATGTAAGAAATAGCATGCCAAATTATAACACAAAACGCTTTACAGTGAGAATTTTTTGGAAGCATAAGCGTGTCATTCCTATCTCACTATTGTTGTGTATATCTAAAGCTGTATGAATCATTTGGGGCTCCCCCCCCCCCCCCCCTTTTTTTGAGTGCAATTTTTCCAAGAAAAGCGTATTGTCTCACTTCAAAGCGCTCCACTCAAGTCACATTTTCCGGACGTCATTAAAAGAATTCTACTCATTAGACACATGAACCTTATCAGTTGTTTATGGGATCACACGAAGGGAAACTTTATTGGCGGGTGACTCCCCGAGGCACTCCCTGACTTTTATCGAAGGCTGTATCTCTGTATCTTGTGTTAAGCTTACTGTCATCAAGGAGCCCTTTCTCATCTCAATCCACAGTAGTTATCACTGTCCCTATTAGCACCCAGCACCAATAAAAAAGCCTCGCTGCTGCCTCCATCCGATCTTATCAAGGTCACCCCCTGGATAGCTCTGTGGAAAATAAAACAGATAAGGGATCTTCCATAACTTAATTAGCTTTTTATCACACAATGCAATTACAAAATTGTCAGGCTGCTAGTGTAAGAGGCCACGAACACTTTGAAGGAGCTAACAATAACAAAGTGTCCAATGCCACTGGGAGAGTGATCGCCCCTTTTGGTCTTTCCTGTTAGGAGCAGTAAGTCAGAAGTGTGGCTAAATCAGAAAGGAGCAACGGCTAGGTTTACTTAGCATCCACTGAGTAATGGTAGCTCAATGCAGAACATAGCATTCTGGGGCCGGAGCACCCACTGAGATGCTGATAAGAAAGATTAATGGTGTTGTCTGAGTGGCTGGCATGCGATCAGTGCTTGAGCAACCCAAATGTGTCTGCTATCTAAAGCATCTGTATCCCTGTGAAGCACTGAGCTGGATGAGGAGAAAGGACAAGATGTCACATGAATAAATAAGGGGACAAGAACAGGAGGGTAAAACAGCCCTGCATCCACGCATTCTGGTCAGTGCACCAAATCTGCATCAACACCCGCCAACAAATAAAAAACAGAGGCGAAGGAACAGGGCGAGAGGGGCAGGATGGTGTAAAAGCATAAATAAATCAAAAGGTTAAGCAGGGAAAACAAAGTTTGAGTCACCATCACACTGAATATAGGGATATTTTTGTGAGTACACTTAGGATTTGCATGTAAATTGCATTTTTGTCCCCTTGCTTCAGTGTTATGTTTGTCTATTATCACCACTGGGATCACACCAGTGCACAGAATCAGGAGCAGGGTTTTGTTGTAGAGAGTTGCAGCTATCAATTGGCTTACATTTTCATATGTACTTTGGACAACTTTTATGTAAGATTTAAAGTAATTGTGTGTTCATTCCTTCAATGTATTTGTAACATTATGATCTTCCATGGAGTCGTTGCTAGTTTTCCTGGGATCTATAAAAAAGTGGGTGAAGGGTTGGACAGTGGTGTAGTAGGTTTATCGTATGCCTAAGAATCAGAAGGTTATCAGTTTGAATCCCATCCGAGTACTTATGTCATTATGTCCCAGTACTCAAATGACTGATTACAGTCTTGCTAACTAACTTAAAAGCGAATCTTCAGTCAAATGATACTTCTGATCATTGAACTTAATTTGCCCAACAACTGTCTGGGAGTTATTACAAAATAGTTGGGAAGAACCTTGGAAAAGGCATAGCTCTCCAGGGGTTTATTCCTTTCTCTCTATTTTTCTTGTGTATATTGATTAAGCTTTCTTTTACACAATATTGCCAGTGGTATTTGAAAAGAAGAAAACCTCAGCTAAGTCACCCTTACAGCAGTTGAAAGAAATCTATGTAATGAATGTTGGGACTGCAGCACTAGGCCATACATCATCTTGTTTCTCGTCGCGCTCTCTGAATTCAAAACACTGTTACTCGTCACTATTATTTGTTAACACAAAGAGGAACCTGCCCAGCCGTTTCCATGTGAGCTGAAAGATTTAGTCAAACACCATTAGTCCTCAAACTCTACGTGCAACATATTTTTTCCCTCGGGGCTGAGAGCTGGTGTTCTTTCATCTGGGAGGAGTCGCCATCTAAACAACATCTGGGTGCACTGGAAAGCCATGTTCATCCCTCCCTCCAACAGTTTGTAAACACTAGGCATGTTCCGCTACAAGGCCCTCTATAGTAGTGCTAGCTTTCTTTCATTTGTTATTTTCCTTTCTTTATGTAATTTCCTCATGTCCACACACTACACAAATCAGCAACGTGGTGTCCGCAGAACACACTCTACTTTACCAGTGTGAGTTATGTCTGTAGCCATGGAGACAGACTGTCATTACATGTAAACAAGGGGCTGGAGGGGAGCTCAATGTACCCCCAATGCTGAGAAGTGATAGAGTTCAAAAAGTGATGGTTGCATTTTGATTCTTTCCCCAAATCTACGGCCTAGATCACATCTAAACACAGGCAGGAACAAAACAGTGTCCTATGTGATGATATGGGTAATATACAGAAACTAGAGATGCACTGATCCAGCTTTTTTTGCTACTGATACCGATACTGGGGTTTGAGTTTCTGCCGATATCCGATATTTACCGTGTATTTATAGTTTCTGACCCAGCCTTGATAAGTTTTCTTGACCATTAGCATGCGCCCGCTAGCCCTAGCATGTTTTTGCTAACACTAGCGAAACGAAGGTTAAAACTAACGCAGCAAAAGAATTTTCCAGGTTCTTAGCTTCAAAAGGATATACAGCATGCCCATATCAACTTAAAGTTTTGGTGGTAAAAGTTGTGTTGTTAAGGCGTTAAGAGCCAAAACTAGTATCGGTATCAGTATAGGATATTTATAGCCAATACCCGATATCACATTTTTTCCAGTAGCAGCTCTGATATCCGATACCAGTATCGGATCGGTGCATCTCTAACAGAAACACTCAAGACCCTGCATAATATGTACTGTAACCTAATTATTACTCTGATGTCACAGAAGATTTAACATTTATATCTGACTGAATGAATAGCAACTGGTATGAATAGACATAATAGCACTGTCAAGTTCTTCATCATCATTATTTTCTCTTTTCCCATTTTACATTCAAACCGCTTTATCCACGCGGGTAACGATCTCACATTTGAAACTGCCACTGCTAAAGCAGTCAGGATGCATCACTCATGGATTATATACATATCACTCTGATTTTAGCCGTAGTAGCAGGTCGATTTTGACCATGTTAAAATCTTTCG
Source organism: Gobius niger (assembly GCF_951799975.1). Taxonomy (NCBI): domain Eukaryota; kingdom Metazoa; phylum Chordata; class Actinopteri; order Gobiiformes; family Gobiidae; genus Gobius; species Gobius niger. The sequence goes on along the minus strand of NC_136855.1, from coordinate 25,939,026 downwards.
AATTTCCTTCTCATTCCTACAAGAGAACTCAAGGCAAGAAAACAACCTGTTATTGACTTGGGTGTGCATCTTCATCAATATCAGGCATTTAAAACACACTGGCTACTGTGCACACCACTCCCCCCTGCGTGCTAAACGTGTTTCTCACACAGCCTTGGTTGTGTTGGTTACCAGAGAATTTTGTATCTATAGCCTGAGTACATCCCCCGCCCCCTACCTCGCCCCACCCCCCCTCTCTTTGCTCCCTGGTTCCATTTAGATGCCTGATTACCCGGCTGCATTATTCATTGTCAGTGGGACTTGGTTGACTGTTTGAAAATACAGGGTGTAATTTAAAAGGCGGGGAATGAAGGTCTGGTCTGTCTTGGAGGGCAGCCTAAAGAGCATGTTGAAATGAGCCCAGGCTTTTTGTGAACCGCCCGGTATTTATCAGCAGGACTGCTCTAATGGGGATGTGATGGGAAGAGGAGAGTCACATCTCAGAGGGCTTCGGCAAGTGGAATTTATGATAGAGATAGAGAGCAGTGTAATGATTAGTATCTGTCTCTAAATAAGGCCTCTATAGCCTGTTAGAAAAAGGGAAATAGTGTTTGTTGAGCTGTGGCCTAGTTATCATGTTACATTAATGCTGGTGCCCTGGCTGTGGGTATAGGTGCCGGTCGCATAGGAATCATAGAAGCGGTCATGGCTGTCTGCACCTGTTGTAGCATGTGTGTACACCTGGGCTGCCGTAGTTGCAGTTATTTGCATCATCAAATGTTCCATCCAGAATTTACCCATATTCGAATGAGAGGTGAAACCTAACCCTATAAATAAACATGGAATTGCATAATAGGAAATAAGAAAGAACATTTGCTGCAGTGGGATGGCTAATGTTAACGGATATTAGACAAATACATTGAACAGATTACAGAATTTGTATGATTGAATTAAATCTCTTCGCTCATACAGGATCATTCAGATGAACATGCACTGAGTCAGTGTAAGCCAACTTCTGCTAGGTCATAGGTCATCGCCATGAGAAACTGATTTCTGTTTCTGATATGACGTCAACATGTGCGCCATCTGTGAATATGTGAAGAGTTCCTCTTATCTGTGCCACTGGTGTTTATTATTGGTATCAGGCGCAAAAACAATTCCTTTCCAAATTACAGGAAACATTAACTTCAATAAATCAACTGGGAACAACATAACGCACGGAGGCAGAAGTCCAACAGCTAAAACATGTAAGGTAAAAAGCTAACATTCTTCATATACCTAACGTCTTTCTAAAAGTACCAAAAAATATAAAAAATCAATACTCTGCAACTGCAAAATACTGCGGGGGCTTCTGTCGTTAGATGCCTTTTGCTGATGTTTTTACTGTAGGATTCAGAAGCCGAGCTCACATTAATTACTGGAGACAGGACTCACCTCACATTCAGTGTGAAAACTCCTCTAGGCAAGAGAACATTTGCTGTAGCTCTCTGAAATAATTGTTGTGTTCGAAACAGGAGCGAACATGGAGCCGTGTGCTGCGCAGACACTCCTAGACCTGAGTAAACACAAGTGGACATGTCCCCCAGGCCAGAGTGATCATGCAACACACGTGCTGCATGCTATGGCAACATTTCACAGCATTTAAACTGCTCTCCGGGGGAAAAGGCCAACGTCGTATTTGCCAAAAAAAATCTCGTATATTATTAGACTGGTTTACATATTAGTCGAAAAAGTAGCACCTTCAAGAGAAACTACTCCTTATGGTAAGATTAATTTAAGTGAAATAGTCTTTCTCCACTCTATGTCTTCTATATTGTCAGTTACAGTTTTTATTTCAAGCACTTGACCTAATTTGATGTTGTCCTGATGTGGAATTTGTCTCACTGCGTGGTTTGACTAATCAAGCTGATATGTGTGAGAGTGTGTAACAGACCACAGCTGTCCCGCCGGTGAACTCCGGGCCCCATCTGTTCCATTCACCTCTTCATCCTCCTCTGCCTCGGCCGCATTTCTGTGGAGCATTGCCCGCGGCGTGGTGGTCATCACAGTGCCCTTTTCAATGATCACAAAGCATCACTAGCACCCATCTATTTTTTCTGCTATCTTATCCCTCCCCAAAATACTAAACAGGGCTGCACACGCACAGAAAAATGTCTAATCTTGTTTTGCAATTAGATTTGCAAATTTGGTTTAAAAATGATGGTTTCCTTTACAGTAAGCAGATTAGACACATTTAGAAACATTAATTTGTGATATCAAGAATTACATGCATTCCAGAGCGGGTTTTTAGCAGGTTAACAAAAAACAAGCAACAGTAGCTTGCTTATTTTTAAATCTTGGAAATCATGGAACAAATCGATCACCCAAACCTTCACCTCAAGAAAGTAATATGATTTTTTTTTTTTTTTTTCCATCCATATTCGCCTCCTTCTCTATAATTAAAAGCACCTGATATAGTAAAGTAGCCGTATCAGCACTGTAGCTTGGTACAGTGATCCAAGCCTCTGCCTATCAAAAACCAATAGCTGTTTGCTCAATCATCTGTTGAGGAAACCATAGTGCCAGAAAGCCCATGTTAATGCGGCTCATATTTAACCACCTCAGGAACAGATGCTGGCCTCTTTTTAATTAAGCAACCTCTGAGCTTTGTTACTTCTCATTGAGCGTTAGTGCCGCCTGCTCCACAAACCTGTAACTAGAAACGCCGAACATCCCATTTTCCACGTTGCTGAACTGGTTCTAATGATCATTTGATAATGGGCTATAACTAAGTTCCGAGGCAAGAGAGCAAGCAGTTAACAGGTGTAGTCTTATAAAGAAACTTTACTCTGCAAAAGTTTTTATTGCAAGTTGCAATGAAATAAGGGCAGTCGATAAGTGGATTTCTTTTACAGTGGGTAAACACGAGTATGATTTTAACTGTGTCAAGCAGTCAGTAGAAAAATATCGAAATTCTGCCTCAAGTGAACCAAATAACTAGGTATTGCATGTTCATTATAATGGTGTTTTTCTGCCATTTTGTGTCTCAGAAAGTGAGAGACTTTGTGGGGTTTAATTAAGTTGTGGTGTGAATGAACTAAGTTTCCGTTGACTTTAAAATGGCTGTGGCTTTGATTGTTTTTAGCCACCACTGGGGTGGAAAGATTTTCAGTGAGAGTTTGCTATATGTATGTAAGACTGGGGAAATTTGCCTTTCCTGTCTTTAAATGTTTGCTTTTGAAAATGAGTGTGCAAGCTTAATTTAAATATCACATTGGAACAGCCATACAACAGATCTGCATAAAACTGCAAAACCTTCTTAACCATTTAAGTAGTGACACATTCAATTCTGTCACAGTGCCTTTTTGCTCATAAGTTAATCACATTACAAGCCCGGTAACTTATTTCCAACGCATTTGCCGATCAAGAGAAGATAAGATAACATAAGATAAGACAAGATAAGATAAGATAAGATAAGATAAGATGGCCTTTATTGATCTCACAATGGAGAAATTTACTTGTCACATACAGCTCTTAGAAACACTGCAAATAGGCAGAAAATGTGAGAAAATAAACAAAAAACGATTAAATAGTAAAATAGTGGTATCTTATGTACAATGACTAATGACTACCAAGGACTTTGTGGGGACAGATGTAAAAACAGTAAATAATCAAGTAAACAGACTATAAACAAGAATGTTGTAGCAGTGCAGGTTTACATCATAGGTTTACATCATAGTGCAAGTGGTTGATAAAGTGACGCAGGTAAAGAAATGATGCATCTTTGGTTGTTTCTATGCAATGTCAGCATGGTTATATGACATATTTCTCTGACATTCTAATTCTTCTCATATTTTAATGGAAAGAAGCTGTTCTTTTTTTGATTTATGTTGAATTAACCACTCTGTTATACTGAGCCAAGCGGTTCTTTAACTGCTGCCGTTTTTTATTCATTCTCTTGTCTTTGCCCTTTCGTGACTTCCTCTTGAGCTTTCATAGAAATTTGTCACCTTTGTATGCAAATGTGTCCAGGTAATGCTATTAATAGCTGCCCTTCTTGGTGAGACACAAAGGGTTTTGTGCAACAGTGGTAACCCTGGAAACGCTTTGGGTGAAGTGGGCTATAAGATTAACATCCAGAGGTTTGAAGGGTTAAAGGCAATTCTGTGCAGTGTGTAATGAACTCGGAATCATGGGCGTACCAGTTACAGTTGTGCCCACAGTGCTGGTAAATCAGAAGCTAGCTTGGCTTTATTTGCTGTACAAGTCTTCTAATCTCAGAGGTCTTTTGTGGAGGAGGGGGGTACACGGAATAGATAGGCATTCGTGATCTGTATTTGTTCAAACCCCATGCTGCAAGATGGACTTCTCAGAAATCCTTTTATTATTTTTTCCCTGCCTTACAAGAAGAGACCAATCCTTTATAAAATAAAATAAATAGAAAAAAAACAGTGGAGTGATAAAGCATTTTCTTGGACTCTCACTTAATATTTTAAGTAGAAGAAAAGATGAAACATTTATGTGGACATTTGTAATTTGTCCCTTCATGACTGCCCTACTTGACACACAGTGCTTGTTCATACTGTGGAGCTGCCCACTATGATCACAGTCTGCAGCTGAAGATCTCTAAATAGCTTCTCTTAAGCTGTTGGGGTAAGAGAGAGGATTATTCATTCACTTCCACTGGCTACATTTCCCTGTGGGTGCACTTTTTACACCTCTGCGTTGGTGACACTGTGGGCTGTTCTGGAGGGTCATTGAGCCATATTTTTTCCTCTTAGAAACACATTTTGAAAATGCTATCTTTGCTGTCAAACGTTGCTGTAAAGTAGACTCTGATGTTTTTTACTTCCTTAGTTTGTTTAAATAAAACATTTAAATGTCTAGGTATTTCAGGCAAGACTTGCCTGGACTCAGAGGACTCAGTCCTCACATACAAAATATCAAATACATTTTTAGTTGAAATTTGTTATGCTTAGAATGAAACAACATTTACACCAGAGAAGGAAAAAGTATAACATTTTTGTTTTTAACACATAAGTTTAATATAACTTTGACAGGACACTTCTCCCTAACTGATATTTCATCTACGTAAACTAAGAGTGTGGTGTCCTGCACTGCTCCTCCACCTCCTCCTTCCTCTTCCCCCTGCGCAGCTCCCTCCATTCTACACCCTCCGCTTTCACCCTCTTCTGGGAAGAGCGTAGCAGACAAAAATAATCCGTCTTATTGTCCAGTGAACAAAGAGTAGTCAGCACAATAGTGGGGATAGAAGATTTGTGTGGCTTAGCTGTGAGTCTTTCCCGGATAGCTCCTTTTTTGTCCCTTTTTTGTCTCCTGTAGTGCCTCTTGTGATGTCTGCGCTGTGCTGCAGGTGTGCAGGCTCTGGGTTCCTCTTCAGTATTTCAGAAGACGAAATGTGTAGGTCTCAAATGTCTTTAGCTCATAAGCTAGCTGTTTGTCTACTTTTGAAAAACTTGGGTCCTTCATGTCTAGTACGGACTCTCAGCAGCAAGAAATCCACTGAACCTCACAATAACACAGCAAAGATGTTCAAAAGTATCCAGTAAAACAATGTGGAACACAGAAACTACAAATGCAGTTTGCAGACAAAGGCAAAAAACGCCGCTGCAGAGAAGGAGGTTGCAGCTTCTTTTAGTATAGTATCTACTTCATTAACTAGGTCAGTGATCAGTGTAGGCTACCTCTGAAAATGAAGGCAGCATTATAGTAGCAATAACAAATAACAAGCCAGCAATTTTTCGTTGATGTTGGAGAACATAATTTCTTATGTAGAGCATCGAAAGATACTGCTCTCTTATGTAACTCTGCAACATCATTATGGAGACAGTGAGGGAAAGACAGTGTCAATGTTTTTAGCCAGGAGCCAACTGCAGAGGAGTCGGCTTGTCCACGCCATCTACTGGTGGACTGAGGAACAGAAGTTATCAACCACTAATGACCACTCAGGGGACAAGACAAGGGCCAGAGGAAACTAACTGTCCTTTTTCAGGCCATAGAACTGTAGCATTTGAATGCTACTGACATTATATGATCCACCATTGGTCAGTGCCATTAGTCATTTGAGACAAATCCATGCTCCTGGGCCCACCGTGCTTCTCTGTGCTCTGCTTTTGTCTGCGGTGATGTGTAATTTGTCTACCTTCTCCATTCATCTGACCTTCCACTTGACAGGGCTTCATCTCAAAGACAGGTTTGTGTGTGCCTGGCTCTTGCTGACACACACAATGGAAGAACCATCTTTCTCTGGTGTTGCCAACAGTCAAGCAGCATCTCTCTAGTTGTTGTTTTTTCTAGGACTATTCCTGCAAAGAAATAACTATGATGATGTCAGATGTCGAGAGAAGGACTTTATGACAATACAAGGTACTACTTACAGCCTAGAATTCACCATAAATGTCACATGCTTTCAAGTCTGTTTTGCATAATTGTTACTGCACTGTATGCAAAACAAAATAAAGCGGCTGCGCCCAGTTTCTAATATTCTCAGATAGTGACAAAGGGAGGGAGTAGAATGTAAGTTATTAGCTATGGGCCCAACTCCTTTCTAGCTCTCACATACCCTACTGCACTATCCAATGAGAAGAGTTTTCCATAGACAACACCATTGCCCAGTTAAATCTTTAATAATTGCATGCAAAGAGCTTATGATAAATTAATAATGTTACAATGTACTTTGAGGGTGACTATAATTCTACTCTACTAATGTTTAAGACATAATTTAAACATGGTCACAGTGTTCAAATATTTACAGAGAAACTATATTACACTTTACACTCAAGCCCAGGCTACGACCAATACTGCCTAAATAGCATAAAACTCCTCCACAAGCTCAATTAGATTTACAATTAGACTTTAGAGATCCAAAGTAATGTGTTCTATGTATATAATGGGCAACACTTTCCAAATTGTATTATTTTCTGGCTCCTCTACACCATCAATGCTGGAAACACGCACATGCAAAACTGCTGACCCATCAGTTTCATATGTGTGACGAAAAATAATGAATTATGAAATATATACGCACAATTGAGGGCGGCGGGACCCATTGGTTAGGCATGAGCGGCTTGAGAAATGACTGTTGCCTTGCTTTAATTGCACATATTGAAGTTTTTGCGCCTCACTGGCTTAAGTGTCCTGTTATTGGAGTTCATTTACTTGGTGCACCCTATTTAAAATAACACTAGAAAATAGAAATCGGGTCGACTTAAAGAATCTTTGAAGGCAAATAAAAAGTCAACTGTACCTGCATTAAAACAATGGGCACTTATGATTACTGACTATTTAAACAAAGGTGCACAGCTTTGTGTTTCAGTATGAGATTTATTGCACTGCACAGTTGTGTAGTATGTCAACTGTGCCATAATTAGTAGGGTTGGTTGGTAGATAACGTCATTCTTCAATCAGATTTTAATTTTAGTCCCTGAGACCAAACAAATACGCAAATATTTGAAGGATAGTGAATTCTTGACCATTAACACTGACTTGTGTGATACAAAGAAAGCCTGGAGCCAACCCTGTGTAAGAGTAAGCTTACAGACTTGCCGTTTTGGGTGGTTCACGCCGATGTGGGTCCAGATGTGACAAACTGACAATCTCTGGCCTGGTTCTGTAACCGATTTATTGGCAAAGAAATAGCATCACTAATTCCCACTTGAAACATGTACAAATATACGCTTTGTCTTAGACCTGTGGAGAGAAAATCATAACACAGATGAATTTCAGTTCAGTTCATTTTCTTCACTGTGACATAATTAGAAGTCTGATATTTAAAGTATGTCTAGTTTAAGGACAGGTGGTGAGTCCCAGTAATCCTCCAAGAAGTCTCACATCTGGACTATCTCAGGCTTCTTCTCAACCATTCCCAGAGGCATTGTTCGTCAGTGCTGGTGATAGCACCAAAGATTCCCCTTTATTCTGAATTAAATCAGTTCAGAGGATTTAACTTTGATTGACAATACATTACTTGTTCTTACAGGGTCTCTGATCCAAAATTGTGTGAAAGACTTTATAACAACACTAATTAAAAGTTACGTTTGTGGAAGTTTGCCATGTCATAAATTCCCTATCATTTCTCCATAGAAGGCGCGAACGAAACAGACGCGGATGCTGGAACTACATCACCTTAGTTACGGTTCAGTAGAGACACTTGGAAGAACTCTCTGTATTCTTGGATTTTCATGTATATTACCACTTTATTTTTTTGTTTGTCCATATTGCTTTTGCTGGGTTGCATCATGGCATTGCGAGACAATATGGCCTCTCACATTTACAAAGTCTTTCCACTCCCTCAAAGTGTTGCCTTTATGCCTGTGATAATCCCTCTCTCTCAAGTGAACTGCTGAACTCAAAAGGATCTCTCTACATCCTTTTCTTTGTGCCCCCTTTTGCTGCCAATAAACCTTCGGAAACCGCAGCTTTATTAACAATGCAGGTTTTGTGTACGCTGTCCTGGTTTCTACATCCCAGAGACTCAACTCTGCTGTTGTAGTTTCTCTAAGCACCACTTGATTGTCAGGTGACCTCAGATTTAAAGGCAGCTCAGAAACCTTGCTAAAGTTTCAAGTCATGTTTGATGTCCTAAAAGTACCTGATTAAAGCTGTTTTGTTTTGGTATGATTTGACAAGTGCTTTTATCTTTTGTTCTTGTTATCTCCTTAAAGAAAGTTTGAAGTTCAGTAGCTAATTTCTCACAGACACAAAGGCACGCCGCTGTTTTGTTCAGTCTGGAGATATTGCACAGTCCGGTTATGCTGTTCTCTCTGATAGCTAGATTAGATTATAAAGGAACATTTTAAAAGTACTGATTTGCACAAAAAGCCCTATACCCTGAGATTTTGTCAATTTAGATTTAAGCTATTTCTAATTATTCTGCGGAGGTTGGTTGCACAATAGCCATAACTTGGACTTAAACATGTTCCTGATAGGACTATCATATCTGTTTCTCTGATCGGTGATTTGTTCATATCTCCCATCCATCCATTTATACATCCATCAATCCATCCATCTATTTTCTTCCGCATATCTGTGGCTCCTGGTGGGCTCACAGGAGGACTGCCCCACGACGCCCCTTCAGGCTCAACACCAGGCGTTGCCAATCGGGGCGACGTAACTGACCTTCTTCTGACCTTCTTCTTCTCATCATATTGGGCTTCCATTACATTAAAGCGGAAATTGGACTAATTAAATTGCAAAATATTGAGATTTCTTACTAAAGAGGTATGTTTGCTACATTTGGCCTAGAAATACTGTATATAATTTCCTTTCTTCAATCTTGTAAAATAACATTTTTGGCAGATGTCACTGTTTCACTCTCCATCCAGAAAGCTTCTTCATTCATTTTTTTGGTGACCATCACGCCCACCAGATCAGTGCCGCCGCTCCCAACGCTCATAACGCACTATGAGTCGGGCATCAAGGGCTCAGAGGGGCACCACACTGAGGCCAATGTAATCTGATGGCATTGTACAGTATCTGCGCATTTGTTTTATTAACGTCGCTGACAATGGAACGGTGCACATTCAATGACAACAATGAGGAAGAAGAGCTATAGAAATGTGTGCCAATGTGACCGATGATACGCCGTAGGAATCTCTGTGCCGCGCAAGGAGACTTCACACACAGCCCGTTCATACAAACATTGTTCATTTGCTGCAAACTACAAAAAGGAAAGAGGGGAAGGCACAGAGAGGGGCGGAGCAGAGAAACTCAGGATATTGGGGGCACAAACTATCTAAAATAAATTAACTCTACTCTACACATCTTTCCCCACAATTTAGTTAACTGCACAGGTACGTTATGGACGTGGTGTAACCAAGAGACGATATACTATTTTGTTTCAATAATTTTTTTACCCCCTATTTTGATGTCCTATTGGCTTCTTGAACATGTTACCTCATAGTGCACAAAGGAAGAAATTGATAGCACACTTTAAAGGGTTTGGAATAAAGGTTTGTTTGGAGCAATGCTCTGGACCAGAGAAGTCAATACAAACACGGTTGACAGCGTGCACATCACTGTAATAAGTAAACACATTGCTACCCTATGTGATTTATTGCAGGGCTGTGATGACATTTTGTGCTGTGGGACAAAGAGGAGAAGCCACAGAAGACAAACCGTGCATTCTCATTCTTGTGTTTTGCACTGAAGAAAGGCCGGCATGCTTATCTCGGTGGAGGAGGAGAATCCAGCCCCTTTGCTTTTGCTGCGAGGGTTTGAAAGGTATGCTAGTGGATAATAGGGATGGGAGGTTGCAGTGTGATAAAGACCCAAGAAGTGCACTATGACAAGAATAATAAGTCGTCCTTGTCATTGAAGCTCCTAAATTTATTTTTGGTAAAGGATTTCCACCTCCAGTAAAGGACAAAAGAAAAAAAAAAGTATTGTTTGCATGCAGTTGTAGTTTTGCATCAGATTTGTCTTCTTCTAAATTGAAACATTGTAGTGGCTCCCAAGTGAACATTTTAGAGCACCTGTGTCAAGGGCATGGCCCGCGGGCCAAATGCGGCCCGCGAGATGATTTAATATGGTCCTTTGAGGAGCAAGAATTCTTGAGCATCTCAGAAAAAAATTAGCCCATTCCTGTGCAGAGTTATGGATTTTTAAAGAAATAACCAGTTTGCCCCCTCCAGCCACTAGGGGGCAGCTTAAATTACAAAAAGGAAAGAACACACATGTCCACACATGTCCAGCAGAGGGCACTGACATAATAAGAGATCAGGATATAAACAGAATATTATAGCCATGTGGTAAATTGTCAGTCTGCCCCTGGGCGGCTGTGGCTACAATAGTAGCTTACTGCCATCGAATGTGGAGTGAATGAATAATGACTTTATGCAGCACTTTGAGAAACATGTGACAGGCTGATAAAGCGCTATAAGTGTAAGATATTGTTATTTATGAGGCCACAGTCCTTTACAAAATATGCGGTCCATGACCCGCCGCGGAAGCTGAATTGACTTTGACACCCCTGTTTTAGAGCTATTATTAATGCTGAAGAAGAAAAAACACCCCTTGATCATACTGAGTATATTTACTCAAATAAAGTGGAAGATTCATATTTTTTGCCAGAAGGTTTATTGAAGTGTGGGTTGTTCCATGTCCTCTATTCAGCTTCTTTTAGAATAACTGTTTCTAATATTATTTCTAATACTTTATTGCTTTGAAGTAACAAGACTTTGACATTAGACTAATCTTTCCCACTTGTGTGTGGCAGCGAATCTGAACCTGCCTACAATAAAATCGTGAGGAAATGCCTTGCAAGTGTTGTGACCTGCCCGTCATAATCCAAAACGCCAGAACAGTAAACCGCACGGCCCACAGCAAATATCCCTGATGTTTTTTTGGCTTGGCCCGTACCAGTGGGTTTGCACAACTCTCCTTCCTTCTCTCAAGCACTTGGCATTGACCCCACATAGCAGTGCACATTACAGGAATACAGCACCATTCCAATGGGCCCAGGCAGCATGTGTTTGTGAAATATTTATTACACATTCCACAATGAGGAACATTTCCTGAGCGGCAGCAGCGCTTTTGAGCAATGCAGTGTTGCTCCCAGATGTTTTGATAAAGGAATGTTTAGCAGTTGTAACATTGTTTCTGTAAAGGAGCATTTTCTGACTATAGTCGTCAGGAACAAATAAAAGCTGTGTGTTTTTGCCATGGCCTAACAATTCAGGGACAGTACCATTGAAGCATCAGCTGGCTTTTCATCTGAAGAATTAAGACAACACTTAAAAAGCACACTGGTGGAAAAGTGCCATGTTCTATACTTATGCATTATCTAATATCCTGGTTATGTTTTATGACTTTGTTATGAACTGTTGTAGACGGTGACTTGTGCAGAACTTTTAAATCCATTAAGTCATAGTTTATCGAAGACACAGTTGCAAAAAAATGAGGATTTCTTAAAAAGTAGTAAATGGTGTTGCGTTTGGGTAACACCATTTATTACAGTCATGCCATTAGCAACATGTTCACAACACTTCCATCAACCTCTTGGTACCAATAGTTGCTCTGGTGTGGAATTTTCGAGCCGTTAACCAGTAATCAGCAGGGAAAGCTTGAGCTCAAAATGAATAATGATATCTGGTGGAGGAGGCTGGTTCTCATTTTAGAAACACAGCCACTCGGACGAGATAAGAGGGAAGAAAATAGTTGTTTCGCTTTACTCTTATCAGTGAGAACTGCATAATGTAATCTGACTCAACGGCATATCAGATCAATCACTGTCGGCAGGGAGGAGGAGGAAAGCATGGGAACGGGAGAGGAGAAAGTTGGCTAATTAAAAAAAAAATCTACAAACAAAAGGGATCACTTTTACACATCTTATGAAGTGCATGCCAAAAAAAATCACGGCAAGTTCTGAAAATAAAATTGTTCCGGCCATTGGATGATTATTCTAATATTGTACTGAAATGTACTGATGTATTTTCATTGTGCATTGGTCAAAACAAGAGGAAAAGCATAAACATATAGCATTAATATTTTGTTAAATGTGATACTGTTGGATTTATAACCAATAATGCATAATAATTCATGTAGTGCGTTTTATCAATGGAATATTTGTGGTTAGCTGTGCTTTTTTCACCTTTGCAGTTGTAGAAAAACAACTACCAGGTATGGAAGATTCATTTCTAGCTTTACCATATAAATATAGGTATTGCAAAGTTTCAAGATTTTAGCATGCACACTATTTCACAACACAGTTCTTTCTGTGATAATCCTTCAGAATCAATGATTACTAAATTAATCCCATTTATAGAAATATTTTAATACCAAAAGACGCTTGACTTTTGTGTCATCTGTTGTCAAAATGAGTTAGATGAGGTCATTTATAAAGCGTTTGCACTCGAGCAAAAGCGATACTGAGGTGGAGCAAAAAGCAGGTGCAGAGAGTTGTGTGCACCAATGGGGCGTTACCATGGTTACACATGTTTTATAAGTCTCATTTATAAAGGTAGGAGATAAAATATGATAATTGTATAATTTTGACAGTGTACAGAGTTATAAAGAAAGTACCTATGCATGTATTCCATTGAACTGGAGCGGTTCACAGCAGCTGTCCATGAAACGTCTTCATGAGTCTGCCGCATGTCCTTTAAAAGTTATGAAGGTTTGTGCACGGCATATTGATGATACATGAGGCCATGCACGTGCCGTATATGTTCTGCTGTTCACCCACTGCTGCAAGTTTTCCAGTGCATCCCTTTGGCCGTGGCTTGGGTGCTTCAGTGCGTGTAGTCCCTGAGAAATGCTTCTTGAACCAGCGCAGATCTGAATGAGCGCGAAGGGCATGAAGGTCTGCCCCCTCCCCACCCCCCCATAATGTATTCTGGAGGTTTTAACCTGACGTGTTGAACACCACCACACTAATGTAATCAGAACATCAGCTCACCTTTCAGGACATAACTGGCTCCACATAGCTTCATAAATCCATCCACCACTTTCACTGCATTATTCTTAGCAGTATGTTGATTCCGAACTGAGAGGCTTCATGTCTCTGTTTACCCAGACAGGACTTTGTCTCCTTGTTCAATCTACAGAAGATGCGAGACAGCATGGTGTGGTGGATGGTCCACACATGCAGTATTGGTGTTATGAGGAATATCTTTATTCACTTATTCAGTTTAAAAGTGAAAAAATAAATGCATTGTGTATAAATGTTTCTGCTTAAAAATGTTAGTAGGTGTTTGATGTTGCGATTTTTTGATTCCCTTTCACAATTGCGATACAATTTGGTAATATATTTATATAGCCTTTTTTTTTTTTTTTATACAAAGATGTGCGCAGCTGTGCAACTGGAAGTTTATCTTTTAGTTTATTTTATTTATTTATTTTAAATATGACAACAGATTCACCTCATTCTGTATCACCAATGTATTTCATCCATCTTTATTGGGTTTACTCTTCCCTCTCTGTTGTGGATACATGAGCTTTTTATGCCCACAGACATGCAGCAGGTGTTTACTATGCCAGTCACTTCCCTCCATATTCACATCCCTCAGAGACCTCATTGATATTCCAAAGGAGAGTCAAAGCTGCGTCTCAGGCTCACCTTAGTCATTAGTGAGCCCCACAGGGCTGTTTGCATTATAATCTCTTATTTAAATTGTATGTTGCCCTAGTGTCCTTCCCTCGAGGTTGGGCTTGCATGCACAAAAGGCCATGCTCCAAAGACATCTGAGCTGAAATTAGCCCCTGCCTCTGTAGTTTGAATGTGCGATGAGGGTGATGGGTCATGCACCAGCCCTTCAACAGGCTGCTCAGATGGAAAGATTAATGCTCCCAAGCGTTCTCTCAGTGTTTGTAAAGACTAAATGCTAAAGGCTATAGGTCCTATCGGACATTTGTATGGTATCTTTGGAAGGGAAAATACCTTAACAGCCATTGTTTATGCTGACAACATCAGAAGAATACAGTTTACCCTGAGCCAGAATTCAAACTTTGACCAAAGGAGGATGCATGGGTGAATTTTTCACTGTATATACCTGCTTCTCACTGCAGTCACTTTTTTTTATATATATATAAAGATGTCAGATTAATTCCTCTATCATTTCATAAGTTAACCTGAGCCGGTCATCAATCACAAGACTCCCCCTTTTGTCACAGAGAGGCAGGGAGGGTCTGCTTTGTCAGATATATCTTGTAGTGCAATTATGTACCCTCCTCCTACAATCTATACGACAGACTTTCCAGTCCATTTGGTCAATGGCATCCTCCCACTGAACACCTCATTCTATTGCATGGTGGATTGTGGGTTTCGAAGTCCTGCTCATTACACAACTGGATTGGCTTTTCTACAAATGACTCAGGAAAATACATTACGCTGGAAGAAATACATATAAAAAGAAGACAACACTCTCTACATGGACATTGTTTTGGAGCCAAGGCCTATCTAGATGCATGTGCTTCCAGTCAGTGGACTTGTATATTTCAACACACAAGGCAACATCCTTTTGCTTTTCATGCAATTAATGATCAAATACAACTATATACAAAGTTATCAAATGTCAGAGAAAAAACTTGTTGACGATGTAATCGGTGAAGTTTTTGCTTTAGAATATAAATGAAATTGTCTCGATATCGTGTAGGGGTGATGTGCTCTTCTGGCATTTCATGCCTCATATTTCAAGATGAAATGTGTTTGGGGGTTATCGGTCTGAAGTGTGCAGAAATATGCATCTATCTGACTTAACCACAATTTACAGTTGAGGTTTGGCTATTCTATAATTAATACCACTTAAATACCCACAAACACAACTAGTGGTAAGGCGGTTGTAATTTTGCAAATTCAGTGGTTATTAAGTTTGGTTTTGTTGCTAAAATGCAATGGTAAAGCTGAACATTCAGTTGTTGGCTTTTTTTAAGAATTGTCACTCTGCAGTACGGTTAGTACATACTGCAGCGCGTCTGCTCACTGAAACCAAAAAGTTTGAACACATAACCCCTGTGTGGGCCTCTTTACATTGGCTCCCTGCAAAACACAGAATTCATTATTTTTATATGTTGTTGGTGTTTAAATGTTTGAATGGGACGTCTCCTCCGCACCTCTGTGAGCTTCTGTCTGTTCATACTCCAAGCAGAACAACACATTTCTGTTAGACGTACCAAGGTCACGGCCAGAGGAGACCGGCTTTTGCCATAGCAGCTCCTATGCTTTGGAACAGTCTTCCCTTAAATATCAGGGCAGCCCAGTCTTTAGACATTTTCAAGTCTCTGTTGAAAACCCATTTGTTTGTGAAGGCTTTTAAAGCAGTACTAAGTAACTTGTTTACCTTAGTAAATCCTTTTCATAGTCCCTCTGGGGGTAATACACGTGTTGATGAGATGATTGGGGGGGTCTTTCTGTTTTAAATGTGCTCTATAAATAAACTTGCCCTTGACCTACTGTGTTATCATTATTACATCTCACAGTATGCAAACAGGACTTTTTGTCAGGCGAAAGCACTAACTTCAGCACCAATATGTCGCACACTTCTTAAACTTCTTCATTTTGTAAGCCTTAATATACTGTAGAGCCACTGTATCAATGCAAGATGGCATCAATGCATGTGTTTTCCAATACAATTTACGAATAACTCCTGGATGTATTGACTTCCCAAAAGAGACTTGTACAGCAATTCTTACAATTGTATGTCTACGCATGCAGTTCTTTTGAAGAGAGACAGCATGTAAGAACAAGTGTGGAGTGTGTATTGATAAATATTGACAGTGAAGATGAAAGAAGCGCTAAGTGTGAACAGCCGTATCTTTTGATTCAGCGCGGTTAAAGGTTGCTCTCAGCAGGACGCCCTCTCTCTCTGGGCTTTTCTCCCATGACGCACAGTCACATCAATGCGTCCTTTCACCAAACTTCACAGAGTACACACTGTTTCTTTGCAGACAGAAGACATATACAGCTGCCACACAAAAACAACAACCCACCTCATACTTAACGCTGAACCATAGTAGAATGCTTCATTGACCAGGCTTTATGGGCCACTTTTCTGGTCTGCCACCTTCAAGGCAGCCCCTTTTTGTCCAGAGGTGTCCCGTCAGACAAAAAGATGGCGATCAATTACCACCGTCTTTGTCTGTACCACTTTGGGATACACATTATTATACCGTATAATTGGCCATTTGTACACATTATTCAAAACTGATGTCAACAAGAAAGAACAATAATAACCTTGCTTTGTAATCCTTGTACATCATACAGCAGAAACAGTTTTCCCAGAGGACCTTGAGCTTCATTTCCTTCAGTAAAAAAGACGTTTTACATGGGCAGAAGAGACATGTTGGGAGTGTCCCTATATTCCTACAGTGCAAATCATGACTACAAAATGCTTGAGTACCATAGTCACAATCATTTCTGCCATTAAATTTTACTTACAAAGATTACGCTCTAATAATTCTGCTTTTTTTTCAGTGTTTTTCTCGCAACACCTTCACTACTACAGCAGCGATAACCAACACTGCTGTACCACTATAGAAGCCTTCACTACATTATACTCTCTATGCTGTAAGTGCTGTACACTGTAGGCCACCATTGATTTACCAATTCCCACTGTTCTTGTCTCAAATGGGCAACAAAATAAAGATTGCACAACCAATATCACTCTTAAGCAGATTACTGTACCCAGTGACGAACTGTTTTTTTGTATCTGCTATATCCTTGTTTAACAACGCTGAAAGCACTTTATCTTTCTGCCTGCGTTTGTGTACTCAAGCAACAAGGGGAATAGTGGGTGGAGAAGACAGATGTGTGCGTGATAGATGGGGTGGGAGTGTGGCTTGAAGCATGTGCCTAATTGACCTCAGTTTGATATTTTAGGGTGGAGTATGCAACCCACAATTTCCCCCCAAACAGCAACCATAAACAGAAGATCCCGCCAGAGTTATACAATGAAGTAATGTTGCATGTTGCATTTCCAAATTACTTCATTTCATTGTCCTCCCTGTTGCCACAGGCAGCGATTATTCAGATGTTGTTACTCATCTGCACATCGTTATTGTGGGCTCTCATAAGTGTAAGGGAAACTGGGAACATACCTCTGTGTTAAAAGTTGTTGATTGTGAAATGCGTATCACCCTTTAAAGTCGCCGATTGGGAGTGTGTATTACCATATACTGTAACTTGATGCTGCTCCCAGAGAACGCATGAAAATGTTGGCTCCTGCTGTTTCTGATCCAGGGAACATTGCTAGCACTAGGGCCATGTGGGACCTTCCCTTCTTAAAAAGTTTCAGATTTTTTCACAGCCCATTGTAAGTAATCAGGCAAATAGACTCTAGCAGTCATGCAGTAGACAGGCACTTCTTTCTAGGGAAGCTATGCACAGCCGCTCATAAGCATTCCAGCAAAGACGAGACAAGAAATCTAGGAGTATTCTCCTTTTGGCTCAGGCAGAACTTTTGAAGCTTTGGGATACACATTGGATCAGCTTTGCTTCTGCAGATGCTCCCAATAAGAAGCCTGTTTTGTCACCCTTTTTGTTTCAAAAATCAAAGCTGCCTGCTCTGCTGGAGGACACACACGACAGTTCAACAGGCGGTTTGAGTTTGCTGTAGAACCAGGAGGATCCGTAACTACAACTTGGATTGTATTTAAAGTTTTACAAAAATGGTGCTTTTTATTTTTACATGTCTATTGTCCCTGCTGCTGGGCGGAGGGCATGCTCAGGTTGCTCCACAGTCGCCACAAGGTCAGGGCCAAGGGCAGGAGAGTGCTGCAGCTGCACCTTGGAGCCAGGTCATTCAATGGGAGAACAATGGTCAGGTTTTTAGCCTGCTCAACAGTGGAGCGGAGTATGTTCCCGCCGGGGCTAGCTCTCAGGACAGGGGACCCCGTGTGGTAGTGGCGGACTCCGGAACTCGGTCCATGCGTCGGCAAGGGGGAAATATGCGACGACAAGCTCCTTCAAGAGGGTCGTCCGACACTATTCGTGGGCAAGCTAGGCATCCTTTTGGCTTTGGGCAAGTGCCTGATAACTGGAGGCAGACCGCAGGTGGCACTGGCGCTGGCGGTGGTGGTACTTTCCAGGGATCTACAAGTTCTCGGTTTGGGTCATCTACTGGATCATCATCATCCTTCAATGTCCAGTCATACCCGCAGTATCCTTATCCACCACAACCGCCTTTCCAGCCAGTGCCTTATGATCCTAGTTATGGTGAGGTTCCCGTAAGGAATTATGAACCACCTTTTCAACCGGTGGTGCCTGGTGGAGGAGGCTACGGAACAGGGGGCATATATGGAGCAAACTTACCCCCAATCCTTCCAGGTTCGCCGTCTGATTTCACTGACGATGGCGTCATGTACTACCCACCATACGGATCTGGACCCTATCCCGCACCAGCAGCTCCCCGACCACAGCCACCACAACCAGCCCAGCCACCCCAGCCACCATTCTCAGATGGGTTAGACCACAGATACACACACAGTCTTTATAATGGGAACTCGGGGCCTGTGATAGCCAACCCGGCTGTCTCTGACGCAGGCCAGGCTTCTGAAAGTGGACCAGCTGGGCAACCACCAATCAGAAGCCCCCAGTATGAGCAGTTTCCACCATTTGGAAGACCCCAGCCACCATTCCTTCAGCCCATTTCTCCTGGAAGAAACTCTCCCAACTCCGCGCCTGAAAGCCCATATGGGAATGTTTATCGGCCAGAACAGAGAGGTAATGTGAAGCTTGTTTTGTCTAGTTAAATATTTTTGGAATATATTTTTGTCAACAGTTCATAGATGTTTTTGTTTTTTTGTCTTGTTTTTTACTTCAAGTGACTTCTTGATGATTTATCAATAAAAGTAGCAGTCTCACATGCATGGCAACAGCGTATGTTTTGGGCTGTTGTTGAATATGAAAAATGCCTCAATCCCTCAGGGAGCTAAATGTTCCATTCTAATGTAATACATTAGATTTAATTTTTTCTGTTTCATAACACTCAACGTCTCTGCATTCAACTTTCTGTTTACAAAGCAAGCAAAGTGAACAAAGTCTAAATCTTTCCACTTGGAGCATTATTGAAACCAGGTGTTGAGCAAGCCTGGTCAGAGCATGCAGTGCACAGAGAAGCTCTGTTTTTTTCTACGTGCTACCAGACTGTGGCGTGCAGTTGAGTGAAAGTAGTGGTGACCTCATACAGGGACTTGAGACTGGGACAAGGGGTGGAGGTGGTTGTGGGGGTCGGGGCCACTTACAGGCTTAAGGGAGACGGAGTGAGAGCGCGGAAAGTCCCTTTAACACATGGGGTGCATTTATTATAGGAAGTTGCAGATGGATTTAGTCAGTTGTCGAAAATACTCTGTAGGCTTTCATTCCAACCTTATCCTTTCCACTTTATTTCTTTAGCACCTTTTATAAACAAACATTTCCAAAGTGCGGCACATGATAAGACTGACAGTATTCATCAAATATAAAATCAAGTTAAACCAAACCAGCAATCACCTTAAAACATTAAATAACATAAATAATTAAAAAACATAATTCAAGTGCAATAAAAAATGTTTCAGACATTGAAAAATTAAAAACAATTTCCTGCAAACAACCCAACCAGCTAACAAAACAAATACTTTGTGATAGTTCCACCATTCCCTTTCTGAGTGTGGAATCCTCACACTCTAGAAACTGAAATGTCCTAAACAAAGTAGGGGCATAATTGTCAAAAACCCTCACAATGTTGTTCATAATATAAAATTTGACTGAAACTCATGAATAGTGAGGTCGATCTCTGGAATAACTGCACAAAGGAGCTGCACAAAGGAGGACTGTATCATAATCATAATTTTGATTGTTTGATGTAACATCACAAAGACAAAAACACAGTTCTTGAGAAAGGGTTAGCAATATAAGCATTAGCTTCAGCCTATACCGTTACGGTCAGTATGTATAAGTTTTGTTGAAGAAGTGTACTTAACTGAATGTAAATAATTTGTGCAAACATTTGACCGAATAAACCAACTAACTGAAAAAGAAAAAAACTTAGATAGGCGTGAGACAATTCAATGAAAGCAGTCTTTTAAAATGACCCTGAATGAAAACTTTTGCATGTGTGTTTTGGGCCTTTGTGTAAATCAGTCACTGACATTTATTTAGCTGAAACTATTTTTTCCTCAACACATTCTGTAAACATTCATAATTAACAGCTCATAATTAGCACAAATGATTATTAGCACAGCATTTGGCATTTACGCATCATTATGTTGCTATACAATCCATTAATACGAATGAAGGTCGTTATGAGAATAGTTTGAGAGAGGCTATGTAAGGAAGCCTTTCCCTGGTTCTTCCATTGCTTCCTATACTATAGATGGTGTGAAAATCCTGCTGAGATTCTGTATCTTTTCTTCGTGGCCCACTTAGAGTGTAATGTGTGGCTTTGTCACATGCTGTCGGAAGCTGATCAGCTTTGGCTTCTCAATACACTTTATCCCTTGGAAAGAGACCCAATTTCACATTTCAAAAGATTAGGGCACTGAGAACAAAGCCTATCTGGAGAGGGAGCAAAAAAATGGAGTTCAGAGCAGAGAAAACCTCAGCTCCTCACACTCTAGTATGCTGTGTTGACACGGTTTGTCCTGTCCTTCCCTGTGTCCTGTGTGTCAGCTGGGAGAGCTATGAGCATGTTTACACAATCATTGGAAAGGTAAAGCCCCTGTTTAAACTGGGCAGCAGTGTTTCACCCGGATGCTAAATCATGAGCAAATATTAATTGGAAAGTCAAAGTAGATCCCTAGGTTTTTGCGCATTTTAACCATTTTCTTTTCTTTGACTTTTCTCGCTCAGGCCAGGGGTCAAATGAGAGCACAGTAAAAACACTGCTTTATTGCACATTAGTGGCGTTGTTGAGCCTGGATGGCCTGACCCAAAAACGAGAGTCAGACATAATTTTACTGGGAAGCATCACTTGAAACCAGTCACGCATACCTCGGGTGTCAGGAGTCCATTCATCCATCAGTTTTTTCATCCACTTTATCCGGGGCCGGGTCACGGAGGCAGCAGTCTGAGCAGAGATGCCCAAACTCCTCATCCACACACACTTCCTCACATTTTGATCATGAGATCAGTGTAGTGTTATGTTTTTGAATGTAGCTCTATGATGCACATAGACAAGCCCTGAATGACCCATTGGCTCTTTCACCTGAACTTGCTCTGACTCTACGACCCACAGTGCAAAAGTGCCTCATTAAAAGCTGTGATAATAATCTGGAATGCACAATACAGTAATTAGCAGCCATTAGCTTCTCCTCTGTGACCCAGTCTGGAACAGTGGACCTGTTTCTGCTCTTAGGCCAAATTAAAGCTTCCATCAGCACTGCTATAAATATCAGGTAATAAAACATGAAGACTGAAATGCTCTGGAAGTTTTGTTTGCCAGGCTTTTATTGCAACTTTTAATACACTGGCTGCACTAAGATACAAGACAATAACAAATAATTGAGGGCTCTTTACTTACAAATACAAGTACATTTACCAATAAAATATGCAGGCAAATTTAAAATTTGATGACTGCAACATCGGGTTTAATACTAATGGGTAAATCCTACCTTTTATGCAACTGTGATGTACAAACAATATAGAATTGATAAAAACTAAAACTTTTTATGCCGGTTCATGAAGTGTATATGCCTATAGTTCTGTAACAACATGCAAAGATAACTGTATGTTGTCTGTTTACGATGGTTTTGCAGGTTTGCCCGACTTGGTCCCTGATCCAAACTATGTTCAAGCCTCCACCTACATCCAAAGAGCCCACATGTATTCTCTTCGATGTGCTGCTGAAGAAAAATGTCTTTCCAGGTAAGACAATTAGTCCCATAGCAATATCGCTGTTACATATGGAATACAAAAATGAATATTTTTTGTCATATTTCTAAAATAAAATATTCAAGGTCAGGGCAATAGAATACAAGGTAAGACACAAACAAGGCAGCTAAATACTAATATACAATCAGTGTTGACAATAAAAGAATCATGTATTACAGCATTATTCAGACATAATAATAATTATAGTAAAGACAAAAGGTAATCATTTTTCATTGTCTTTCTTGGTGCTAACAGGATGCACATAGACAGCAGTGCAACTGATATTATAGCTTAACTAGCCAAGACTAACGCTGTTCCCGGGCTACTGCTCCTGAGTACTGCAGACATTGCATAGTGTGTTGCTGATGGTAATTTTCAAGGTATTTTAGTTTCGGTATGTACTTTATCACCCGCAATAGGACTTTTTAATACCAGTCAATATGGATGTGAGATTACGTTGGGATTATTACACTTTCTAAGGTAATATGACGTGATTTTGGGGTTTGAACAAGTCAACGAGAGACCAAAATTAACTCCTGTTTAAAACAAACATGACATCTATAAACTTTATAAAGGATTATGACTCAATGTAGCCTCTAGCCTTGGATACTTCTCTTCTGTTTTACTGGCTGACGATGCACCTTAAGCCCTCTCTCTCTTTCTCTGAGGACACTACTGAATTGATGGAGGCGCGGTGTCCCCACAGCTCCTGTTTGCCCTCCTCCTATCCCGAGCACAGCCATCGCTCAAAGCCTTTCATATCCTGTCTAAGTTTGCAGCAATCACCAACAGATGGCCTGGTGTAATTTGCCATATACTCCAATGTCAACACCAGCTATAGTAGTCGTTCTGTGAACCCCAAAGCAAATTGTACAACACCTCTGTTCACTCCCTTCACTCCTGTGTGTTTGGAGACGTCCACCTGTGTGGGATGAAATATTAAAAACACATGATGCTTGACTTTCGTTTATCAAGACACTGACCAAAGTTTGACCTAATGTAATTGTGTAGTGCATGTAAATCAGGTCCCTCCTATTTGTAACCTACTGATACATTTAGGCATTAAAAAAAAATATCAAATGCCTCAAAAATGCAGAGAGAAATATTGGTGTTGTTTTTTCATTGAATAAACAAAAATGAAACAAACAGATTGTACATCTAAAAACCTATTTCGTGCTTTGTTAATTATTAGGATCCAAGAATCTTCAGGCATATATTCTCTGTCCATAGTCACAGAATCTGCAAAGCACATTTGCAAAACAAATTACTTTTTAGAGTTTTGGTTGCCTTTTACTTTACACAGTAATCATTTTTCAGCACTGCTTTCATACTCATTAGCAAACAAATATTATCTGGTATTCTTTGTTCTAGAGTTATGGTAAAGATGATAATAAATCATATATGTATGTGCTATTTCCTTTCTGTTACCACGCTATTACTATGCTTGAAGTGCTTCTGAGCCTTTACTACTGACTATATACTGTATTAATTCAGGGATATATAACTGGCCACAAAGCCATTATATCTCCCAACGTGCTTCAGCTGTTGCCTTTTTCTTGATGTCCTTTGTCTCATTATGTTTTATCCTTTGCTGCTTGTGTTCTTCTATTTAGCTCCGCCTACAGCTCTGAGACCACTGATTATGACGTAAGGGTGCTCCTGCGTTTCCCCCAGAGGGTGAAGAACCGGGGCACCGCTGACTTCATGCCGAACAGACCACGACATACCTGGGAGTGGCACAGCTGTCATCAGTAAGTCTGTAATAAGGAGCAGATCCTGGCCCTAATCAGCTCGACCTGCTTTATTGGCTGCCCTATCAGCTGTAACCATGGAGCCATTTTCGAGGCATTTACAGCCTGTGTCTAGCCTGATGTTATCTTACAGGAATGCATTCAATATCTGGACACAGTGGTTCCATTTGTGTTTTAGCTTGCTTGTGCACTTCAGTGGGTTCGGGGATTTGGTTGTGTGGCTTTAAATAATGGCAGTTTCATTTAAAACAATTCATTTGACTAACCTGTAAATATTTATTTTTTGTTTGACACTGATATAATCACAAATAATTCTTCTAAATTGTACTGTACTTTGTTAAGTCCTATTATAAGCAACACAATGCACTACCAATACAATCCAGTATTTATACATGCTTATTTATATAAGCACTAGTGCTGTGCAAAAATGACAATATAAAAATACAATTATAAATACACAAGTACAGTGGCACAAAAAGACAATATTAATCAGTAAAAGTAAACGGAAATATGGTAAATGGTCACATTTATATTTATATATATATTTCTACCTGCTTTAAGCACTCCAAGCGCTTTACATCGAGGAACCACTCACTCATTCACACACTCATTCATACACCATTCATACACATACAGCAGACACTGGAGGCAAGGTGGGTGAAGTGTCTTGCCCAAGGACACAACGACACTGTGCACACGCGACTCTCTGCGCTACCGTCCCCCAAAAGTCAACTTACAAACCAGTTCAATTCAATTCCAGGAAGAAGACCATACGTGTCTTAAGGCATGATTTAAAGACAGGAAGGTGGTCAACCTGTCTGTGCAGAAGAAGCTCATTCAGAGTTTAGACCAACAACAGAAAACACTCCTCCTTGTATGACACTAGCAGGTTGGACAGATAATACAAGGCAAGGGCATTGAGGCATTTACAAAGAAATAAAATAATTTTAAAATCAATTCTTTTATCAGACTGGGATCCAGTGAAGGGAAGAGAGAATAGGTGAAATATGATGCATTTGCGAGCTAGTTAAAAGATGCGCTGCAGCAGAAGCTGTGTGAGCGAGGACTGGCTGATGACGGCGTACAAGGCATTACAATAGTCCTACCGCTTCGTGACAAAAGCATGGATCAATATTTCAAAATTATGCCTTGAAAGTGAGGACTTTATCTTTGCTAGTTGCCTTAAATGGGGGGGGGGGTCTAGCCTTAACAGCACTATTTTGTTTGTCAAATTTGAAGTTTTCATCCATTTGCACACTAAGATTTGAAACTGTTGGCTAGACAAACTGTGTTAAGGATCTCAAGTTTACAGAGGCAGCACTACCAACATTGCTAGGCCCAAGTAGAAGAACTTCAGACTTTCTATCATTGAAGTGAGAAAAGTTAACAGACATCAGGATTGATTTTGTCAATGCAAGGCTCTGAATGCACACTCACACTTAATAACAAAAGGCAAACATATATATCTCAAACATACCTGGAACATAAAACAAAACGGTGTTAGCCCCGACGGCAGCCCCAGCCCACTTAACCTCTTAAACCTCGCCATAACTGAGCACATTTAGTCCAGTTCAACTTTACCCAAAGCTAAAAGCTTCTTGAAAAAAAGCGTCAAAATAGCAACAGAAACAAGACATAAATGAAGCTGAAAACACAGCAAAAAAAATCATCAGAAGAGCGACAAAAAGCGATGATAAAAAAAAAACAGTCACCAAAAAAATGACAACAAAAAACAATAAATGATTGCCGGTAAGTTGGCTTCTAAAAGAGGCGTTACACTTGCCAATAGGCTGTAAGCTCTGCTCGAAAAGCTTTTACATTTGGGTAAAGCTGAACTGGAGAAAGCTTGGTTATGGCGGGGGTAAGACATTAGGGGGCTCAAGTGAAATGACACTCCAAATCTACGGGGAACAGATCCTTGCAGAAGCAGATATAATGAAAACAGGAGTGGCCTGAGAATGGACCCTTGCGGCACACAAAATGACAGGGAGGGAGTTCAGCTTCCTTATAACCTGGTGGATGAAACTGTTCTTCAGCCGACTGGACCTGGCCCATGGATTTCACAGTCTTCTTCCTGAAGGCATTACCTTGAAGAGACTGTGTGATGTGACTAGGGTCTCTGGTGATTCTGATGGCTTTGCAGGTGAGACGGGTTGAGTACATGTCCTTAATGGAGGGGAGAGGGGCTCCACAGATCTTCTCTGCCGCTCTCACGCTGTGCTGGAGGTTTCTGCCTTAGGATGCAGTGATGCAGCTGGTCAGGATGCTCTCTATTGTCCCTCTGTAGAAGGTGCACTTAATGGATTCTGGGCTCTCTTAATGGAGGCTGTCGATCGTCTCAAATTCAGACAATTTAGTCCAATTTGTGTCTATTTAAGACCCTTTCATGACCTGGTTTAGTGTTGATTTGATCTTGATCTAGGCCTGTTGGTTATTGGAAGGTCAAATGTTATGAGGTAGTACTTGGTGTGGTTTGAGAACAACTGTTTTTTGCTTCTTGAATTGTCTTTGGTGTTTTAGCATTACGTACATTGTGCCTGTTTAAACCCATGGTGACTCATACTACAGTGCCCCTAATGCAGATTTTGTGTTTTTGATATTTATCATGTATCCACTCCAGATGTCACTTCAGTGTTATTTCAGTTGAGCCAATGCAAGCATCGGGTCCTGTTGCTCCATACTCATCTTAGAGGAATGTGCGCTGGCTGTTAGGAGATTGGCAGTGTTGTAGCTGTCTGACATCAGTCTACATTTACACTGTGGTTCCCATGAGGCACCAGGCCAAGGCAATCATTCCACTGGCTCTGTGATCACAATGACAAATCAATCTGTTTTTTTACTCTGTCAATTGCAGTGCACAACCTCCAAAGTATGATGCTTTGGTTCATGGGAATACAGCACTGAGTGTCAAAGACCCCTCGGGGGAAATAACTGCTGATGGCCGAGATCAGTGGTCCTCAAACCGTGGTACATGTACCACTGGAGGTACATGGTCTTCTTCAGGTGAAACTTAAGTCTGTTTGTTTTTGTTTTTTAGACCTTTTTGGTACTGAAAAGTTTGATGTGAAAAGATTGACCACTGTATATATTTTGTTCTACATTCTGTGATCAAAGATGACAATGTTGCTTTTGTCGCATTCACACAAGTTTTAGTTATTATTAATTTTATCCTAAATGTGAAACATACATTTCTAAAACCAAACTCCAATATTGGTCTCTAAAAGTGGTCATTGACCGAGCTGTAGCTGGAGTTTATTGTTTAAAAAATAAAATACTTTTTTAGAGAAAGCAGGTCTCCACATTCCTGCTGGTATCAACTCCATCATTCACCAACATGTCTCCTTTCCTGTCTTCATTCTAAACTTATTTTTAACACAGATTTTCTGTGCACTGTCGTTATCTAGAACTTCTTTGGTAGTGATAAGTGAACAGTCGATGTCAAACTCCTTAATTCTGTATTTTAAATAGTCTGAATAATTAATAACAGGAATAATTAATTACATTTTTACAAATAATTGCATTTCAACTATCAGTAGTTGTTGTTGTTGTTGTTGTTGTTGTTGTTGTTGTTGTTGTTGTTGTTGTTGTTGTTGTTGTTGTTGTTGTTGTTGGTCTATTGTGTATGTAATTTTGCTTATTCCGTTTAATCCTGGCTTCACTATGTTCTGATGCATGTAGCCATGAGCAGTCGGGTTATCTCCGACATCTTTTTTAAATGATTATTACCAGCGACTCAAAAAGATGATACACAGTGTCCCACCTTGTTCTTATTTATATTTTTTGCCGACCAATCAAAACAAATGACACTGAGTTGGTCAGTGGAAACTACCTCATTCCTTTTCCAAGTCATTACTTTTAGTGTTTTTTCTCAGTTGTGTTGCCATTTTGGGTTGTGTGACTTCAGTCCAAAGCACTTCATTCATATACATTTTTAGCATGTTACGTTGACACTTATGTAACTATGGAATATAGGGTTAATATTACAAAAAGTGGCAGTAAACTACAAATTGTATTATAAAGAAAATAAAACACTGTAGTATTTGTCATATTGTTGTTGTAATGTACATCAGAAACACACAACTCAACATTCAACTTGCGCCGGCTCAAAAAAAAGGTTCATCTGGCACTTCGGGACCCCTTTGCTGATGGGGGGTAATTAACAGCATTCATACATCATTAAGGTGATGATTTCTTGCTTCAGTGATATTTTATTGTTATTATTAATTAGCTTTCATTGCCCCTTTAACCTTTATAATGTGTTCAGTTTGGTGCCACACCATCACATCCATTACCACGTGTTAACAGATGAGGTCTGCCAGCTGAGTACAATTCATTGCAGTGACATTGTCATTGCCTTAATTTTGAACCCACAGAAAACACTGTAACCAAACCAAAGCTTGGCCTGTCTGAGTTGTGCACTTGTGTTCTTTCAGACACTATCACAGCATGGATGAATTCAGTCACTATGATTTACTGGAAGCCAGCACTGGGCGCAAAGTGGCGGAGGGACACAAGGCCAGCTTCTGTCTGGAGGACACTACGTGTGACTTTGGACATCTGAAACGCTACGCGTGCACAACTCACACTCAGGTGGGACAACAGAAAGCTATAACTTCTAACGTATTGCTGTGTTTCTCCCACATCATCATCGTATCATTTGCTGTGCATATGTGTATGTCATTGTTCATTTGTTTTCATCCAGGGCCTGAGTCCAGGTTGTTATGATACATACAACGCTGATATTGACTGTCAGTGGATCGATATAACAGATGTTCAGCCTGGAAACTACATACTAAAGGTAGATGCCAAATTGATGTTTGGAGTAACTTTGTGGACAGCAACGTGGAGTCATTAAATCAAATTGATCGGGCCTCTGCAATAATGATGAGGTTACTAAAGTTTTAAAATGTGCGGATCTCCTGAGATTTTCTTCTTGCACCAGTCCGTGACTTAGCCTCTGCTTTCTCATCCATCCCATTGAACACTGCATATTTCATTCAGTCAATACAACTGTGAGCTGCACATAAATCACATTATACGTGACTGTGTTGCACTATGACTTTTATGCTTAGAATGAGTATCACACATCTAACAGTACATTCAAATTATTTCTGTCTTGTCTTATGCAGCTTCAGGTCAATCCCAAGTTCTTGGTGCGGGAATCTGATTACACCAACAATGTGGTCCGGTGTAACATTCACTACACAGGACGTTTTGTTAGGACAACCAACTGCAAACTGTCCCAGTAAGTTTTCTTTTAAGTTCTTATTGTTGCATTTTTTTAATACTTTAATTCTTTTTTTCTCTTGTAAAACGTGAAGCTTCACCATTAAACCGCAAAACAGTGATTTAGCTAAATGCACTTTTATGAAGAGCCTCACAGTGTTTTGATATACGCCGTGGACGTAATGGGATCTGAGATGAAACAAAATGATCTAATGAGCAATGGGCTCATTTTCACTTAAGATTAATAGTCACTAAGACTTTCACATTTCCCCCTCAAAGAAAGACATAAGGGGTTCAGATTTTAAAATTGCACTATTAGGAGGCATATCAATCGCACTCAGAGCTTCTTTATGATCTCTTGAAGAGGAGCTCTTCTTGGGAAAAGCATCATTAGGTTCAAATGCCCAGGCGCAGTATACTGTAGTGTGCAGAAGAGACAAACATGGGGAATGTCCCATTATTGAACTATACAGAATAATGTGTTCTTGCTTGTTTATGCAATGAAGTGGCTATCACAATTTGAATTATTTTCATGAAGGGGCAGTAAGATGATAAAAATGTATTTGTATATGTCTGTATTCATGTCTTTTTTCCCCCTTTATTATACCTTATACCTTTTTATTTATTTTTTTCATTTCCTTTAAGTCTTTTTTTCATGTCTTAACAGATGGGATTTTACTCACAATGGAGAAATACACTTGTCAGTCTTGGCATCTCTTGGAGTAAAGTGCAGAAAGCAAAGCAGTGTAAAAGCACGGCTTGACCTGTGATGTGTGCTTGTGTGTTACAGGTCTTGATCAGGCACTGGAAGTCTTTCATGCGGCGTCATTATTAGTCCACTGAAATGTGAATGGAGTCCATTAGTCACTATTTTGGGTGATGTTCTTCTTCACTCTTTTTTTGTACTGTTTTGCATCCATAGCAATGAGCAATGGCTCCAGTCGCACTGATAAGCATGTGTGCGTGTTTGGCCACCAGACGCACTCACACATATTTATACTGCATAATGGAAAATACATAGAAATATTCCAGTAATGACTCACAGTTCACATCCCTGCCAGGTATTTTGTAATTTTGTCCCCAGAAGCGCCACTCGGTTACATTTGTGCAGAAACATCAATGACTTTTAAAAGAGGTGTTTACCATGGCAGCACACGGCAGCAAACATTTATGCATCCCCCCACTGTGCCACTCTGTGTAAATTATAAATAAAGCGTGAAATGGTGGCAGTGCTAAAATTGAGTGGCTTTAGACAAGTCAGGGTTCAGCTGCGGTCCAACAAATAAACTAAATTAGACGGCTGAGCCTTTCCAATGCATTCATGTGTGCAAACCAACAACACCCACAGACTCAAAAGAACAAAACAATTCCCCTACATGTCTTCTCTGTGGCTCAGTCTGAGATATTACTGTTTGAGTTAACAGACTTGAGAAGGCCAACCAGTCATCATTGCATCGGCCAGTCATTTTTTTTAATCTAACATTATAAAGTCCACACGAAGATTTGTGACAATATGTGTCCAAGGACGGTTTACAGTTTAAATCGCCTCTGAGTGTTGAGTTGAGTAAAGTTTTATAGGAAAGATGACTCACAGTATATGAGCAGTATATAAGTCTTTGGAGCCGTAGGCGGTTTTCTGAAACCGCCATTACAGGTCAGAAATGGCACATAAGTCATCAATGGCCTTTGAAGAATGTAACTATATGCACAATCCAAGAGTACAGAACTTGAAAAATGATGATTACCCAACTTCTAGATCATTTGAACTCTTTATACAGTGTTTAGAAAATTTAAAGTGCCAAACAAGTAGACCATAACAAAGAAATAGAAAAGCACGTATTACTTAGATTCAAAACAATACTTTTCATTTTATGCAATTATTTATTAACACTTTTTATAACTTGAAGTTAGAAAAACAAATGCATTATTCAAATTCTTGAAATTGTTTACTACCAGGCCTGATTGAAAGAGTTTAAGATACTGTTTTGCCAGGAACACAGTGCAGGAAGTGACCCTCAAAGTCTGAATGAAAAGTGCATATAAAACATATAGTAGGGCCACCGATATGGTGTGAGCCTAGAAGTTCCTGCTCCTGATTTCACTCTGTACTGATGCTGTGGCTAAAGGTACTGGAGGCTTGACCCTTCTAGTTTTCGAAAATTATACAAAACAGAATAATGCCCATTTCTGATTTGCATTATACAGTCCAAAATAGTCCAGGTACAGTCCAAAATAAAAATGTTAAAGGAATAGGCCACCGTTTTCACATACTGAGATATGTTCTTACCTAAGCTTTGACGAGTTCTTTAGGACCTGTCTGATCTTCACCCGTGCCTTCAATCACGTAAACACAGCGCAGATGGCGTTAGCATTTAGCCTCTCCCCCTCTCCACTATAGCTCCAAAACAGGTCAAGATAGAAGCTACCAAGCTCTTCCACGTTTTCCCTATTTAAATATGGTTACGTGAAGTGTTATACTACAAAGTATAATTACACAAAATTAAGCAATGTGGATTTTCTAAGCGGATAAAAGGGGGAACTATATTGTAAGGCGTAATAATACCAGGAGTAGTTTGAAATCCGCGCAGTAATATCTTCACTATATTGTTTGGATGCCAATGTTTCTATGTAAAATGTTTTTGTACGATAAAATAGAGATGGGTGAAAGTACAACAAAAAAATCCCAATTAATGTACTTAGCTTTGAGTCACCCTCTATGTGGTGGCTGAGTGACTCGTGCTCGTACAAGAATGTCCTGGATTTTGTTGAGGCCTTTATGTGTGTTTGCATGTCCTCCCCCTTGTGTTGTCTGGGCAGAACATGAACCTCTCCAGGAGCCAAACCGACCTCAACATCTGGAGATAGGTTCAATAGTCAACTGCTCCTGTATTCTCAGTTCACAGTTTGAGCGTAGGGCTGTATAAAAGAGAAAAGCAGTGAAACATGATAAAACAATCTCTCACCACAGGATCATGTCAAAATTGTTATGTTATGTTATTGTTATGTCACCCAAAGTGAAAAGAAAGTTTAATGAAATTCAACAATATTATTAATGTATGTTGGTTGAATCTTTTACATTCATAACAAAATAATCACATCCAGCGATTGCTCATGTTTAATTTTGTTAGTATATTTACCACATGTGATGCGTAGAAGAAAACACAAAATAACTATAGTTGCACTGACATGTGGTGGTAGAAACTGTGTTTTCCAACAGCAAACCTCGGTTAGAAATACATTTACAATTTGCTGTTAATAGAATTTGAGTAGTTTGCGGCCTCATTACCACTGCCAGCCTGTGTGAGAAGGCTTTAGACCTATGCCTGGACTTAAAACAAATGATATATGACACATTGACAGCTTCCTGAAACCTCGCACCTCATAAAACATTAGTGATACAGTATGTTTAATGCATAAAGGCATTTCCCGTAGACCAGATGAGTGGTTCAGGCACAGATGCAAATGTGACCTTTGAAAATACACTATGTAAACACTGTATACTGTATGTGGAGTGGTGCCGACGAACTGCTGTTGGCAAACATCTATTGGAATTTGGGATGTATACAAAGTATACAAGAAACAGTAAACATTTTTAATTTATTCATACTAGTCAAGTGTGATCCATAATTTATGCTTTTGGGTGCACTTTCAATCTGCCTATTTTTTTTACTGTTATTATTATTATAATTATTGTTATTATTAATAATATTATTATTATTATTATTATTATTATCATTGTTGTTGTTGTTGTTGTTGTGTAAGATTTAGAAGTGGATGTGTCTGTGTCAACCAACATATATTATATACAACGTTATATTCCACATTTTGAGACTATCCAAAATGATTAAACCAAACATTAAAATCATTGTTATAAAAATGAAAATTCGGCTGTGAACTATTTTCCTTCCCGTGCATAGATTCAGTGTTCTAATTTTAAGGATTGAGAGCTTTAACTGGACTATAAACAACAGTAGATTTTTGTTTCAGAGCAGTTATTTATTATGTGACAGTGCAAACTGTCTTTCCTTGATGAGTTCATTCCTGACCTCAGCTGGGGAACTTCCTCTGCAGTGACCTGTTTGTTCAGGCTCTCCACCACATCCGCTCAATCCTGTTTCTGTTCTACATTCTTCTGTTTATTCAGTACTGGCAGCAGGAGCTGCCAATTTTGTTGAGTATGTTTCCTTTTCTGAGCTATTAACATGAACAGAAGCACCTAATAACTGAATATCCTTTGAGAACATCTATGGTTCGAGATAGGAGCAGGATGGGGACAAATTAGAACGACTAGCAGCACGGTGCAAACGCAGAGGAGAACAGAAGCCACTGCAAATGCATTAGACAGTACAAGTCTAAGTCCTCTGATCACTTTGGATTTGATTGGCATTGCAAATATTAAAGCTGTGACACTAAATGATTTAAACAGGGTAGCAGTGTATAGTGGGGAAAAAGCCACGTACATGCGTGACAAGTAAAGTTAAACTGTATTGTTCAAAAGCAAATGCTTAATATTTTTTTTAGATTAGATGACACTTAATTGTCTTTACGCACATCAGAGTACAGTGCCATAGCATGCTGTTACACATCTTGAACAGAAATGTAATGAAAGTTGTTATCACTAAAATAAGATACAATGAGCCCACACGAGCACCATCTTCTTTTGATCGGATGCTGTAATTGATACAACATGCAGTCTGCTTGTTTGGGTGCACGTGAAGCAACAGGCTGTATCTTGTATTAATCTCCTGTAACCACTCAGAAAATGCTGGCACATGATCAAAAGTGTATGTGGCAAGTTCACACACAGTGCAGTGCAGCATAGTATTGGGAGAAAATCATCCAGACTGAACGCAGCTCAGGTTTAGACATGATAAGAGCCAATCCATTACACATGTAAATACTCGGCTTTAGGCACCAACTGTTACGCGTGATGCTGGATAAGCAGCAGATCTGTGGAGGGAACTATAAAACCCCTGAGACTGATATTTCTCTTTTCAACAAGCCCCGTTTCGTCGACCAGAAAGCCTGTGTACAGATACAAGCTTCGTACAGCTGCAAGCGCACTACCTAATTGAGGAAACAGATCAAGTGAAGTGAAGCAGGACTGATTAGATCTTGCAGCTTTCACAGTGGCGACATCACGTCATTGAAAATACAAAGTCTGGCTGAAGTGCAATTCACGGC
Organism: Gobius niger; assembly: GCF_951799975.1. Classification (NCBI taxonomy): domain Eukaryota; kingdom Metazoa; phylum Chordata; class Actinopteri; order Gobiiformes; family Gobiidae; genus Gobius; species Gobius niger. The sequence continues at coordinate 25,904,604 of NC_136855.1, read as the reverse complement.
ACGGTGGCGCAGCGGTTAACCCATGCAGGCTTTTGGTTGGGGCCTAGGAATTGGTATGTTCTCTGTGTAGGTTTCCTCTGGGTGCTACTAAAAACTCATACAACTGGGTCTCCTCTGCGGCTGGAATGAATGAAAATCGAGTTTGGGACAACAGATGGAAATTAGTCCACAGTTACAGTCCACTATGATGTGTTAGCTTGCACAATCTTATGTGTGTTCATTTACTGTCCCAATCAAATAGAATATACACCCTTCCATATGACTTTTAAGATGAACTAACTGTACTTAAGTGACATACTACATTTTCACCCACATGATCACTTACGCTAGTGCTGAAGGACCACGTTTGAGCTCACCATTCTACTCTTACTTGGTTATGAAGACATCATTGAATTCAGAGCAAGGGAGAGAAAGGCTCTGGTTTGGCAAAGGTGGAAGCTCACCACCAAACCTGAGGTGTAATTTCTGCACAGTCTAAAGAGGCACACTATCAAGGCCACAGGTAATTTTGTGGCTCCAGCATGACTTGTGACCTAATTAAATGAATAAAGATGTGAAGAAATCTTCATTTCCGAAGGGATAAACACACAGCTGCAGCGGAAAGGTAAGAGGGAAGGCTTCTCTTTGTGCAGGGAAGAATAGTGGCGGATGAAAAGCCACTGGCAGGGGAAAGGCGAAGAGCTGAGGACATTTAAATGGTGCTTTGATTTACATGCAGCTGCAGTGGCTGCCTCATTTGTTTTGATAATAGCTCATCGTGCACACACTTTATGTGAATCTGTCTCCACTGCATGTATATCTGAGGGAGTTAACAAACATCTCTCTTCTCTCGTACTCTTGATGACTGCTTGTCTCTCACATCTGGCTTTCCTGCCGAGTTCACAACTCGTTTTCTGGTTTCTCTCGAGTCATCAGTTGAGCAGAGGATATGCAGATCCTTCTTGTGTCCCTGGAGTCCATGTGGTCAACGCACCAGTATATAAATTCTCATTAAGCCTTTCCTCTCCTGAAATTGAATGTGGGATATTGTCATTTGTAGTTGCAAGCAATTGGAACAAATGAGAAGACTTTTTGCTTTAATCAGGTCTTCCCTTGCCCCTGTCCTCTCTCTATCGCACTACCCCCCACTCACCTCCTCCTCCTCCAGGCCTGTGGAGAGTATTGATGATGAAGTCAGCTGCAGGAGAAGACCCTCCTCTCTCTCTGACAGAACCATATTTCACCATACTCAGGCGGCACAGTTTGGGACCAGTGACATCACCAGTGCAGTAATTTCACAGGCTGCTAAGGAACCACTAGTCAGGCTTCATGTTTCTTCAACACAAATGCACAGCCCTTGTAGGAGAATAAACTACAGAGTCAACTCAATGACTGAATTTAAGGCAGGTACTCAGTAGTGTGTGCTTCTCCTTGCCCATGCGGTTGTGTTTACTGGGCCAAAATATCAAATGATTATAGATTCTCTTCTGCAATCCTCTGAAATAAATTGTTGTTTCCTTCAAATTCCACCATCACTTGAAGGATGTAAATGCTAATCTGTACTGTGGGCTGTTGCACAAGTCTGCACAGCTAAACACCCTTCATAGCATGTAGTGTTAAACTTTCATGAATGCAGTGGTGCTCCTCAGCGGCTGGTTGCCTGAAAACAACACATTTCCCCACGTGCTCTGCAAATATATCTCCTCTCAGCCTCAATAACAATTTCTCTTTTCCTTTATTTAGTGAATATACAATTATGTTTGTATGTTGACTTATTGATTATATTTTTCCTCTGCACTTTCCATGCTATCATTTAAACTTTCAATAACAAAATGGAAACGGCAAATAGGTAGGACAGCGCCCCCAGTGGATATTACCAAGCACTCAAGAAAGTCAAGAGCGCCATCTGAAGGTGAGTGATCAATCGGCCAGCTCAAGGTTGATTAAAAGAAAACGTACAAAACAAACACATAAGAAGTACTTCACTAGTTTCCGAGAGCGTGTCTTCTGTTGACAGGGCTGCCTTCCTGGTCCGAGGCAATAGCACAAAATAGACTAATGTGTAACGTTGAGTGCTGAGTTGGAGCTCTCAGACCTGGGATTGCTGTGGCTCAAGTGGGTGTGTAGTGATTTCACTTATCTGAGGAAATTGAAGGAAGGCGCTGCGCAATGAGAAGAAGACAGGCAAAAGGGAAAGAAGCAAATAAAAGCAAAAGGAAGAAAGAAAGAAAAACATGCCCTGCAAAACTGTTCCCTGTATCTGTTATGGGGGGTTTAGCTCAGTACTCCAGCACCTCCAAGTGGTGAACTAGCCACATAACGAACTGTGATTCACAAACATTTCCTTCTCTTTTTTTTTTTTTGGCAGTAAAAGTGATTGCAAATTGTCATGCGCTCCATCAAAAAGCATCAAAGGCGATTGCGGTTGTTTTTGTTTTCACTTCGTCATCAACTTAAAATATCAAAGAGAGACAGCAAAGTCTGTGCTAATTTATTCCAAATGAGGACTTGCAATCAGTCTGATGCTTTCTGTACGAATGTCTCGTTTGTGTTCTGTCCTATCTAATTTTAAAGAACAATCACAGATAAACAGTGTACAAAAAAATGATGAAATTCATAGTGTAGTAAGTATATAGTATCAGGTAAGAATGGACCTTGATGTATTTTAACTAATAACATAAAAAAAAATACATTGCATTAGGTACTCTAGTTTGTTACAATATTAGTGTGGATAAATTTGACAAAACACATTATAAACACTACAAAAACAAACAACACAAAACAATTATCCCTCATTTGAAAAATGACACAACTCAGCTGTAATACATCTCTTGGTATCACTGATATTTGGTGCCAAACAGTTGCAATTCAATACTGAAGACATCTATTTTCCTGCAGCTACATCTGGTTCTGGTTGTACTGTGGGCTGGAGTACTGCTGGTCCTGCATAGCCCCTGCTGCTGCACCCATGGCTGCCTGCTGCGCTGCAGCTTGCACATGAGGGTTCTTCCACGCCCCTGTGGTCCACTCTTCCTGGGCTTTGGTCATGCTCCCACCACTGCCCCGGTAGAAGTTGTGGATCTGCACATAAAGTAAGTATCAAATGTTTAAGTAAAGTAAAGTAAGGGACAAGAGTTTACACACACAAACACACTTTGATATAAATCCTCTTTTTTTTTTCTTTTTAAAACAACATCTAAACCAGGGGTCACCAACCTTATTTCAGCTGAGGGCTACTTTAAGAGCATTAAGTTGTTCGAGGGCTACCAGTTAAAAAACAAATCCTAAAGACTTAAACGTACACTGTTCACTTATAGGATATTGACCCCATATTATATTAAAATAGCTGTATTTTAAACTCATACTGAGTCACAAGAACCAAAATAACTGTAATTTTAAGAATTAGATTCAAGAAAAAGAAGTCTTTTACACTTTAGAAACATGCCCCAAAGGGCCCCTGGGTGCCTGCAGGCACCACGTTGGTGACCCCTGATCTAAACACAACATGGCAAATTCAGACAGTTGTGAAGTATCTCATCAAACCTGGAAAAATTGAAAAATCTGATTAGAGTAGTAAACCTCTTGTTTCTTTTTGTTAAAAATCCTTGTTGGTGGTGGAAGAGTGGATCAAGTCCCACTTGATATATAACTTTTGCAAAATTCAGCAGCTCGTGTCCTGACGAAGACCAGGAACCACATTACACCGGTTTTAGAATTGCTGCATTGGCTCCCCGTGTGTTTCAGGGTCGATTTTAAGGTTCTTTTAATGTTTTTTAAATGTCTTAATGGTCTTAGTCCTTCTTATTATCTTTCAGAACTGCTTTTACCTTATGAACCTTCACAGCCCCTTCACTCCTCCGGCAGAGGTCTCCTAGTTATTCCTTAAGTCAACAAAAAGACTCATGGTGAGACGTCTTTCCAGAGTTACAGCCCTCGGCTCTGGAACGACCTGCCCACCTTTTTAGTTTAGCTTTTAACTAATATTTATTTTTGCTAGGCCTATTTATTTCAGCACCTTAAAATTAATTTGATTGATATTTAACTGTTATTAATATTTATTTTGTATTCATGTATTTTACCTCTCGGTCTTATTTTAGTGATCCTATTATTCGATTTAACTTTTTATCTATTTTAACAATTTCTATGCTCTTCCAGTTTCCTCTGGAGGAGCCCTCTGCCTCGGGAGCGGTGATTGGCTGTGGCTGCTGGGGTGCTGTCCTGTGGGTGTCTGGATGGAGGTGTGGTGTTTCTACCACACCTTGTCCAGGCACCCTGTGTTGGCGCCCTCTGGCTGCAGCCGAGGGGCCGCTCCCGATCGCTCCCGATGCAGACGGCTCCTTGGATGGTGTTTCCTTACCTGCTTTCTCTGTACCCAGCCTTACCTCAGCCTTATGTCCATTGTGTCCATTGTTTTTACCATGAGTGTGTGTGGTGTGCTTGTGTGGTGTGTTGATTGATTGATTGATTGATTGATTGATTGATTGATTGATTGATTGATTGATTGATTGATTGATTGATTGATTGATTGATTGATTGATTGATTGATTGATTGATTGATTGAAGCCAATAATACAATAAATAATAATAATTACCTGATATAAAAGATAGAATGAAAATGTATTTGTAAACAATGTCATTTGCTTGCATGCTATAACAGAATGAATGATTTTCCATAAAGTTAACATACTCCATTACAGAAAATACATCAAATGTAAATGTTACTTTCAGTTCTTACCTTGGTCAGGGCAAGGAAGGACAGAGAAGCAACTGCTGTGAACATGATTGTTGGAACAAGCATGATCAATGCAACGATAATGTTATAGCTGAAGTAGGAGATGGTCGCCAGCCAACCACTGCAAAGGACAAACACATCTTTATAAGCATTTTACACAAAGTCTGACAAGGGCCATGTAATTAAATATTGTCCTTCAACATGTTTCTGCTACTAAACATCTGGAGGTGAAATAGCAGTGATTGTATGGTTGCATATTAAAGTTTTAACGATTTTCGAGCTCATTGCTCATACATGAAGTTAGCCCACATGGAAAAACATGGCATTTATCAACGTTATGAAGGCTGACAAAGATTAATATCACATCATTATACCGAGTCAGGTGACATTTGAAGATGTCTTTAACTGCCTCTCAAAATCTAATAAAAGCATTAAAAAGTTATGTGAGGGCCATTTCTATTGGCCCATCACTGTCAGTTTAATGAGACTACTGAGTAAAGGATACCCCTTTTATAGCCCTCTCACTTTCTCTCAACAGCCACAAAGCCGCTTTTCAATTAAATCTCCAAAATGTTATCTCTCAATAGTTTGGTTCAGCATCTGGACTTGTAAACCATATATGCCATGCCGTGTAGAGAATGAGTTTTGAGGCATTAAAATTAGGCATTAAAAACACTTACCAAACACCCCATCCAGGGATACCAATGCTCTGAATGATGCTGATTCCAACTTGGGCCATGAACACAAAGAAGAATGCCATAAAGTTGAAAGAACTGTCACTCCTAAAAAAACAAAACAAAAATTGTATTTTTTATTTGATCTTTATTTAACCAGGAAACTCCCACTGAGATTAAGAATCTCTTTTTCAGGGAAGTCCTGGGCCCAGAGGGGAATTGTCCATCATAAACACCATTATGCTTGTATTTTACCTTTTTGAATAGAACATGTTATCTCTGCTCAACAATCAAATTGCAAATGACTGGTTTTCCAAAGCTGTCTTAAAAGACATGCATTGTTTGGTATGTGGACATATAAAGGCTCTTCCATGGATATTTTATGTGTTGCCTGAATGATAACATGCCAAAGTACTCGCTCTTGTATTTCTCTATGCCAGCAAGAACCAGCAACTGATATCACATATACTCGATAGTTTTGCTAAGATTCTCACTCTATTTTCTAAACTAATGTAATGGCTTGTCTGTGTCTGACTGTATGCTTTAAAAGATTGTCTATGCTAGTATAAGCAACATTAAACAACACTCTTTGGGTACTGCTAGTAGTAGTAAGACGAATTTTCTGCAATAATATTCATCAAATACATATGACATACTTGAATGCTTTATAGAGCGGCCTGAACCAACACACATAGGAGCAAGGCGTGAACATGATGAGCCAAATAATGGACAGCCCGAAGTTTGTGACTCCGCCTCCCGCGAACATCCAGGCAAAGCAACCAATGAGGTTCACGGCAAGTGTTGCACTGTTCACTGTGAAAAAAACAACCGACAATGTAACAGCATAAAATCTCAATACTCTGCTCTGATTTATGAAAAAAGAAGAATGAAACACAAACGTTGCATGTTCTAATGTGATATGCAGATAACACACACATACACACACACATGACGACTAATATTTAAATAATAATAATACTCATTATTAGCATTATTATCATCATCATCGTCATCATCATCATCATCATCATCCCCATCATCATCACCATCATGCATCTCATTCTAAAGTAGCTCTTCATTTTAACTGATGGCACCCTGGATGGACACACTTAAGAGGCACAGCTGGATCATGCAATATGTCAATCAAACAGTGTATGGAGAATTTGCTTTAAAATGACTTCACAGAAATATATATGGAAAGTGCAATGGCAACATATATGACACAAGACAGATGGCAAGCTGAAAAACACATAACAAAAAAGCGAGGACAAATGTGCATGCCACCCAGAAGCTTATGTAAATACTAAATACCTTATGTAGTCTATAATTAAAGGAGTACCCTGTGGAGAGAGAACAACTTGCTATAAAACATTTGTGTGTGGTTTATTTATTGTTTTATTGTTTTGATGCTTAAACTGAGACTGTAGACACAAAAGACTTTGATAGGAATGTGATTCTATTTGGCTTCATGTGTAATAGGCTGGTTGTCTCACTGCCAATTACAGCCACATTATTGAGGGGTATTAGATTGTGTTTTTGTTTTAAAAGACTGTAGGTGATTAGAAAAGTCTAATTGGCAAAGAGCTAAAGATGATAGCCTTGAAATAAGCCATCTTTGAACTTGCGAGCTAAAGCCACATGTGACCAAGCTTGTCAGGTTTTTATGTGGGTACGTTTGAGTCAGGGATTGATTTTCACATAGGTCACACATTATGCAGATATTCTGTTTTTGTATCCATATGTGTGTGTTTTTTTAACAGAAGCCTTTGCAGAGACCATGACAGTAAGTTCAAATGTGTAGTTGAAAGATTTTTGAAGACTAATAACCTTGCATTTAAGCCAGCCAACTTACATTTAGGACTCTTGTCGGATGTTTGGATAGTATAGTTGACTACAGAGAAATTAAAAAGTGGGGCCATCATCCCCAGGTTCCCCTAACTTAGGCCATCTGGTCAGTCATAATGACACAGAAAAGGCAATTATTCACAGCTATACCAATCAAACACAGAAAGGTAACGGTGCTCTTGTGAACAATCGCTTTCATTTTACTCATTAGTGAAACTGAAGATTTGTAACTTTACCATCAAAATTACATTGCACAGTCCCCAAAACGCCCCTGAATGAAAGTGTAATAACTCACACATCCACAGGTGGTACATCTTCTTGCACATGCTGCGATGCTGTTCGGGGATCTCATCAAAATCCTGGTAGAAGCAGGGTTTGACTGGGAGGAACCCAGGAAGAGGGGGGAAGTTTGGTTCTGTAACATATAAGCACAGTCACGCGAGCCACTGTCATTTTGAACTTTACCTATAGTTCTACTTACCAGCCATTTAGAAATTCAAACGTGTTGGCGTGCCCTCTTTTTCAGCCTGCTATAAAGATATCACATTTTACAAACAGTTTTACCTATAGCTATAGCTAAGAGACGATTTTGCGTTTGATGATAGCATAGTTCCGCCAGAAGAAGTGAACTCACTGATATAGGTTATTGCTTATATGATATCGTAGGCCTATAGCCTTCAATTAGCCTTTTTACGTTTAACATCGGTGTCGTCACCTCGTGTAATTCAACTGAAGGCAGGTGCGTAAGACAAGCTTAAAAGACATGTAATGCGTGTAATAAAACTCAAGCTAGCACACATTGGTATTAACGGCGTTTACCGCAATCGTAAGCTCCTTACCTCCAATACAAAACTGCCGCTTGACTTTTATATTTGACTGTTGAGGACTAATGTAGCGGTAGCCTGCTATGAACTACCGCAATAGGATGTGATCGCTGTTACGGACATATATTCAACGCCCATAAATCTAACAAAATATTACTTCGGGCACAGTATAGAACCCCGTAAAGCCGGACTTCTACCAATCAGCGCGCTTGTCTCGCTGATCCAGACCAATAGACAGATTACTGTAATCCTGGATCGGCGCGTGGTCCAATCACTGATCAGCTCTCTGTCCAAGGTGCTGAAATATGCTCAGGCGCAATCCAATCATTTGGAACTAACTTTGGAACAAACTTGGAACAAAATAAATATAATATTTCAGTGTTTGCAGACCTACTATAGGAGCACAGCACGTGTTCCAAGAGGACCCACATTCTTATTTATAAGAACTTATATTTTATATGAGCTTAACAATATGCTTAATAATGAGCTACAATATTGCCATAACCAGATGCATGTGTCTAATATGTTGTATGTATATAATAATGTAGCCTTAACACTGTAATTAAAGAAAGAAATGTACAGGAATATTGCCCTGAAGCCATTTGGACACTAGACGTCGCTGTTTTACTGCCTACATGCATAAACCTAGTTGCTCCTATTCAATTTATCACTGAGTGATAAACTTAAACTCTATAAGACATGAACATTTTCTCTAAGCCTTTATGAGAACCTAATTTGGACTTGGACTTGGCAATAAACTGACATGGACAAACACTCCCTTTATCTAAGGTTAGTCTGCTGAACCATACAGTGCAGCTTTTGTGAGTGTAGCTGTCGACACCTACTTGATGCAAGGTCGGTGACGCGGACGGGCACTCTGTCTAAAAGCTATGGACAAACGGATCAGGTCATTCTGTGGAGAATCTCTGTCAGTCAGTGAATGTGTAAAATGTGAAAAGCTAAGGATCTACTTTTTTTTTTTTCACCCAGTGGACAGATCGTACTGTGTTTCTTCAGGCCACTTTTCAATTTCACAATGACATATATTAGACATATATATTTGAAATATTGTAATGAAGATTGTTTTAAATAGATTTTTTTTTTTTACCTCTATAACTGGATTACAATCGCTTTCCGTTACTGAATTTTAAAATCACCCTGTGGTCATTCTGGTGCTTCCTTGAACTACAAAACATTTCCTAAATGTACCTAACCATTATGAATATACTGCCATGTGATTGTTACAAACAATTCCTTGGCCTACATTCACTTTTTTGGTCATTTAATGCCTGACAGTTGTCATTAGAAAGCATTTGTAAACAAATCAGTTGGTGAGACAATATCTATTTTGATATTCAGAATGTTGTCTTTTCCACAGAGTATGCGCATTAATGCAACAGAAAAGTGAGGGTATAAATAACATGAGTTACATGCGGCTTTATATCCAAATCAACACCTTTGTCTTGATTCTCAATCTCCAAATGAAAAGATGTTCCATTATCAATTATCCTATTTCAATTTAAATGAGCTAGAAGTAAGTGCTTGTGTAGTTAGACTCTCGATATCTCTGCATGATGCTGTAAATGTTGGCTTGGTGCCAGCACGTCTCTGTCCTTATATGCTATTGTCCTGCCTAAAGAAAACCATTTGCCCAGTCACCCTCTATAAGCTCATGTGCCACCGTTGTCTTTGTTTCTATGGCGACGCTTTCCTCTAGCCCAAGTATGTGGATGGCGTGCCTCCAGCTAAGAGAGGTGGAATAACATTGTGTCAAAGGCGGTCATACACCAGACTCATTTGCATATTTAAACATAGACTATGGACCAAACCGCACTGTGTTTGTTCACCAAACATAGTGCTGATTGTGACCGAAGCAGTCATTGATAATATGTAGGCTGCTTTGTCTTTTAAAATGCAGCGACAAAGCCATTTCAATTAAAAAAAAAAAAAGACATATAATGGGGACCATGGAAAACTGGACAGTCTGATCAATGGGCATCCTTTGTATGGACGTAATCAAGAAAGCGTGTCTGGAGAAAGTGTGGTCACGCGCCGGTTCGTCCAGCAGAGGTCACTGTTCTACCTCTTTGTCCGTGTTGAGTCTGTCCTCGCTTATTCAGGAGACACTGTGCTGTCAGGTAGAGTTGTGTATCTCTGACCTTGAGGGAGTTCTAAACACAGCATTAGAATACACAAAACACATTCATGTAAATAAACAGAACAAGAACCCTTGAGACAAGGACAAAAACAAAAAGAGGAAATAAACGAGGGTGTGTGCTTTTAATGACAATGAGTTTTCATAGGGTTTGCATAGGGTTTGGCGAGAGGAGGAAGAGTAGCAAAAAAAATAAAAATACCTTTACCTTTAGTATTGAGTGACTGTTTAAGTGTAAAGGTTCAGTAGTGACATAAATTATGAGACACACAAATGAAAAAGTGAAAACTTATTCACATACTTTAGAAAGTAAATGATTAACAATTGAAATATAAACATAACTTTTTTTATTCTCAAGTAAGAGTACAGATACTTCTGTTACTCCAGTATGAGTAGAAAGTACCATATGATAAAACTACTCCAAGTACAGTTACTAATAAAATGACTCAAGTGAATGTACTTGAGAAAATTTAACTTTAACTAGAGCACAACCTGCCTTTGGATGTGGCATCGATAAGTGTCAGTCTCTCATTCTTCTTTCTGTTCTGGACAATTGTCTTGTAAATCAAAATCAAAACCAAAAACATAAACATAAACAACTTTTACATTATAAATAATGCTTTTGTAACTGTGAATAAATCCACATTATTATTGCAAACAATAGCCGTTTATTATTATGACCGATATTATAATTGGATTATAGGTGGATTATACATGGCACATTTTCTGATTTGGTGTTTGTTACTAAACTTTATCTTTGGCATTGTGTATCATCATTTTATTAATAAACAGACGAGAAGCTGCTGGATTGTGCTCATTTTTATCATGGTCTGCCCAGAATGGAGAGATTGCAGCTTGATCACAATCAGAGGACACCACACTCCCATTAGTTTCCCAGATTAATCACATAATCTGACACAAATCATTCTGTATCAAGCTCAAAATGAACACACAGCAAATGAGCTGCACAATAAGGCGCTGGCCCTCGCATTCTCAATTACTTCAAAACATTTGTTTTGTATTTATTTTGCGCAAGATTCCATCAAAAGGCTTCCTTCGTTGTGCCTACTGGTCATTTAAATCTCAATAATGTGTTGAAGGAGCAGTAGTGTTTCGCATGCAGCAGCCTATAGTGAAGTGGTTTCCTGCACTCTCCCTCCTCTGCCTCGTGTGGTGTGAATGAGCATGGTGCTGCTGCTGCTGGTGCGAGTGATGCTGCGAGCGCTGCACCAGGCGAGTCTTTGTCTGCGGAGAAGGCTGGGCTCCAGCTGGCTCCCGCTGTGTGTTTGCATGCACAAGTCAGTGGGTCCCTCAGCACTCGGTGCAGGAGGCGAGCTGTGTGATTGATTGGGATGCACACCACCAACGCCCCCGTTACCACCCTCTCCTCCTCCTCCCGCTCCTTCCTCTGCTCCTGCTTCAGGAGCACATGTGTCTTTTCGGTTCTCCATTTTAAATGCAGACAGACTCTTGAGAATTCATGCAACAATTATTTAGATTTTCTTGACCACGACAGGGTAGGGTGGCAATTTGATGCAAGAATGCGACCATTGGGCATCATTTAGTTAATGGATCTCTTATTCATCAGATTTTGACGTAGCCATTCCTTTCATTCTTGTTGATATTCACTACATTAAGCAGAAGAGTTGCCTACTAAGTTCTTTGCACTGAGAAATATTTTATTCACACTTTACTGACAAAGGATTAACCAACATCCCAACAGACAGGAAAAGGGCACCTAAGGTAACGCATATTTAGAGTGACTAATTTGAAGTCCGAGTCTATCTTCATACGAACAATTAGGACTGGACGAGGGGAACGTTTACTAACGCGGAAAGCAACTGAGGGGTGTGTTAAAAGCACTGACTGCTTTTCAGGACCCCAGCGACGACCAGCCAGCCAGTGTCTGGTGAATGTGCGTGCATGTGCGCGTGTGCGCATGGAGCAGCAGCAGCCAGCACACACACACTTTACATTCGTTCACAACATGGCGTTGAAGTGCCGAGAGACACGACGGCTTTCCCCCGACTAAAACAAGTGCTTTGTCAAGAAAAGCAAGTGGACTGCCCAGGGAAGGAAGCCGTTCCTCCATTAAACACGCTTGCTTTATGCGCCGGCGGGGACAATAGTGGATTCCAAAGTATGCAGGTCGCTATAACGGTATAGCTGCTTGTATAGACTCGGCACGCTGTTACCCACTGGTGGAAATCAAAGGCTGTACATGGCGGTGGAGAGTACTATTTATCTGCTCTGTCTGCTTTCACTCTTTTGTGGCCCGTCCAGGCAAGGTAAGGAAAAAGGCATAGTGTGTTTACGGGACTGCACGCGGAATCATTTGTCTGAAGTGTAGTGCCCCACATGAAGTGGGACTGAGACACATCTGTAGTAGCGGTTGAGTTTGCACCTTGCACGGTCCATGCGGTATGTGGATGTGTTTCTTCTTTACCTCATGTGGCCTCACTTTTGTTCACAAGGCATGGCCGAATTCTTCACGGCTCGCTTTGTCAGCGCACACCACGGGCTTTGGTGCTACAAGTTTACAAGGGTCGGACCTGCATGTCACTACTCTGGGAACACAGAGTTTCAGTGCTTGGGGGACAAGTGAATAGTTTATAGAGACAGATTATGACGGGATAGATGTCTACGCACACATAAGCACACCTTACTATAAGTGGTTTTGATGAGTGCAGGTCTGATTAAAATTACACAGGGGAAAAGTCTTGCTGCACATAGGCCTATCCCCCATGCTTTATAAACTTACAAGTGAGTAGCAGCAGCAAAATAATGTAAGCCTAAAACATCCCGATAACATGAGTAGTAGTAGGAGTAGTAGTAATAGTTGTAGTAGTAGTAGTAGTAGTAGTGGCTAAAGAAGAGGTGAAATGTCTGTCCATACAGGCCAAAGAGTGGCCACAGAATTACCATGACAATGACCTGCTGTGCACAATATGAATGGCTGAAAATGCAAAGCCTCTTTATAGGTAATAGAAGTGAAATAAAGTGAAGAGACATTATTTGACTTGTGGCGTGGAATAGTCCAGAACACTTTGCAGATTTCAGACAAGTTGCAGCAAAAGTTGTACTGTAAAATTGTGTATGTGTATGTTGTGATTCAACGTACTACACATATTTTATGTCAGTAACAATACTTTTATAAAATCTTATTTTGCTTGAAGATGTATCCTGTTTGTGGAAAGGGTTAACTCATCGTTTAGAAAACCGTATGATTCATTTTCAGAAATATTTGATCAAATCAAGTACTGTGTCTGACCATTTACATGGTAGCACAGCTATAGATGTATGTCTTAATTTATAATTTTTCAATCATCCAGGAAAGATACACAATTATTTTTTAAGGTATGTAATAACAAGGCTATCCTTGTAATTAAGAGAGCACAATAGCACTTTAAATGAAGAAGGCTATATTAAATGTTTTGAAATGATCTGGCATACACAAACTGAGAGCTTGGCTGCTCCAATATTGTCCTATGGTGTTAATGTTGTTATTTTTTTTCACAATGGGGCTTGAAAGCATTGTAGCTGGGAAGGTTCTAGGATGGGGATGAACTGGGAGTTGCTACTGGGACAGATATGAGGCCAAGGGGCATTCTTACAATTACTAACGGTGAGCTTGTTTTGTGCATTCTTGTGAAAGATCAAACAGGACTGTGTGCTTAACTCGACACAGCATTCCAAAACAAAGACAAAAAGCTAAATTAACTCATTCTCAAAAGCCGTGAAAAGACCAAAGACTGCAAATTGAAACCTGAGTACTTTATTTTTGCATAACACCTGTTGTTATCCCTCCTGCCTCTGCTGAATTTCTTTTCTCAGGTTGTACCTCCTATCTACAACTTGCACTAATGAATGTCTATTATTACTTTATGTGACTATCACAGCCTCATTAGCTCTGCTTCAATGTGTTACTTTGTTCAGGAGGAGACCGTGTGGAAAACTAATGTTGCTTTGTTTAGACCTTTGCTTTGTACTCCCTGAATTACACTGTGGCTTTATCATTATTGTTTTGTATTGGGGACATTTTTTTTTTTTTAAACTTCCCTGATATGAATTATGTCGATACAGTGTCTCAGTCAACATTTTTGGCTTAATAAATGTATTTGCAACATAGTAATAGTTCAGAAAAGTAGATCAACATTCAGTGAGTATTGAGGAGGTTGAGGGTTTGCTCCTTGAATCTATCTATTGCTGAAGGTGTCTGTCTCCGTCTCTGTATGTTGTGCCTGTGATAATTATTTCTTTTTATGCACAGCATCAAAATGCCTATGATCCTTTTGACAGTTTCAATGACAAAAGCTCTGATTGAAGGGGCATTATATTGCTCTAATGAGGCTATATACTTTCCAACCTCTCAACCGGCTATTCACAGACCTAAATATTTGATGATAGCTTGAGCTCAAGTGTCACTGCCATCAAACGGACACCTAACTTCCTCACTCAATCTGAGCACTCCGATTCTTCACTTGTGTAGCCTGATTTGGCAAGTGTCAAGGAATTGATGAACTAAATTAGCTTTGTGTGAGTTTTGCGATTGTGTCGTTGGCGCTATTATCGTTCACATTTAAAGAAGTTTGTGCCGCTGTTGTCCTCTTGTAAATGCTTAACGTGTGGCAGCCACTGCAGGTGTCCGCTCTTCTCCTGCGCCACTTTATGAACCTCACTGTCATTTTTAATGTTTTAAAGTGCTCAGCCCGGGGTGTCGCATATGTACTATGGAGGACCAGCTGTTCTGCTTCCAATATAATAACATGGTCGGAATATTAATGTCGGTTTGCCTGGATTCTGTCTGCTTCACATTAACCTCGTACCAAACACATATGAATCTCACAGCAATATTTCCACACTATCTTGACGTTGTATTGTTTCCTGTAATGAGAAATGAAATGATTGCATGCTCTTAGCCAAAGCAATTGCATCCGTAATTACCTCCTCGATTGTTTTATTTACATGGTTGACACTTTTAATGACTAGATTGTGCCAGTTAGTATGCTTTGTGGGATAAACGTCCATATTTGTGTTGTCGTCTGGTGAGACAGCTCATCTCTGGAGACCGTAAACTGGGATCTTGTCGGACAGCAGCGCCTGTAGTGAATAGTTTATTGCACATTAGCGGTAAATTAAGTATCCGCGTGTGTACGTGTGCCAAGGTGGAATAGAACTCTCGTAGTTGATGTGTGTGTGTTTGGAAAAGTGGGTGTGTCAGCAGTGATTTGTGAGGGCATCTTGATCCCCTCCCTTGACGGTCCATGCTAATTTAGGATGCATATTATTTAAAGATGCCCTGGGCTGAGTTCCCGCAGTGGATAACTGTAGTGAATATGTTGATTTGAATAGTGCTCCCTCAGCCTGTCTATGCAGTGCATGTTGTCAAAATAGAAACCTTGAACAAGTGACGTGCCTTTATATCTTTGCATTTAGTTAATAGGCAGAATGCATGCATGAATCAATGAAGCAAAACAACTTCATCCAGATTGGATGAAATGAAGTAGTCATATATAACTACATGTTGTCCACCAAGGATCTGCTGTTTCTCACTTTCAAAGTTACTTTTGCACATGAGGCCATTTCTGGTGGCTAGAGTGAATTCCTGTGCAGTATGTGTGTCCTTAGGTTTAGTCTGGCTCTATTCTTTGACAGGTAACTTTTCTGTTAACGCTCACAAAAAGGTCTACAGCATTCTCAAGCAGGTATAAAAGGAAAAACTTCCAAAGCACTTTCTACGGTTCAAGCACTCTACTATCCTGTGATGTACAAAGGTTTTGTTGATTCTTTTTGTTTGTCTTTCTGCCTCTTTGTGATTGCTGCCTCAGAGAAATGTCACCAAATCAAACATATGGATGGACATAGGTGAGCACATGCTGCTTTGTCACATAGCCACAAGTCATTGTAATTGGATCTGCTAAATCCAATTGGAAGTAATGGCAATTTTGAAAGAGTAGCTAAGAAGTATATCTCTCAACCACATGACCATTTTTGTAAATGTTCAAAAGCTTTGGCAACCGGTAGCATAGAGCAAATTTTGGCCAGATTTAATATACATTTTATATATATTTTCTCAGAAGGCTCTAAAATCTCCACAGAAGAGCTCACACTCCCCTCCCTAATGGAAATACAAAGACACTACATCAATTAAACAGTTAATAACTATTACATGTCATTATCATATTACTGATCTGAAAGACAGTGCTTCTGACCACATCACAGAATATTTTTGTTTTTCTGAGCAGCTACACCGCATAACTATATTAGAATAAAACATTATATTTCTTGTATGCTGGCCTTCTTTAGCACAAGAACCCCACAGTGTCACATAACAATCTCATTTATCATAGCGCCCTTGTATGACATGTCCGACCCTGATCCCTGAGCATGTGTAGCGTTGAAGAATAGTCAGTGTTGTTTGAAGCAACAGTTTGATCCATCCTGTTTTATTCTGCTCACCGTCACGTTGGAAATATTTTAACAGTTTTCTGGTTCTGATTAGGTTTGGCTCTGCTCCCGTTTTTAGTGGGCTTTTCTACAGTTTTGTTTGCTCATGTAAGCGGTTCACCTGGCCATTTGGCCATGTGAAGGCCCCATGCTGTGGACTCTGAATACGCTGTACTGTGATTGGTTGAAACAGGCCTGGGATGAATGAGCACTGTACATAGAGCATGAGGCATGTGGGACTGCACTGGTATGCTCCCACTGGCCTGCACTTTGTGTTCTGCATTTGCTCACTCCAGTAAACTTTGAGTGAGGCTCTGGGACCAGGCCGATCGCACCACTAACCTGTGTTTGGTGCACACTCAGCCGTTTACAGTGACTGCATCAGTGGAGTCAATCTAGAGCTAAATTTAACTACAGGCATGTTTGCCCTATGTCAAATTCAGACAAAAATCTAGTATACTGTTTATTTGGTCGTGTTAACCAGGTCTGGGCTTCAAACTTGGGACCTTATGCTGCATGGCAATACATTTGCATTATGACCCTGTTTCGCCCATTAGAGCATTCACACTTCAGCTCAGAAACCATGTGATCTGTTCTGACCAATCACCACGTCAGCTAGGCTAGCATAGGTCAAGATTGGGGCTATCAGCTAAGATACATTTTTCAGAGGTATATTTTAGGGAAAAAATATAATTGCAATATAATATTTCGCCAAAACAGTTGAACAGCTCTTTCAGCTGAACATGAGCAGTTTGTGTGATTAATGCACCGCAGGAACGTTTTGCAGTTCTTGGTGCTGTTTCATACCAGTCCTCTTTTGATCACTTTTGGACCAGGTAAAACTGTGCTGTTTTTAGAGGGATTGTTTTTGACTGTATTTTTGTTATACATCCATGGTTTTGCTCTCAAGGAGTTTAATGTGCCCTTTTTATTGGCAAACAGTTGACTAGACCAGTCTTTCCGAGCATAAATAATGGAACAATAATCGTCTGTGTATAATCACTGCTTGCGAAACATTACTGTGCATGATCTGCTATTACAGTTGGTGGTTCAGAGGATGTCTGCTCAAAACATAAAAAAAATACTTTTTATCAAAATCAGTTTACAGGTTTTTAAGTTGTTGTCTTGTCTTTCTTTCTGCTGTAGTGGGACAGAGCGGACTATAGGTCCCTGTCCTGTTTGTTAGTCTGCCTGTAAGCGAGGGTATTAGTGAAGAACTCTGTGCAGTGCTGTCCTGGGAGAGGCACAGCTGGAGCGCTCACACCTGACACAGCAGCTGTTCATGTTGTGACTCATAGACTTCCACTGTGAGCCCAGTGAGACGTGGAGCCCCGAGCAGAGCCTAAAACAAGTAAACACTGCTCTATACGCCTGAAGTGGAGGAGACTGATGCAATAAGATTCAGCCTGCACCTTATCAACCTCTTTACTTTAGTTAAATATTATGTGGGTTTGTTTGGGGGCCGTTTATCAAGACTGATCCAAGCAGTGATCGGAAACGACTAACTTGGAAACACAGTAAGTGTGATCTGAAATAACTTGAAATTCACAAGCTTGCATTGGCTGACTATAGTTAGTGGATTCTTTAGTCATGCTAACTTTTTATGTTGGAAAAATCTAAGCAACAGGACACTGGCTCTTAAACACAGCAAATCTTAAAATAAGTAACATTTTCTTGAAATAAGTATATTGAGTCCTTTGAGTAACTCTTGAGTGGCATGTTATTTACTCTTAAATAAATATGTACAGTATATATATATATTGACGACAATCATTTATTTAAAAAAAAAAGTTTTTTATCTTATTTTGAGTGCAGTGAGAATTTCTTTTAAATTTTTTTATTGAAAATGTAACTTTTTTCAAGATTACTTTTTGCAGAGTATGGCTGCTGCTTTTTTTTTTTCTTCACTTGTCACTCAACTTGAAAAAAGTCTCCCGCACACTCTCTCTTATTCTCAGCATGTCCTAATGAAAGTCAGACCGAAACGTTGCAGCAATAAAAGTTAAGAACAAGAGTGAGACAGTGTGTGGGAGATTTTTTAAAGTTAAGTATCCTCTCTTACGCACCCGTTGCCCTCTCAGTTGTGCAGAGCTTCTACTTTTTCAAGCATTCACTTGCCACTCAGGGCTCTAAAAACTCTACTTATGTGGCTATTATATTTACAATGCGTTGCTATCAATGGATGGATGGATGGATGGATGGATGGATGGATGGATGTGATGTCCGTCGATATTCATGGCTCGTTGATGACTGCACGCCCACCATGACATCACTGGAGGATGCCCGGACAACAATAATTTATTTTTGCACAAAATACTTGGCCACTGCTTTAAAGGTCAAGGTTAAGGTGAAGTTTATTTATATAGCACATTTAAAAACAGAGTACTGCCCCAAAGTGCTTTCCATATTCAATGCAACAATAGAGACAAACAGCACAAAAAAACATACTAATTGGAATAATAAAACAGAAATCAAGTACTAAGTCAGAATATAAAAACTGCAGCATAATCAAAATGTCTCCTCAGGTTTTTCAGTTGGACCATCGGCAGTCTAAAAAGCAACTGGTTAGAGGGCCTCAATATTTTGCCCGCAGTGTGCAAAGTCAACAATTCACATAAATAAGATTGGCGAGAGATTTAAAAAGAAACAGCAAAACTTCAAACTGAATTCTAAAAGTCACAGGAAGTCAGTGGAGAGCGGACAGCACAGGAGTAATGTGCTCCTGTCCAGACGAGCCGCCACATTCGGGATTAACTGTAGTCTGCAGATGGACGACTGGTCAAGGCCATAATATAATAAATTATAGTAGTCCAGACGTTACTGGTGCATGGACCACTTTTTAGGGTTTGACCTTCCCCA
Organism: Gobius niger; assembly: GCF_951799975.1. Taxonomy (NCBI): domain Eukaryota; kingdom Metazoa; phylum Chordata; class Actinopteri; order Gobiiformes; family Gobiidae; genus Gobius; species Gobius niger. The sequence goes on along the minus strand of NC_136855.1, from coordinate 25,885,089 downwards.
AAAGTCTCAGCTGGAAAAGATTTTGACAACTGAACTAAGTTGTTTGTCGATTTTAGAAGCACCGTCAATATAAACCTTTGCAAATGGACAACGGTAAGATGATAGGTGGCTACTACATCGGTGAAAACAGGAAGCTCAGATTGACCAAATACTACAATTTTCTTGTTGGTCAGATTAAAGAGTTGCTGTCAGATCTAAGAGCACTAGCAAAGATGTCAGAGATCGAAAAGTCATTAATTTTTTTGTGAGTGCGGTTTCTGTGCTATGCCAGACTGGAATTAAGAAAATGTAATTCGATGTAAGGTAAATACTAGCATCAGTCTTTGCACAACTGGTGCCTCAGCTCATCGCTGGCTGCCTTGGTGCTAGTGTTATCACAACTGGCTTGTGATTATTGATTTGTGCCCATGATTGTGCAGCTTGAGGCCACTGAACACAAAAGCTGTAGTGCAGGATCTTATCTTGTTGATATTGATATGGAGCAGGTAATTGAATGATCAAACAAAGCCGGCAAGCTGATCTGGCTCTGAGGTTTGTGGCCTGGCCCCACTCAGTTTCCCATGTTGTTACAGAGAACTCTTCAGTGCTGTCAGTCACCCCACCAACCTTTTAGAAGACCTTGGTCCTGTAATACCAGTCTTTCATGCGGCAATCTACACCAATGCAGTGCGCTCCAAAAGTGCAAGCTGTAGCAATTACTGTTGCTCTTAACAAAAGTACCACAAAGCACATTTCAATTCTGTCACAAGGCTATACTAATGTCATGCACCCATGTTGCAATAATTTATTCCTGCTTGCTTCCCTAGTCCTGCAGTCTCTGTATCATACACTTCACATTCTTTATGTTGGTTATATAAATGGAGAGGGGGCAAAGGCAGACCATTTGATTTAATCTGAATCTATTTGGAAAAAGAGTACAAAAATATTGACTCATTGATGATCAAAATGATTGATCTCATTGCCTGGTCAAAAAAATCCCACATTAGCTTTTATTAAGGCACATTTTTGCCATTACATTTTTTTTATTATCACAATGTCACATCATTTATTTACATTCATAGTAGCTTTAACAGTAGCAGACTTTTGTTCTGGATTTGATTGTTGCAGCAACACCCTGGTAGTTTACTCAACACTTAACTAGTATGAACATTTGAATCAATGCAGTCACTGGCAGATACAAGATAATATTAAGTACTTGAAGTTATATTTTTTAATTCCTGCTTATTAAAAGGTTGGATCAAAGCAAAATCCTGGCTGCCGCCGGTCACGGGCTCATTTCTTAGTTGTGATTTGTGCTTGTATCAGTTGTCTGAGAGGAAATCTGAGCTGTGGCCACAGGGTCATGTGGTGTCCAGTCTCTGTTGACCTCCAGTTGAGCTGCTTTAAAATCTGTGCTGCGTTGAGTCACACAGCTTTTTCTGCAACTCATCTTTCACTCAGATGTTTCTGAATAGGTGACCCATTAACAGAGTGTTCATGCTTCCAAAGCGCTGCTCTTCTCTCTCGTAGGGCAAAGCCTGTATGAATTCAGCTGCTCCGCTGGGTCAGTCCGCCTGCAAATAGAAATGCTTTGTCTATCAAGCACACATTGTATTGCAATATTAGGTGATGTAATATCTATATTGCAAGAAGCCAAATCAAAATTCACCAATGTATTTTTTTGGTAACTTATCCTAAGACGCAAAAACTCATGGAACTTATTTGCAAAACATCACTCTTAGTTATCTTTTTCTGATGTATTTCCATTTTAGCTGATCTGCTGTTTTTTTAAATAGAAATTGCTTTCCATTTGTGTTTGAATTGAATAGAACGTACTGTGTTGTTTTGTAAAATATCGCAATAACATACACAATATTATATAAGTAATGTTACACAACCATATTACGCATACCGTAGTTTTTTTTTTTTTTTCAATATTGTGCAGCCCGACCATCTAGTCATTGTTTCACTGTTTGATAGCTATACAAGACATTTATACAATATACAGTGAGGCAATGTGAATGACTCTGAGAATATGTTGTCCTTAAAGTTCATGTTGCAGGTTTCCATCCATCATCTGCAGATATTCCAAGACGCTTTGGTCTGTTTGGAAACCAGGAAACATGAGCATTAAAGACCTGTCTTGACCCCTCGCCATTGACTTCCTGTCAGCTACAATTCATTTTAACATTTTATTGATGTTTTTTTATTATCTAAATGGGTAGGCGCCCCCTACCTCTCAACGCTTCTGTTGGTCCAATCAGAACAATGAGCTCAGCAAACCAAGTGATTCTAGATGTATAAAGTCTGAGATTCGGAGTAGATCGGCTATTTGCTGATTTATTTATTTTTTAGATGTTATTTTTATGGTCTTCTCCTAAATAAAAACATAATTGAGTAGCAGAGCTGCTTAATTTTGGAACAAGTTTGAATTGCATTTGCGATGAGATATGCAATTTACCGTTAAGGTTTAAAAACAGTTCAACTGGACTTGCATTTTTGGGCCGATGCCAATGTTTCCCCCTCTATCCCAAGAGCATCCTCATGGCAGTTTTTTGTGACGATGAAGCCCACCATTCTTTTGAATTTGCACTGTTTTTATAATGTTTAAGAATGCTGATTGAGGGCACATTTTAAATAAAAAAGGGCATTTCTCCCCGGGGATCAAAGAACGTCTTTTGTTTCTGTTTAAACATGTCCAGAAGCTGGAATATTTCAGAGAAGACTGAAACTGATAAACTAATGCAAGAATCACATGCACTTTCAAACATACTGAATTTAAACACAAAGAGATTGGAATAATTGAAAAAATAATAATAATAACGTAATTTTCTATCAACAGCGATTTGTCATTTACCTGCTAAGTCAACCAAAGATATTTTTTTTACTAGAATCAGGTGAATTGACAAGTACAAGGTGTGAACAAGTTTGATAATAGCTTCTCAAAGCACCACACTTAAGTCATTATTAGTTAGACAGAGCAGGGATTCGAACCACTAATCTTTGGATAGCTGAACTAATGCTCTTACCAACAGAGCCGGTGTCTGTTTCTATAGATGAGCTATTGTGGCGCAAAGTTAAAAACCATCTATCCAAAAGGAAGCAATTTAAAAAAGGCCAATCTAAACGGCTCTTTATACTGTGAAAACCCCCAAGAGGGCTACCAGTGCTGTGTGTCTCCCTTTCCTCTCATTTCCCCCCCACAATGTAAACCTTTCTCATCTTTGTACTTAGAGCCTACCACGAACCTCTTGGAACCGTGCCGAGCCAATTCATTCTGCACCCAGTCCTCTCCAGCAGCTCCCTCTTGTACAGTAAAACGGCAAAATAGCCACTTCACTGTTACCCTCGCCCTCCTCCTGAGCGCCGTCCTGACAAGACTCTCACTAATACTCTGTACAGCCCTGTATGTCTTGTGGAAATAGATGAAAACATGAGAAAAACGCCGAAAACAAATGTATATTTTTGTTATTCTTCTGGAAGTGAAACTGTTTGCTCAAATGCAGTAAATTGATAAGATTAATGAAAGACAGGGCAGTGCAAAAACATAAAATAGGCTGTCAGCGGGACAAGAACAGACTGAACAAGCTGGTCAAGGAGGGCCAGCTCTGTCCTGGGCTACCCCCTGGACTCTGTGGAGGAGGTGAGCGACAGGAGGGTATTAGCTAAGCTTACCTCCATCATGGACAAAACCTCCCACCCACTACACGGGACTGTAGAGGAGCTGAGCAGCTCTTTCAGTGGAAGACTGACTGACTGACTACACTACTAAAGTAACTCATGGGCAATAACTACTATGCTACACTATCAGCATCACTTTATCAACCACATGCCCTATGACTGTAAACTTGGCACTGCTAATGCTGACATTTTATAGTTTGTTCTATTTCTTTTATTATTATTATTATTATTATTATTTTATCCCCTAAAGCTCTTGTATCCACAGAAGATACCTCTATTTACTATTTCATTATAGGCACATTTCCTGTCTATTTGGCAACCCCTGAGTGTTTCTTAAGAGCTGATGTAACAAGTGAATTTCCATTGTGAGATTAATAAAAGCTTATCTTATCTTATCTTATCAGTAAAGTGCTTCAACACCTACATTTTTGGTTTATTAAATCATACAAAAATTCTAAATGTTACACACAGTGTTGTCCTGAGTAAACAACTCTCTGAACCAAGTGAATCTGTTGGCAGAGAGCTGGGGAATGGCTGCATACATTTTAATGACTTAATGACACCTAATTAGCGGGAGTGAGAATCGGGTGCAGAGCTGTGCGGTGGAATCTCACCTGCTGCATTGACATTCTCAGCCCGCCGCAGGGCCTCAGGTATAGATTTGTTTGTGTTTAGGGTGTACATTGTTTTCACTCTCTTCTCCACATCAGGCTGACTTTACACCCAGAATTATTTATGGGGTTAACTTTTACGTAATTGGGGAATAAATCAAATTCAGCTCAATTTGTCCAGTGCACCAAAAGATGTAAAATAATGTTTGTTGGTCACTATGTTTCCCAACTTACTGTTGAACTGGAGACCATGATGAAACTGCTCTGAAAAGTATATTTGATATGACAAAGAATATACATTTTTGATACTGCGTGTGTCAGGTTATACATATATTTTCTGTGGTTTACAGGAAACTGTCCATATATGTAGCTTGTGTATTGAGGGATTGGAAAGTTGGGACTCTTGTTATTATTTCTATTTTACTTAGCAGTCTCCGGCAACTTATTGTATTTGTTTGAATAATAGCATTACACTTCAGTTTCTGCGTAATTGAGTAAAATGTATGTTTTTCAGCGATAAGTTTCTAGTTTCATGAGTGAAACAAGTTCTGTTTTTATGATTTTTTAAGATAAGATAAGGTAGCCTTATCTTGATCTCACAATGGAGAAATTCACTTGTTACATTCTGCTCTCAGAAACACTCAGGGTGTCGGCAGGAAATAGGCACGAAATGTGAAAAACAATTAAGTAGTAAATAGTGGTATCGTATATACAATGACTACCAAGGACTTTGTGCTATAAACAGTAAACAATAAAGTAAACAAACTACAACAAAGAATGTTATAGTCAGTATTAGCAGTGCAGGTTTACAGTCATAGTGCAAGTGGTTGATATGATTTTGTTTTTTATGACTTAATGACTTAATTTTTTTGTCACCTAGAATGTACAGTAGGTCAAGATGGCATTGAACAGCAGTCATGCATAAGTGCATTAGTCCCAGTATTAAATGCTGTGTAGACTGACTCACCATTAAGCTTCAGACATGCCCAGACATCAGGAGTTTCTGTTGATTTTGATATAAATGACCTGGAAAAAGATGTGTTTATGAATTAAAGTTACTTTCTTTATTACAAGCACAGTGCATGTATGTGTTTGGATGTTTTAGTTACACAGAATGGATTGTAATGAACTGGTGTAATATTACGTAATATATCACATTTTTATCAATACAATCTGTTGTTGTAGCAGTCTGATATAAAAGACCTCACACAACTGCTGCAGACCCTTCCCAAGTAGTACTGTGCTATTTCACTTGGATTTGTATACACATAATTGTCCCAAGTATACACTTGTGAATAATGGAGCCACACTCCACTTTTGTTTTTTTTCTTTCTATTCTGTTAATCACAGTAATGCTGTGATATTGAGTTGTGTCAGGCAGCTCAAAGTCTCTGGCGAAGCGGGCAGATGCAGCAGCTCATCTCGCACTCGACACTTGAGGGCCTCTTTCATTCCTGGACAGTAATGCCTGCCGCTGCTGACACACAGGTCCCTGCAAACTGCTACACCCAATTCATTTGTAAAGCTCCTCTTTCCCCACTGGGCCCTTTGTCTGCCTCAGCTATCAATCCTACAGGCTCACTGTATTACATCTATTGAGCCTATAAATAAGATAAAGAGGGCATAGTGAGACAAAGATGACAAACGATACAGTTGTAATAAGGTATCAGTGAATTTGATTTGGTCCAGTAGATGCTGAGAATATGTCAATAATTGTCTTCTGACAGGCAGCGCATGATGTTATCCTAAAAGCTCGTTGGTTAGAGTTCCTTATCTGTCATTCTGCTGCTGTGTCCTTGGGTAAAACATATAAACCAGCTTGCCAAAGTTTTGCGTCTGTGCAATGCTAATGTTAAGGTGGGATATTTGTGTATCGGTGCTTGGGTGAGATGCCAAAACATTCACATCATAATATTCTTAGAGCTTTAAATAAGGTCATGCTGCTTCTTGAAGTCATGTCACTGACTTGAATGTCACAGTGACTGACCCATACGGTCAATGGAGCGACGGTGGTGCAGTTGGTAGAGTGGGTTGTCTCATGATCGGAAGGTTGGGGGTTCAAATCCCAGGTGCACACTGCTGTTGTGTCCTTGGGCAAGACATTGGACCCTCCTTGCCTCCAGTGTCTGCGTACATTGGTGTGTGAATGGGTGACTGTGTTAGCAGGCCTAATGAAGCTGGAACAGTGCATATGTTCCATTTACCAATAGCAGTGAGTCTCAATCTGCAAATGATCATAGCTAGGAGCAGATATTCATTGAATTTGTATTGTCCTATCCTACAGCCTATAGCCAGTATGCCCCGGTACAAACCTGAGGTGGTCATGTAAGAGCAGGCAAAATGGCTATTGCTGTTGTAACATGTGTAACACTTCAGTTTTGGGGCCACTGTAATACTGTCCAGCCCACAAATAGCTATATGCTCTTTTCCAGCTTGCACTCGCTGTTTGTGAAGTGCCTTGGGTAAAAACGGTCACACTGTACACTGTCATCACTGTACACTTTAATCTGTTGTTGTCATTTTGTTTCTTGCAGATAAACCCATTTCGGTGGAGCTGAGCTGTGGAGCTGGTCCTGGCCATGTATTGCTGGAGCCAGGTGTGCCTGTGCTGCTGGACTGTAGCCTGGGCTTTAGTGACAGTCCTGTGAACATCACGTGGCTGCAGGACGGCCAGGCTCTGCCTCTGGAGGGAACAGACTTCCTCCAGGTCCTGCCCAATGGCTCTCTGCTGGTGCTGCCCGGGGCCACAGCCGATGTGCAGTCGGCCTACAGCTGTGTGACTGCCAATGCCCATGGAGCTCTGATCAGCCGCACTGTTAGAGTGCTCAGCGCAAGTACGTTTCCATTCACAATTTCAGGGTTGTTTTAGTGGATAAAGTTAAGTAACTACTTGTACCAGAAAAAAGGCATTTGAAAGCTGGCACTGAAACACAAAGAAATCCAAGTTTGAAAGAATGGTGGGTACTGAGGCAGCACTACATAGTGCTACTTGATTGTAAAGTACCATGAGCCATGGTAAGTTTTATTTGAGTACTGATATGTGGTAAAAAAAAAAAAAGAAAGATGCCTAGCCCTAATGAAAAGTAAAAGCTTTTTAACGTTTCAGTTTAAACTTTGGTAATATTTTCGGACTCATCGGGAAATTCCAGATGCGTTCCTTTTAACCATACAAACAAACTTCAGTGTTTGGTGTCTACACTGTCATGGTTTAATTCAACTACTTTCAGAGAAACTATTGTTTGACTAGATGCTTGTTGATCTTCATTGTTTCACCTCCTGACAAAATTCTATAAAATAACAAAACTCCATCACATTTAGTTTTGATTTTTTTTAGTAGATCAAACGTATGATGCAAGTGAAGGACAGGCAGAAAGTGAACATGAACAGTCCTTTGAAAACTACCTGAAGAGGTTTTAACTGTCTGAAAGGAGAGACCTTTTCTTCCTCTTTATTTAGTGATTAGCTTTGTGTTGGATGAGACAGGGACCAGGCTAAATGTCCCTTCTTTTGTCAGCCGCAGCATGCCTATTTATGAGCGCCTCTTGTTTGGTAGACAAAAAGCAATGGAAGGGAGCAGTGGATGAATGGTGGGAAAGCAAAAAAAAAAAAAGGTGAAGAGACTTTGTGGTGATGGCGAAAGAAAGGGCTGGAGATACCATTAAGAATGACCTTCAGAGCTCCCACATATAGAGCCACTGTAGCGTGTGTGCTGCCGAATTGAATCTGCTGCATTAGGTTGTGAGATGGATGTGACGGAGGCGCAGGAGGTCAGAACCAAACTGCTTCAGCACTGACATTGAGCGGACATTCTCATTTCCTACTGCATCTTTGCGAGAACAAGACCACAGGGTTTCGCCGCAGTAATAACACTGTACTGAAGTCTTTTGCATTGGCTTTCCGGCTCCCAATGTCATGTTTGCTGTGGGCTTGTCGAAACACAGCAACTTGGAGCTAAAGTCTCAATATCCAACATAGGGAAATCATTGTGGAATCTTATTTTCAAATTAATTTTATTAAAGGTTTTATTAAAATGTTTAGAGGAAATGTATTGTGTCTAGTAGCATCAGTACCAGGTAGTTGATAGTTATTTTTGACATTTTATCAACTGCCTGCTATTATCCATGTTATCACTTTGAGACTGTTCTTTTGGGGTTCTTGATTTTGCTTTTATATCATTACAGCCCTTCAAATAATGTTTGGTCACTTTTAAAATCAGCCATGTATTCTGTGCTTTATACCACAAAAGGAGTAGTTTGTGTGGGGGCTGCATATGGCATCTGACTGTCTTGCTTTGGCTGAAAGCTGGGTTGTAGAGAGGTCACGGGTGGAATTATCTGCTTGCAGAAGGGGAGGAGAAAACGTTGCAATCTGATAGCTGTGGGGCCAAAGAGTGGGGCATAGATAGAGCGACAAAGACAGAGAAACAGTCAGGGTGAAGTCAAGGGCAGCAGAGAGACACTAATGACAGGAGCGTAGGATACAGATCTTTTACTCTAGTGCATAAAGGAGCAACTACTCACCTAAGATTCAGCTCCTTTTTTCTAAGCAACTTTTAAACTTCATATCTGCCTCTCTTACTTGCAGTTTGACGTCACATGGCAGTGTCAACATTGCAACAAATGAGTGTTTGCTCTCTCTCGATCCCTTAGTTTCACACAGAACCAAGTCATGGGAAAAGAGTCAAGAGTCTGTGGCCTGACACTGCGGAGGTGTCCACATTGTTCCTGCACAGTAGGAGCAAAATGTCATAACACGCAGCCCCCAAATCCCCCCGCCATTCAAGTGTATTCAAGTCTAATCTATGAGAGAAGCCTGCCTTTTGGGCCATCAGGCAGAGTGCCAGTGTTAGGTGCTGTGTTTACATGCTCCTCTCTGCTGTGTAATGGCCAAAAGCCATCATCCTATCCCAGTACTGACAACACAGTGTATTTTTGAATTGCTTTGTCCAAATATGATCATGTATTTGTCCACCTCCTTGTTCTCACTGAGAAACTTTGTTCCTTCAACGCAGTAGGAAAACACAGATGTTCATGTTGTTGCCATCACAGCTGGTGAAGGGGAATCACAGAATGTCATCCCTTTTCCTTGGGTTTAAACTTGCTCAAGCATTCAATGCTTGCCAATGACCGGCATGTTGGGGTTATTTACCCTGCTTTTGCATGATTTTTTCATTTACCTTGTTATATACTGCTTTCAAATTATTGGGTCATGGAAAACATCCTTCAGTATAACATATTACTGTATACTGTATACAGAACATGCCGTATAGGCTGCGTAGCAAATTAACTACACAAAATCAATTGAAGACAGTCGCAGTATTAATATAACTTCCATTGATAGTTACATGCAGAATTCATGTAACTAATTAAATCTATGGATTTATTTAGTTGTTTGTTCATAATAATCATAATAATAGTTTATTATTATAATTACGATTAATATTGCTGTTGTTGTTGTTTGTTGTTGCCTGATGAGAAAACATTTAAAATGTTAAAATGTTTCTTACACATGTGAAGAAAACCTCCTTTTCATTGGTGCATTATGTGTTGGGAGAGTTGAGTGACCAGTCTGCTCTCTTCACCTCATGCTTTGATCCATCTCCTGTTGGGCCTCCTCACTTAGAGCTGCAGGCAAAGTGGATCCACAGCCCAACACCTTTGTTCTCTCTCCAGCAGCCTGTACGGGACAGAGGTCAGGGGCCCTCAGTCACTGCTCACTGCTGCCCCCTGGAGCTCACTATTGTTTATAAGAATAGCAGTAAGTAAGCTGGAGCTGTGCCAATGCATTGTAGAGAGAGGCTAATGTTGAGTTTTGGAGAGAGAGTCTCAATCAACAAAAAAGTGTACATCTTTTGAAAATGAGTAGATCATTTGCAATTTCCATCTTTCCTTTATTCTTCAGGTCTGTCCCACGTCCGTCAAGAGCCAACTCCACAGACTGTTCCCGCTGGAGGAGTGGCCCGATTTGAATGCCACATTGAGGGAATCCCCACTCCACTCATCACCTGGGAGAAGAACAGCGGACCAGTCCCACAAGACCCAAGGTGCCAAATGTCAGAATAAAAATGATAGAGAGAGATTTTCAAAGCATTCGCATTTACTTGGCTGTAGTATCGTTCCTTCAATGTAATAATCAAATGTTTTTATAATTGAACATTCACTGTTAGCCACTCATCCTACTAGTTAAATCTTAAACACTTGATGATTTGCATATTTCTAACAATCTCCTGCATAATGCTGTAGGATTTCAAGCTTCTATTACAGTTACTTTTTCTCATGCTGCTCTGGCCCATACCATATCCCCTATGATTTGGACACCTCACACATTATCTTTACTATCATCATAATTGTCCTGGCCCGCTGGTGGCGGCTCCTCTGATCCTTGCCTCTTATGTGTTCGGGTGTAAGTGCTAATGGCTGCTGTGGCCCGGTGTGACCCACAAGCAGCTTGCTGTTTATGAGCTCCTATTTGTGGAATGTGTATCGGCCCTCTGCTCCAGCTCTGTTAATAGCCTTTCTCACAGATGTGCCAAAGCGAGGCTGATGTATCACTGGATTCTCCTCACTGTATTTTGTCTCACTCTGTTTGGCCGTCCTCAATCAGCCCTCTGTCGGCTTTTTGCTATTTCTCCCAGTGATTATTGCTGCTATGAGCCGAATGCCCATCTCGACTGCACAGGCTCCTAATTTCAGCTACCAAACAAACTACTGAGCAAACCACTCCGCCATTGAAATGTGTGAGCGAGTCCAGGTAGCGGAGCGTGAACACTGAAGTATATTGAACCATAACCATGACCCATAAGGCTTACGGGCATTGGTTTAAAGACTATAAGTCTCAAGTGACATTTCTTGCAAATATTTGTGTTGTCAATATCTTGAAAGCGAGGGGAAAGTCAGGATAGCGGCTCTGTAGGCAGGAGCGGACCATAGCGGACAGGACCTGGGATCAGCCCGACACAGACACCGCCTGTCTGTCCCGACACTTTTTAAATCATTTAAATTTGTCTTGAAATCATAGGGGAAAGTTTCAAAGTGGTGTTGATGTTAAATATAGTGGGTCAATTTCCGTCTGTCAAAGCGATCGATTAGCTATGTTGTACACCATCAGATCACTCGTAAAATAATATACAAATAAATTACATTTGGCATAGCCTATACAGTATGTGTATCTGTCACAGTTAAAACTAAGATTTTGTTTACTGTCCACTTCGTTATTGACAAAAAAAAGGATTCGGCATTCAGCTTATTATTTTGACTGTGTTCAACACAGCTGCTATTATGATCTCCGGTCATCATTTTTTGTTCTTTGTTTTCTCCTCTAAATTCAACAAAAAGCATTTTTTTTGTCACAGTCTGAATTTCAAGGACAAAAAGAAATAAAAAATCTGCAAGACATTTATACTATAAGAAAATAGTATTTTTTGTTGTAAATAGAAGCATTATGAAAATAATCTTTAATGTCACGTTCTGAAATTTTCAGAGTAATTTCTCTTCCTAATGGAGTGCTTCAAATCCTGGAGGCGAGTGTGAAGGATGAAGGCTCTTATCGCTGCATTGTGTCCAACTCTGCCAGGACAGAAGTCAGTCAGGAGGCCAAGCTAACTGTCTCCACAGATGAAGGTAAATGCCTTTAAATTATCTAAGCAAATGTTTAAAATAGCCAAATAACTGAAATTCTTTATATTTTTATTGAATTGCCCCCGGAAATGTAATACATTTTATAATTTTCTCAGTTCACTCAATTTCATCAACATCAAGCCCTAAGAACATATTAAAAACATATTCCATGCCTCGCTTACTACTTGCAATAATATTATTATTACAAGACGTTATTTATACTTACAAAAGTTTATTGGAAGGAATCCTATAGAAACTCCACAGGTAAATGCATTAAGATTGTACATATAATTGAGCACTTCTTGTGCTGATGCAATTACAGGCAATTAAGTCATTTTGTGGCATTTTATTTCTGCTTGTCGCTGCTGTGCTGAAACCTTGGAGGAAACCACTTAAGACTCTTTTGTGTGCAATTAGATGTAGCAGATGTCAGACTAAATCCCATCACATCCATCAGTTTCACATCCGAGCTCTATAAATAGAAAACTTCCAAAGCTCCTGTTGTGGGCATGGAGTTCAGAAGCTCCTATTGTTAGTGCAAAGATCAAAATGTGTATTGTACTTGTAACTTGGTATTTACAACCAACGAGCAATAAATGCTTGTGTCATTACAGCTTTAGTTTTCAAAGACTTAAAGCATAATGGAAAGAAAACTTTTATTTGGGGTAATGACTGTTACAGAAAAAATATTGCCTTCTAAATCAAGCTTGAGTCCGTCTACTAAGGCTGCTTGTTTGTGGAAAAACTCAACATGGCAAAACAATTATTTTAGCCGTTATTCAAATCACAATTCAAACAACATTGACAAAAAAATGATGTGTTTTCAATATACTTGAAAACAAAGCTGCAATATACTGGAGAAAAAGGCAAATACACTCCACTGTGTTTGTAAATCCACAATCAAAATTAAAAGTTCTTTTGTTTGTTTTATTGTGTCATTTTTTTGTGTAACTATAATCATTCATCATAATTTATTTAATTGCTCAGCCCTACTGCCTTCTCACAACATACTTATTAGCTGAGTTCACTTTACTTAACAATACAAAGAGAATATATTACACTTGATTTTACTGATATTAGCAAATTGGAAAGACGCCATTTAGGCATTACAATATCATTTACAAACAACAAAATATCCTGTATCCTGCCAGTATATTGTATATCGTATTGTACAATGGAAGGCCATTATCGCCCAGAACTGACTTCACATGTTTTGCATTGAATAGAGTTCAGTCAACTTTAAAATAAACTCTCGCAATACTTCCTAGGCCTCAAGGGGGGGCGGATAAACAATGCGGTGAAAATCGCCTATTACATTACAAATTTATATATTTTGCTTATAATTTTGAGACCATGAGAGACAGAGGGCCAGATCTTGTGGCGGTGCACGGAGGGGCGCAGGCTCTTGGCGAATTATTTTCCGAGTGGCGGAACTATATGTGCCATTCGCCTCCGCCACCTGTGAGGGGGCGTCACAAGAGGAGGTGAATGCACTGATGGAAACACCTCGTTTACATTGCGCTGTCTTGCATTCTTTCTTAAGGCTTTCACAGGTCAAACTAAAAACTTTATTTACCCCATCGTGAGCTTAACGATGTTCACGTCTCGAGAGAGAAAGAGCTACAGTGTCCGCTGTGGCGCGGATCGGCCCGCGCTTGGCATGAACACGAAGCAAAACAAATGCACATTGAGACACAAGATTGGGCCCAGAGACTTACCCTTTTCATCTTGGAATCTACAGATTTTTGTCTTTCAAACAAGCTTCTTCTGAAGTACCCCAAGACTCAGCATCGGCCTTGACCTCTATTAGATATATTTCGATGTATTTCTATGATTAAAACCTTTACTATAATAATGAATGTTTAACTATAAGCTGTTTGAGAGATTAAACAAATGTAAGACATAAAAATACATCAAATTCATTTACTTAGTATATTGGCCTATATATCGGCTATTGGCCATGCCAATGCCCTTCATATTGGTATTGGACCCCAAAAATCCCAGGCCCTAATAAGAACAAATATATCGAGTGCATAATGAATCCATTAAATCACAGAAATAATAGAATATTCTAAAGTTTAGATGATATCACAAGATGATAAAAAAGGTCTTATTTTACTCACACCAAGTAGTGAAGACATTTATTGCTGTTTTTTGATCCAGCACACTTATTTTTAGACAGGGGTTCGCATGTGTTTTAGTCGTGCAACAATATTCTAAAGCAAACATATCCTTGAAGTCTGTTGAAGAAATTATTAGAAATGTATTCTGGAGTGTAGTTTCTCTCTCGAGGAACTATGACTCTCAGCTGGCTTTGGAACGCTCTGGGACCCCTTCAGAAGAAATGAAGGAAGTGTGCGTGGATAGGGAAATCTGGGCGTCTCTACTCAGCCTGCTGCCTCTGTGACCCAGCCCCAGATAAAGTGGAAGAAAATGGGTACATGAATAGTTTTAGTACCTCCATAAAGTTTCAAAACTGTGTGTAAATAATGAAACACAGTTTGAAGTCCAATCACAGTCTAACTGCTGCTCTGCATGACAGGCAATCCCACCTGAAGGGTCTTGCTCACATAGCATTTAAACATTGGCCTGTCAAAAAAGTAATCTGCTACGTGGTTCAGTTGGTGCATGTGCTTTGTTGTTGCAGGCTCTGATGAAGCCTTGAACAGAGTGGTAATTGTAGTGCCGCCTCAGAATGCAACAGTAGTCCTTGGTCACACAGCAGTGATGGAGTGTATGGCACAAGGCCAACCCAAGCCCCTGGTGTCCTGGAGCAGGCAAGGTAAAGTCACAGTGAATAGGGAACAGCATTTTTCACATATTTGCAGTGTGTTATTACTAATGTTACTGGTCATCAGCTTGCACACATACCGGTCATTATTAACGAAATCTCCCATTTCTCTATCTGTATTTATAAGTTAATATTTAATTCTGCTTGCTGAAGAGCGGGCTACAGTAAAAGCTCAGAATCAAAATATTCCCATCAATGAACTTTGTAAAGCCACACTGCAGAGCCATCTGTTGGTGGTTTGTGAGATCACAGCTTACTCACTGTCATCTCTCCTTTTCATGCTGTTTGTGTGGAAGCTGAAAGCCAGACTCTTTTTTTCCATCATTATTGTATCACCCCAGACTGTCTCCTGTTTACTCTTTGATCAGATGGAAAGCCTATTTCCACTGATGTGGTCGTCCTAGCAACGAACTTGGTGATCAGGGACACAAGGCATCATCATGCCGGGGTATACGTCTGCAGAGCCAACAAGCCCAAGACCAGAGAGTTTGTGATTGCTGCGGCCGAGTTGCATGTTCCTGGTATGAGTTATGTTTATGTTAACTTAATGTTTAATTGATTTTGTATGTTATTGCATTACATATATATTTTAATCTAACTATGGATCATGTGTCCGCACTTGAATGAATGAATGAAGGCATGCATGTTTTTTTGCGGGGACATTTGTGCATATTTGACATTTTAGTGACCCAGTGGCTGTTTGGGTGGTTAGCATGATGCCTGTACTTTCCATCCCGGTCGCCTCTATGGCGCTCCAAGATCAATTGTTTTTAGCGTTTCTGGTAGGTTTTCTCTGCTGATGGAACCATCTCCATGGTTGCACTTACATTCAGCAGAGATCAACTACAAGAAACCCTAAAAACAATTGAAACTGGGATGGAAACTAAAGGCGCCATGCTAACCACCCATACAGCTGCTGGGTCACTGAATGGTCATTCACGCGCAAATATTAACTTTTTTTCCCGCATTAAAAAATCCCACGATGGACCATTATGGTATGAGACTTATCATGTATTTTCCATCAGCTCCTCCAGTGATCCTGCAGCCTCCAGAGTCAGTGTCCCTGTCCCGAGGTAACACAGCCAGGTTTGTGTGCAACAGTTCCGGAGAACCAGCGCCAGTGTTACGCTGGCTGAAGAACGGCCAGCCTCTGCAGCCTTTCAGACGCATGAAGATCCAAAGCCCAGGAGTGATGCTCATTAACCAGCTGGCACTGGAGGATGCCGGCTACTACCAGTGTATCGCAGACAATGGCCTGGGTACAGCCTGTGCCACTGCCAAACTCACTGTTATTGTACGAGAGGGTCTGCCTAGCCCCCCGCACCACCTATTCGCCACACCTTACTCCAGCACCACTGCCCTCCTCACCTGGGAGAAACCCGAATACAACTCCGACCAAATCATCGGTTACTCTGTGCACTGCCAGCGGGCTGCAGGTCTGTTTGAACTTTTCCTATTACAGTCTTCAATCAGCCCATTTGCACACTTTAACGCACATCTTTGTGAAGTAGAAAAAGACATGTGTGCAATGAGTGACAGCTTTTCTCATCAGCATAGTGAGATAATGTTAAATTGTACACCGCGTTCCAAATTATTATGCAAATGACATTTTTCTGTGATTTCAACTCAGCATAATTTTCAAGTCTTTAACTGGTAGAAATTTGAGATTATTATGCAACTCATCATTTCAATACACTTTAAAGCTTTAAAGCATATTTACTGAAATCAAAAGCTATTTCAATCAAAAAAAATCTTAACAGGTCAAGTTATACTTTAACATCGGAGCCCTTCTTTGATAGCAGCTTCAAAATTCTTAAATCCATTAAACTTGTGAGTTTTTGGAAAGTTTCTGCTTGGATTTCTTTCCAGGATGTCAGAATAGCCTCCCAGAGCTGCTGTTTGAATGAAAACTGCCTCCCACCCTCATAAATGTTTTGCTTGTTGATGCTCCAAAGGTTCTCAATAGGGTTGAGGTCAGGGTAGGATGGGGTCCACATCATGAGTTTGTCTCCTTTTATGCCCATTGCAGCCAGTGATGCAGAGGTATTCTTTACAGCAGGACATGGTGCGTTGTCATGCATGAAGATGATTTTGTTGGGGAAAGCACGGCTCTTCATTTTGTACCATAGAATTTAGTGTCAGAAACTACACATATTTTTCAGGTCATTTTCACACCTTCAGGGATCCTAAAGGGGCTGACCAGCTCTCTCCCCATGATTCTGGCCCAAAACATGACTCCGCCCCCTCCTTACTGACGTCACAGCCTTGTTGGGACATGGTGGCCATTCACCTACCATCCAGCTGATCTATTCATCTGATGTATTTGTCTGGCTGAAACCTCATTGTGCCTTTATCTGCACAAACTCGTGTGTGCTCTGATTCAGTCACAAATCTCTTATCAGTATGATAATTAAGCTTAATATTTCATGAAATATCGAAGGTTTTCATACCTAGACCAAGGCATTCAACTATTTCACACTTTTCATTAGCAGAGAAATCCTTTTTCTTTCCCATATTGAAAACCTTTTTTTTTTTTACCTTTTTGACACTGAAATACAATTTGCATAATAATTTGGAACACGGTGTAATGGCACTGGTGAAAATATGAGTCATATCTGATCTTGTAAGTAAGTAAACTTCCTTTCAGCAAAATTCATGGAAAGAAGATTTTGTATTTACAATAAAAAATAGGACTTCCAATTTAATGGTTGCAACCTGAGAAAAAAAAAAAAAAAGATTTTGCATTTTTAATTTCCAAAATGCCTTAGATCTGGTTGTCAGTGGTAATAACACACTGTACATGTTTTTGTTTGTGTCTTTATAATGTTACATAATATAGTTTTATGTGAAAGTAGTAGCAAGCTATTAACAAACGCATTATTTTTTGCAGGTTCTGATAATGTGGAGTACCAGTTTGCCATGAACAATGACACTACTGAGTATTACTTCAAAGAGCTCCTTCCCCACACTGCCTATACATTCTTTGTGGTGGCTTACTCACCCATGGGTGCCAGTCCACCTTCTCTGCCTGTTACTGTGGAGATGCTGGAGGACGGTGAGCAATCCAACCCTTCACTTATCTGCTAAAGCTCTGTAAAATAATTGATTCACTGAGGCAAAGAGTATGACTGGCTTTGGGCTTTCTCATAATAAGAGCAATTTGTAGTTAGAGAAATTTTACTGGGTTCACTGTTTTGTAGAACATTTACTGATTGGTGTTTAACTAGATAATTAATTAAACTGCCCTTAGTTGAAGTTTTCCTTCCTTTTTAATGGCTCTTTTTTACGCATTCTTTTCTTTTTTGCATGCTATTGAGCCTTGATCCGTCAGAACTCGTCTCCTCTTCCTTTCCCTTATTCTATAGTGCCAAGTACTTCACCGCAGCTGTCAATAGCCAGCACCGCACCAACAGACATTCGACTGATGTGGCAGCCATTGTCCTCGCAATATAGCAGAGGAGCCGTGACCCGCTACCGCATTGAGTACAGCACATTGGACCAAAGTGAGCAAAGTCTCATCAATACTCTGAACAACACTTCCTATACATCACAGAGCTGTACATGTTCTATGCACAACTGTGAATCAGCAAATACCGTATTTATTTATAGAGCTGTACTGAAAGTGCATGGTGTGCATTACTATATGTTTTCCCGCAGTGGACAATGTCTTCTCAGTCGAGGTGGGAGGTAATGAGACCCAATTTACCCTGAGAGAGCTGCAGCCCAACCAGACATACAAGATGAGGATAGCAGCAGGAACAGGCATTGGTTTTGGAGTGCCATCTGAATGGTCCCAGCATCAAACTCTGGCTAACTACAACCAAAGTGAGAAGAGTATGGGTAAGGGAGAGGATGTCTTATGTTTGTTGTTCCTCTGTCCATTAATACATTTATAAATTATAACAACACACCCAGAGATGATCATTTAAATGCATACAGTATGTGATTCTTTCCCCTTTATAAAGTGTCTGATCTTGTATGCTTTCTGTCATTTCTAGTCATATTTGCACCAACTGAACTGAAAGTCAGGGCCAAAGCCGGTTCACTCAACGTCACATGGCACCCCTCCCCAAATCACACGGTGGTCTCAGGCTACAAGCTGTCCTGTCAGGAAGTGGAGCCTGATGATGTTCCTTCTGGCCATAGACCATTGCAAGTGCACACCATCAGGCTGCGCAAGAGGGCGAGATACCACCTTCTCACTGGCCTGGGTATGTCAGGGGAAAGAAGTTGGGTTTTCGTCCACGTGTTGTCATTGTTGTCATGTCTCTGCTATTTTTAGAATTCTGCATCAATCATGAAAATAAATGCAATGACAATCCAACACTTACTTACTCTTACTCCTGACTGGAAAGTAACCCAAAATGGAAACAAGAGTGGAATTTACCAAATATGAATTAATATAATGGTCTTAGCTTGTCCAGTATTCATTCTTCCGCCTGGTAATTGATCAGTATACAGTCAACTGGTCATGTAGTACTGCAGAGCTGTTGGTGGCAGCTTTGATTTGCTGCATTAGTAATGTGAGGATTTTACATGGCAAATGCAATCAGGACATTAGAGCCGGTTTCCTAAATTAAAACAAGGAGACGGAGGAAAGCTCTAGCATTGGCATCAAAAAATAAATTAAAAAATCATCATAATCTACGCTCTATTTATATTTTTTGGGAGCACATAAGTCCATGTTCATTCTCTCCATGCATCTTTTGTCTCTTTCATGTATATATTTATATAAAAACAACTCTTCCTCACTCCAAGCTCGGATCCTCTACCAGAGGCCTGGGAGCTTGAGGGTTCGAGTATCTTTGCTGTACCTAGAACTGCACTTTTCTGGACTTTCTCACCCTCCAGCCGACCCCCTGGTATTTCTTTAGTTTCTCATATTCCTTTTTTCTGATGTTGCTGTCACTTGGTATTGCTCTGTCAACCACAACGGCCTTCTTCTGCTCTTTGTCCTCCACAATGTCCGGTTGGTTCGCCATTACCATTCTGTCCGTTTGTATCTGGAAGTCCCAGAGGATCTTGGCCCGGTCATTCTCTACCACCTTTGGAGGTGTTTCCCACTTTGACCTTGGGGTTTCCAGCCCATACTTTGCACAGATGTTCCTGTACACTTTGCCAGCCACTTGGTTATGGCATTCCATGTAAGCTTTTTCTCAGGGGCCTCTTTGCACTGTCTACACATGGTCTTGTCTGGTGTGGTAGATCTGGGCCTCTATTGCTCTGGTGCTCAAGGCCTGCTCCTGTGCAGCCATGATGAGTGCCTCTGTGCTGTCCTTTAGTCCGGCTCTGTCTTGATATTTACCACTTCAGTTATGTTTCGGTGGTGTAGCCCATGTACTTGTCCTCCCATGACGGAACTTCCAGCACTTCATCTTCTGTTCCCCATCGTCTGAGACATTCACTGGACACGTCATCTGTTGGAGCCTTGTCCTTGATGTACTTGGATCTTGGATGTTTCATCCTGGATAGTGGCTCTCACGGTCACTAGTCCTCGACCTCCTTCCTTAAAGCTAGTGTACAATTTCAGGGTGCTGGATTTGGGGTGGAACCCTCCGTGCATGGTTAGGAGCTTTCGTGTCTTAACATCTGGGGTTTGTATCTCATCCTTTGGCCAGCTTATTATTCCTGCAGGGTATCTGATAACTGGCAGGGTGTAGCTGTTTATTGCCCAGGACTTGTTCTTGCCATTGAGCTGGCTTCTTAGGACCTGCCTTACTCGTTAGAGGTATTTGGCCGTAGTGAGACTCCCTCTGTGTGGACTACCTTCTCTCTCTTTATCACCATCCGACCACACTTCTCTAGTCTGAATGACATCCCAATGTCAGTACTGCAGATCCGGGTGGTATGGATCAGTGAGTCGATGTCTCGCTCACTCTTAGCATACAGCTTGATGTCATCCATGTAGAGGAGGTGACTGATTTTGGCCCCGTTCCTGAATTGGTATCCATATTGAGTCTTGTTGATTATTTGGCTGAGGGGGTTCAGACCTATGCAGAACAGCAGTTTTAATCAATTTTGGAATGAGACTGTAACATAACAAAATATGAGAAAAGTGTTGCGGTGTGAATACTTTCCGGATGCACTGTATAATTTATATAGTGCCTCAATGTATTTCCAGCAACAACAATGTGTTCCCTGCAACAACAAAAAGAGATATGTAATGTCTCTACCATGTGTGTTTTTGCTCAGTACCTGATCGCCAGTATGAGGTGAGAGTATGGGCATTTACGAAGCAGACGGAGGGAGCTGCAGTCGCGTGGAAGGGACGCACAGAGAAAGCTCACAACAGGAGTAAGTTCGGTCTTGTCTTCTCTTGATTTCTGTGGCCCTTGCAATAAAATCCTTACATTCATTTTATCGACTTCACCGTGTGTCAAAGCACCCTGGCCTCCTTTGCGTCCCCCTGCACGTCCACCTCCCCTACCCCCGAGTATCATCCAGGCCGAAGCTAACAGCTCCACCTCCATCTGGCTACGCTGGGAGAAACCTCGCTTCAGCAATGTCCGCATCATCAACTACACAGTGAGGTGCAGCCCAGCCGGCACCACCAACGCATCACTGGTCTCCTATCACACTAGGTCGGTTCAAGTCAGGAATTCAGTCAATTAATCTTTTTTTCTGTACCTCTGTTCTTTTTTTTGTAGGATCTCCAATAGATAAATTGCAGAAAGCAACTCCAATATGTTATACAAAAATACTAAGAAAGAAATAATTCTTATGAAATACCGATACGTCAATAAATACACATATAGATACACTGACTTTTGAGCTCTCATTACTTACAATTACTTTTGATTATCTGCTTTGATTTTGCCCCCACAGGGACAGGAATACATCCCCTTTATGGCAAACAGTAACTTACTAAATACATCCACTCTATTGATACAGGCTAGAACATGTAACCCTGCATAGGTTTATTTAATAATGTTGAAAAAATCATCTTGGATACAAACTCTAGAACTCCTACGTCTAAAAGTTGCATAGTTTCATAGTGTCTGACTTTAAAGCATTCTCATAGGAAAAAACTTAAGTAGCTCCCTGCCAGTTCTGTTATAAAAAAGTAACTCACTGGTTAAAAGCTTTGAAGTTTACCTTGTCTTTCTCCTCGTGTAAAATTTACAAAATGTTTATTTCCTCCTTCTTCATCTGTAATGATGTTATATTTTGGCGTCTTTAACTAAAGTGTTTGCTATTGATGAAGTTCTGTGCAGGAGATTCTGCTGGGTGACCTAAAGCCTTTCACGCGATATGAGCTGGCAGTGCAGTCCAATGGAGTAGATGTGGCCGGACCCTTCAGTAGCACTATGGAGGAGACCACCCTGTCTGATAGTAAGCATACCCTCATTAGAAATTAAAAGGTAGCAGTTCATTCACTATACAACACCAGTATTATTCTTTTGTTTCATGTAATACTGCTTGAGTGGAGCATAAAACATCCTACGTAACAATGTGCATAAAGCATTTTCTCCATTGGCGTCCTTGAGAACCAACCTCGAGGGAAATTATTCTTTACCCTTTCGCATACATTTCCACTCCAGTACAATACAATGTTCTGCTATTTATCTTGGAGGCTATAGGAGACAGAAAGTAGATGATCTATCTATGCGTCTTGCCATCTAGCACTCTAGCTTCCTATCTATCTAACCATCTATGTTATCTACAGCTACAGCAACGTTTCTATCTGATCTAGCTACGTATATATTGATGATCAGCCTTGAGACTCACTGAGATGGAGCTGTTATTTGTGATTTCTAAGACTACATTCGATGGTCTGTATTTACCTTGTGTCTGCCTGCTGATTAATTGGGCACTCCTTAATTTTCTACTGTGATGCAACCAGCAATGTAATCACTGAATCAATTAATACTTATTGTACTTCTATTAAACATAATAAACACAATTAGAAAAGAAAAAGAAAACAATGCATCCATCATTCGCTGTGCAGGTAATTTGAAGCTTTGAGCATTTGTGCATTATGATTTTTAACGGTAAATATATTTTTGGTTGTTAATTTGATGTTTCTGTGACTTTCTTAAAATGCCTTTTTAAATCTTTGTCACTGCTATCAGTGCTTGACACCCTTTGCTGGTAAGTGGCATCACAGAAAGATCCAGGTGTAGGGGACGCTACTGACGACTTGTGGCTCTGTGCATTTGTCGAATCCAGGTGGTCCACTTAAATGGCATTATTTGCTGTTGCACCAGTCGTCCTATGCTCCTCTGCTGCATGTCATCACCTGAGCCCCTGGCCATTCCTCAACTGCCCCTCCCGCCTCCACCAGCACCTCCACTGGCCACAGATGGCAGGGACAGCAGCACAGATGGCTGTCACACACGCCTCTCATTGAAACACATTGTACTCAGGGCAGCTGTGTGGGCTCATTTGGGGTCTCCAATTACTGACCCACTCCTCTTCCCTTTAGGGCCTTCCTCTCCTCCAGAGGAGCTGCAGCTGAATGCTCTCGACGCGTCCTCTGTGCTGGTGAGCTGGCGCCCCCCACTGCAACCAAATGGAATTATCATCAGCTACACAATTCTGTACAGCATCAACATAAGCCTGTCAGAGCACTTGTGGAGCAATCTTTCTCAGGATGGTGAGCAACAATATTTATTTACTAAATCTTTTTTTTCTTGCAGAAGTGACTTTCAGTTTTCAAGTTTTGCGTCTGTTTGCTCTTGTAACATAAATTGTAACATGTCTGTGTCGGCTCTCAGTCATACAGGAGTTGTCCATCTCCAATGAAGGTTGTTGAGTCATCTTCTGTACTCTGTAGTTGAAGTGTACAATGTTTCGCCTCTCATCCAAAAGGCTTTGTCAGCGAACTGAAGTTTAAGCTCAGCCCGCAGACTGGATAGACCAGTGGGAGGAGTTTAGCTCACCCACAGGTGAGAGTAGCCCTCTCACATCTTTGCAGTTCTAAGTCCTAATGACCTATCTCACACCTGAGTTTCAGTCTGAAGAGCCCTAGTGATAGCTGATCACTGTTAATGGCCTGCCTATTGAACTGTCCTGGGCTGAGTTTCAGCCTTATTAGCATGACAGAGGCCTCCAGGCCTGGGGCGCAGCAGGCTGCTGTACAGTGGAGACAGGAGGAATATACGTCCTCCATTCCTGTTCATGGATGGATTTTGTTTGTTTCTTCACAAACATTGCATCTTTGACTCTTTCAAACCATTTTTTCCCCCTAAATTGTAACCTTAAACCTAGCCTGGCCTTAGCCATCTGTAAACTCTGGTCAATTATCATTTCCCTACATGTACGTCTGGGCTTGATCTCAGTGGCCGCGTTACATCAGTTGACTTTCTACCTACCATTCAGCGAGCGGGGGAGGCGGGTGTTGTAGGTGACGTCAAGCATTTGTGCCGATTTGCGGGTTGTAGTTTGGCAATGGCGGCGAATATGAAAGAAATGGAGGCTCTTCAATCGGTCCTGGCTCGGCTCCCAAATATCCAGAAATTAAAATTGAAGCCTTGGAATGTGCAAGAAATGCCCCCAAGAGTTATGATGGCTCGCTTCACTCACTCGGGCGCATTACATACATCACGACCAAACGCTAGCAAAAATCAGATCCAACCATTTTAAAGGAGTTCACCCTTCCCACTTGACAACGCTCAATTGATAAGTTCCAGACCTTTGAACAAAATGCAATGAGTACGAGGGTCTGGTAAAACCAGGCTACATTAAACCTAAATTGTAACCTTAAATAATAAAATAATAAAATAAACATTTTGCTAAATGTACTTTTCTCCATAGATTTAAATGGCCACTTCTTAATTCAGAAGTAGTTTTCCAATCCTCAAATGATTTTTGCAGGGTTTTTTTTAGGAATATTTGTTAATATTCCATTTTTACAGAAATATTCTATAATGTATTCATTTGAACACTAAATTAGCCATGCCCTTAAGAAGAAATATGTAGACTAAATAAATTGAATATTCTTTTTTATTTCCATAAATTAAATTAAATAAAAAATAAATAAATTGAATTTACTCTATCCATAATTCTGATTATTTCCTCAAATCATATGCTGTCCTGTTTTAAACATAAAAAGCTTCATATGAAAATGAATGAAATAACATTTGCGTTGTACTTTACTTTGTAAACTTTACTGCATAGTAATAGCATGATAATAGCATGTTACCTTGTTTTAACATTTATAAATGGAACAGAACTATTTGATTCTATATACTATTCTATAACTATTTGATGCTATACAAAACCATTAAACTTGATTCCATAGTCATTTGATAAATTGTAACGCTAGTTTCAGTATGAAGACTGTCAATTACTAGGAACCATGGTTAGTATCTTTCTTGTGATAATACAGAAGCAAGGCTGCAAAATGTGTTTCCCTATCCCTAATTATTATGCTATGCCCATACTATTCCCATGTTATTAGTAGTGGTGTAGTGTTGGGAAACCAGAAGTAACAGGAGTTTTCTTCATGCGCTGTGTGCTCATGAGCACGATATGGTCATTATTTTATTAGAAGTTGGATAAGAGTGGGGCTCATTGGGGTGTTTTTTCATGCTAGTCAGTAAGTATAATGTATTATACATGATGGACATTTTTGATTGATCTTTTATTTGAAAATGAATTTTTAATTACAGGTACCATCGCCAGTGTCGAGATACGAGGCTTGTCTAGTGGGATGCAATACTTTTTTAAACTGGGGGCATCAACCGAGATGGGACCTGGACCTTATTCTCAAGTCAAAGTTGTGCACATTCCATATAGTAAGTAGTCATTTGCATTATAACATATATAACGCATCTAGTGCAACTAAGGAATTACACGCATTACTAATTTGTAGTGAAGTCAGTTACTTATGTCTTATTGGGAGTAAAACTATGTACTATGCAAACTCTATTCCTAGAATGTATTTCTATCGTCAAATAAGAAAGTGCAGCTCCATGTGCGACCATCCTTTCTATGTTCAGTCCCATTTCGAGTGTACAGTAATTTGTTGTGCAAATATCAAAGGACCACACACCAAGGGAGGTCTCTGATAGCCTGCAGTTTGTAGCTTGCGGAAGCGTGGAGTAAAGCAATTTCTCTACTTGTGAGATGTAAGCGTGTAAGAATGCATTTGTATTTTCCCACACAGGAAACATATAATTTAAGTAGGACCATTACCGTGATCCCATGCTTTGTATTTCTATTTCCATTTTGTTCGGATATTAGTTTAAATGAATGGCTCTCAAACTGTTGTTCATATACTGTAAACACGCCATGCCGGATTGTAGCAGGGCTGCCAACTCTCACGCTTTCACCGTGAGACACACGCATTTGAGTGCCTTCACACACTCTCACGCCACACTCCTCATATCACACGCTCAACCAAAATATATCCCTGACTTTTTGCAGTGAGCGGCTGCAGACGCTTTATTTTGTCTGTGTGCCTGTCCACGGCTCCTCTGGTGATGTGTCGGTCGCGAACGATCCGGCTCTGAACGAGTCTTTTAAGTGGACGATATATGAACGGGTTCGCGGAGGTGAACGGCTCCTTTTTTGTATTAGATGTGCATGCTTATTTTGCAAACGAAAAGTCACTGCTGGAGTGGGGCGGACGGAGAAACGAGTGGCAGAGGGACTGCCAATGCACGACCGCGGGACGTGAGCACGGCCGGTGGGGAAAGGGTTTTAGAGCGCGGCTCAGGGGAAACAGCGCCCGAATGCTCCCAGCGCCAGCTCTCCCGGGCCATGGGAGAGAAAAAGGCGCGTGGGTTGCGTGAGTGACGAGGCGGCTACAGGAGCCCCGACACTCACATCTTCCACCTGTTCACTCAGCTCACTCCACTCTCGGCCGCATCCGAAGCGACATCACCGCGCCCACTGCCTCCTCCTCCGCCCCGGTCACCTCCCTCCACCACAGCTAGGCTGCAGCTCCACGAGGAGCTCAAAGTGAGCACGCATAAGGCAATGAGTTTGAGAAATAAAAGTCCTAATGAAATAGGCCTAATAAACAACAGTTACAGAGGAGATCGCGCCAAAGCTAGACCTCTTTCACTTACGTTTTTTTCCCCCATACGGTAAAATACAGGGATCACATTTTCAGATTTTCTAAAGCTTGCGCTACTTGCTTTTTGTTGGTAATAATTATGACTGACGCAGAGAAACAGCAATAACTAAAAACACTGAAATATAAGCCAAACAATGCCTAACATAAATGTTTTTAAAAGTGATGCCAAGTTTAAATATATATTTTTAATGGACTAATATAAAATGAATACATTATAATAACAGGAAACACGAGTTAAACTTATCACTGACTTCAGAGCGGGGGATGTTTTAAATGTGTTTCTGAGCTGCACGTGACTGACTGTCCTCAAATATGCACAATGCTTTGTGTCATTGTACCTTTTGGCAGGGCTGTAACGATGAAGAGGCCTCTGGGCATTTGCTGAGAGGCCCCAATTTGAAAGGGGCCCAGAAATATAATTCATTAACAGCAGTAAATAGACCAGCTAAAATTATTATTGATGATCTAAAATGCACCAGATTGCAGGAAATGATATCTGAATTTTAAAAAAATTCTTGGGGGAGGACCCCCAAACCCCCCGTTCAGAGTGCCCTCCCACATTTTCAATAGGTACTGATCGTGGGGTGGTGCCAAACCCCCTCTGATCCATTATGCAGCTCCTGATGTGCTCAGTCATGTAAATCCTACTTGTTTTTGGCTTATAATTGAATACGATTACAAGACACTATCGCCATGAAAAAGGCCCCCCCAGCATGGGACCGACCAAAGTCTCACTCCAGTTTGGTGAAAAGTTGGCAGCCCTGTTGTAGCTATAAGCTAATTTTCATTCATTGTCCCCAACTCGCACTCGCAACACACTTTCATTCATCCTGGCCTACTGTACATGTTTTTGTGGTAGGGGAAACCAGAGTACCCGCAGACACTGTGATAACAGGCAAACTCTGACCTTCTCGCCGTGAAGCACGAGCGCTAACTGCTGCACCACCATGCTTCTTGCTCTTAAATAATGATACGCTCTATACTTATTACTAGGTATTCTGCCAGAGCTGGACATCCCTACAGTGACAGGCATCATTGTTGGCGTATGTCTGGGCCTCATCTGTATACTCCTCTGCATGTGCTTCAGCTTCCGCAACATCAAGTCCAGGTACTGTCACTGACTAGTGCTTCTGCTAGATTAGACTCCAAGAGAAGAAACCATTTGGATTCATATTCTGCCAAACTGACCTGTTCTCTCTTTTAACCATGTTATGCTGTCTTTTCATTGTTAAAAACATATCTCCTGAAGTTTATGAATGATTGAACAATTCTGCATATTCACCTCAGATCATTTCTTGCTTATAGTTGGCAATTATTGTTTTGAGTCTTGATATTTTGTAATATTTTGCTAAGAAATGCCATTATATGTGCAGAATTATTGTTTGCATAATCATAAAACATCAACAATGCATTGCTTTGGTGTTGAAACGTTTTGAATAGCCAGATTGAAGCATTATAAAGACACTAATAATAACACCTTCTATGTATATATATTCAGGGAGCTATCTGGGGGCCTGGACTCCACAGCTGTTATGCCTCAGTTCAGGAGGGGAGCTAGCTGCCATCTTCCATCTAATGTGCCAGAGTGCAGCTACAGCCATGAACTGGAGACACTGATGCCCCCGGGCAGCCAGGAGTGTGGTCATCCACTGGCAGAGGCCCCAGAGGAGCAGAGCCTGATGTCTAGTGCTCACTCAGGGGGAGGGGAGGGCAGCCCTTCGTCTGAGAACAAGGTCAGAACCTGCTATTGCCACCAAAATGCTTTGACACATGTGTTTTTTTCCTACTGTCACTCTTGGGAAATTATAGGAGATCGCTTCAGTTTACTTCTGTCATCTTATTGCCGCTTTCAGACAGTTTAATTTAGACTCCTTTGCTCTCACACTACTTTTACTCATTGACGATTAAACAGTGTTGCTGTGTAAAAGGTTTTGTTCTAACATGTATGTTTTTTTTCCAGATTGCTTGGAATGGGTCTATCAGCCATAACTGGGCCAACAGAATCACCAGATACAGAGACACCATCACAGAGGACGGTCCGACTTTAGTAAATGGAGCCCCTAACATTGTAATTAATAATAATGGCACGGTAAATGAATACATATATCTATGAAAGTGTCAGACATCTGTGATAAGATGGTTAAATTCAAGTGACTGGTTCTTCAGATAATTACATGGCACATAAATCCACATAAAATGTAATTTATCACTTCTCACTGTTGGATTAATGCTTAACACATTATGAATGCTATAACAAGTTTTTAAAGCTGTCAAGTGTATTTAAGTTACATTTACAGTTTTATTAACAAACTGATAAGAACATTTTTAACCCAGTTATTCAGTATCAGATTACAGTGTAATACTGTTTTGTTGTTTATTTCTCCAGTTTTTGTATTATGCAGTTGTCAGTCCACTTCTTTCATTACACTGGTTTACAACAAATTTGGTTTCTGATGTAGGACAATTTTAATGTGCAGAATCCAAAAATCACATTGATTTTACTCAATCGGGTACATGTTTACCCCACGACCAAATTAAGCCTTAAGTATTGTCTTTATAATGTCTGCCTGTCTGTCCTCAATGAGGGGGAGACTGGTTGTAACATCATTTGCATTTGTGCATAATATACAGTATTTTGCTACACAAAGCAGCTGTGCTTACAAACTAGCGTATGTTGGTGACAATTTCTGAAAGCTAATATACAGGCACTTAGATTGTTTGATATTCCAGTTCACTCCTTAGAAATGCCACAAAATATTAACAATTTAGTTGAAACTGGCACCTTGGCTAGGGATGGTCATGGAATACAGAGATTTGACACTGGCCTGACAGAGAAAAATAATTCTACGCTGCAAAAATGTCCTATATTAGTTTTAAAAAATTAGACATCCAGTGCTAACTCAGTGTTGTTGTTGTTATTGCAGGATATGGAAGATCATCTGTGTGAATCAGTGTGCAATAACCAGGTGGAGGCAGAGGTCATAGTCCACTCAGAGCTGTCAGACCCTGAACGAGCAAACCAGGAGGGGGACAGGAGGAGAGAGGAGTCCAGCAGCAGCTGCACCAGGGGACTGTCATTATCAGAGGACACATACTCCCCTTTGAGCCAGTGCGGCCCACATACAAAGAAGCAGCCTCCGCAGGAACTACCAGTGGTCAAGACCCCCTCAAGTCTTCCTTCAATAAAGTCCCTGTGCAATCACAACGGGGAGCTGCTGGCCACAGGAGGTGAGCAGGAGACAGACTCAAAGCTGCAGGACACTGGTCTCACTAATGGCTTCCATTCACCTCAGACTGTGCACTCTGTGCTGACAGAGCATTTAGAGAATGGGGAGCCCAGACACTGTCCCAATGCTGCAGGAAAGACAGTCTCTGTGGCTCTTGCCTCTACCCCGTTTGTAAGCTCGGGACTGGTGCACGCTACCTCAGCTGTACACACATACTTGTGCCCATAGTCATGGCATTGTGGCATGTACCTCTCTCCTCTTAATGACTCTACTGTTTCACCATGGTACAGCAGGTTTATTACTCACCTCACTGTAGCCCATTCTGACACATGCCCACATGGTCCATAGACTTCAGTGGTGCATGTATGGGTTCCTCTCATCGAATGTTAGCCGATGGAAGTAGATTGTAGGCCATTTCCTCAGTGTAACACGTGGCCCCCTCAGGAGTGAAATGCTCATAAATAAATGGTTCCTTGGACAGGCTCACAGTGTTGAGGGGAGGGTCACAAGTGCAGACTCAGTCCCTTTGGACTTTGCTGTGTGGAGGCTGCAGTTCTGTGGCAATGAGGAATGAGCCCTTAGGACTTGAGCTCTTTCTTATCCTCCTGCTGTCTCAGGGTCCAAACTCACATCAAAACTCAAGTGTTGTTTCTTGTTTCTATACAGTATGCCATGCTTATGCATAAACAGGCTCTATTTAAACACATCTGTTAAGTGGAGTGAGTCAGTCTCAGGTGCCTAATTATTGTAGGTGCGTTGTTGTATATTCCTCTATGTGAAAACATTCTGTACAAATGTGCCAGTTGAACAAACTCAAACATAGGAATATGTAAAACAATTCCAGATGCCAATTATCTTGAGAATTTATTAACTATGGCCACTGTTACTGTTGAATTAGATTTTTTTTTTTTTTTCAGATTCCAGATGCTACATATTTTTTGTAATGGATTATTTGTGAGGGTATTTAGGTATTTTACACAAGAGTTCATTTGGTTTGGCTTCCATCTCGGGATGCACCACACTGTTCCACAATACCCGGTTTAACACGTACAGTACATTCTAATGTTGTGCCATGTTTAACACTATTATACTGTATGTACATGTATAGCATGAGGTAAAAGTGTTGCACCAGGGCGTTGACAAACTGACTTGTGCTGGGAACTTCTCATGGATGTGACAGGTGCATCCCTTCTCCTGATCAACAATGCTACCTCTTTATTTTCAGAACAGTGTCTGGAATGGTTTTCTAGCAATGTGTTACCAGCATTTTTAAAACCATTTTCTTACTGGATTGTGTTCTGATTTAAATAGCCTTTGATATTTTTGCAGGAATCACCACCACCCGACACTGACTGTAATATTCTTGTGCTTTGTAAATCAACAATGAACTGTCAGCTTCCTCTGAGATTTTTGCAGTATTATTTTGGGGATTTAAATTGTTCAAAACACGCAACGTCCAAAGTATCCGTACAGTATTGAGAATATAATTTACAACAAACACCATTGCAGTATTACATCATGATACGACGCTGACTTAATAAGAAGAGAATGACCGTGAGTTGACTTGTGCTACTCTTGTGCTCTCAGGTAGCTCCTTCACATCCTGCAGTTAAGGAGACACTGCTGGCAAAACTCATTTTATTTATTTTGATTTTTTGAACATATAAGCTTTCAACTGTAAACAAAGAAATTGCCAAATCTTCACACTAAGGTGTTTGATTATTACACTGATTCAGTGTTTCTTCATATGCATTTTTTTGTACTGTGGGCGACAATATTTCTACTTATAGCACAGTATTTTGAAGTTACTTTCAGAATGATTTTTCAGGGTCTGTTTTTAGGCCTTATTGCACCTGGAACCCTAAAAAAAACAATTGAAAATTGAAATTTTAACACTTTATTTTATGTAATGTCTGTTTAAAAATAAGTTTCAAAACTTCCCTTTTGAAAAAATCTTTATACCTAATTTGTCAACAAAATAAACCCATGCATTTTAACATGGCTCTATCCATTATTCAGATTTTATTTGGCAATAATATGTGCATAAAATGCCTACGTTTCACGTGAAAACAATCAGTTTATTTTTTGTAAATGTCAGTAATCAAATTGATGTCTCAAAACCTATTTTGTTTTATTCCTATTCACCTGCAGTGTCTCTCCTTAAAGCAGTACAACCTTGGAAACATTGTTTTCCTGCCTGTATATGATTCCTTGGTACCTGTACAAATCATCCTCACATTGCCTCTAAGGGGAATTGATGTCTTTCTTTTTTGTTTGTAACGGTCAACCAATTGCATGATACCTCAAGCCTTTTCAGCCTTGTTATGTATTTACCTAAACATTGCAACATACAGTAGCAGCTCTTAAAGACAAAAGTGAATGTCTTCTAAGAGATCCTGGGTCAAAAGTACCATTACTGTGTATCGTTTTGAGCAAGTCCATGACTAAAATTATGTTTAACATATGGTGCTGATGAAATAGATTTCGTAGTCTGTACAACAATACACTCACTTGTGCATGGCAGGTTTCAACCCAGGTTCTTTTTTGATTATTTTACAATAAAACTGTGTCAGAAATGACACATTCCTAAAGCATTCCAACTGAATACAATCAGACATACCTCTTAAAGGAAACTCATTGGTCACATGACTAACCTGCAGAGATAAAGACTTTACCTCTGCAGGTTAGTCAAGTGAAGAATGACTGCTTCAAACTCAGACAAAAGGCTGTTTCATTTACTCATGACCTATATACCAGCAAAGACACAGCTAGAGGTTGGCAATATTGGTCAAATCGTATAATGTTTGTGACACATTTGAATTGTTCTGAGTAACTACAGTTAACAATAACAGAAGTGCTTATGGGTTTGGGTATTTTGTGATATAAAGACTTATAAAGAGACCTATTACACATAGGTTCATGAAAATACTTTACTGTTTCACAGTTTTAGCTCGGTGTCTGGGTGTCTCTAGTAGTGGACTCCTGACGATAAGGAGAAAACCTGTATAGAACATGCACTCTGTCCTTATAGGACTTTTAACACTTTTAACCACTAAATCTTTATTCAGGTTCCCTGAAACACATCAGGGTGATTACCAAAACCCTCATTTTTTAAAATATATTTTAATGATGCATACATACCAGTATACCTCATATTGGTAACGTGTTGGTTTATTTTAATATTGCATATTGGGTTGATTTTAATAACGAACATCTTCCATTTTGTGCCATTTTACCAGACAGACAGAGAGCCTGTGTTTTCTTATTCTGGTCCTGATGAAGGGATTGTATGGTTTGGGAAGTCAAGTAAGAAGTTATTGTTGAGATTCCACTCAGAAAAGAGCTGGCTGAGGACAAGGGCATATGGATATCATATCATCCCATGCAACTCACGCCACTCAGTGCAGTATTGCAACAGCTAGGTAAAACATTAGTTTATTCTCTTCTCAGGCTGAAGCAGTCTTAGATACAGTAGCTGTTAGTTACTCACTGTGTACTTTGCCATTAACTTTCCCTATATCAATTTGTGTTCTATATTTCATGTTTCTTAGCTTGTTTTAATCAGATTTAGCAGATGTGTGCCACCAGCAAAGCTATACAACCTCTTAAATGTGCACGCACACTACAGTACATGACAGTTTGAGACACCACTCATTCAGACACTATACAGTAGGTGATGACACAGTAGTACTCAATACACATGACCTTCTCTTAACACGGGATGTAATTTTTCTTTCTTCTGTAAACTTTCTCTGTGTCATGGCTACCGTCAGCCACTATAATGTTAGATGGCAAAACTTTGGTCAGTGGCAGGTTAGGTTCAGTCAGTAGTACTTGTGGTTTGTAGAAATATTTCCACTGTGTTACTAAGTGATCATGTCCAAAAGTTGAAGCACTTCGAGATGTATGTGGAAAACATCTGTAAATAAATACCAGAAATGAGATCAGTTGTAGTTTTATTTTATTCTTAGACACCTTCTCTTCTCCAACAAGTCTTTATGATATTGTCTTCATCACTCAGCTATCTCGTGTTTGTGGTAAATGTATTTGTTGATCAGCCCAAATCAATTAATGTGACAGTGAGTTACAGGTCACTGTGCACAGACATTGATGCACATCCAAATGACAACAGTACAACAAGAATGTTTCTGGGTGATTTAAATTAATAAAATTATAATTATAACTATATTATATTACAATCTATACTAGGTGTGTTTGAGATGAGCCAGACGGACGCAGTTTTGACAGCCGACTGCAGACGCACGGTGCATGCCGGTTAGATTTCTGTCCGACTTGCTCCAGACGGGCTCTGATGTCACGGGCACGTGGGGCACGGAAAGATCGTGAGACCCCAACGAGAGCAGCCGACTTGATCAGCCGCTGCATCTCTCCAGAGGCAACTGCAGGGGCTCCAGGGCCCCGTGCATGATGGGAAAACACCCACCTGTCCGCGGCTCACGCTCAGGTGATTTGGATACGAGTCTGCTGTGATCAGAAACGTGCTCCTCGCCCCCTCCTCTCTCCTCTTTAGATCTGAACAAATAAACTATGACTGAAACTATTAAAGTTATGCATCGCCCCCTAAAATAGAGCTCATGTTTGATGCTTTTATAGAACAACTCATGATTTAAAAGGACGTGTTTTATCTCACAGACTTGAACAAACAAACAAATGGGAAAGTTTCCTCTGATGAAGAATGATGTCTCTGGAGTGAAGGAAACAGAGCAGGAGGTGAATGACTTTTATTTAGGATAAACTTTAAATGAACGCGATATCTGAACGGGACGCTGCGTGATCTGAGGCCGCTATCGTTGTTCTCTGCACTTGGAGCGGTCGGATGGGCTTCAGACTTTTTTCTCCGCCCCCTGTTGAGCTGGCTACTCTCACCGATCATCAAACCTAATATGGACCGCTGTGCATTGCGGTACTGCTGTCCGAGGCGTCACAACAACGGGAGTGCACGAGGTCTGACTGCCGTGCGTGTGTGCGCGCATCCAAACAGGGCGATGTGTCATGTCACTTAGGTACCGCTAAACTGAAGGCTGTAGACGCTCCACACCGGTACAGTGATAATATCCGGTAACATCCTCCAAAACCACATCTGCGTGTCTTTGGCCGTTTCTCAATCTGTGTACTTGTGTGGACTTCTGTGCTCGTGGACTCGTGAAACGTCATCACGCGCGGCCCAAGTCCTGTTCCAATTCAAAGTTCGCTTCTCAGCAAGTTCGCTGTAAATCCCCGGATGAGAACTTGCTCCGCCCGTTTTACCGAGGATGCATCAGAGGAGACTTGTGCGTTCTCCGCCAGCTATATTTCCCACAATCCGTTTCGTTTTGAGCACCGCGAGCCCCCGCCTGCAGCGGCCCCTCCTCCGCGCGCACTGAGCTGCTCCAGCTGAACTACAGCTGATCGCGCACATGTAAATAAACGCGGAGATGTTCCCGGTTTAAGAGTCTTTTATCCTCAGAGACGTGTCTACTGGTCATTGAGGACAAATGCATTTTACTTTTCCATTGTTTTATTTAGGGGGCGCTGCAGACACATCTTTATATGGGAAAAAAACATTTACATATTTTAAAGTCTAAATTGTTTGTTTCTTTTTTTCAGAATAATTTGCAAGCCCCCAAACAAGTTCATATTTGACATATTTTTTATTATTATGAGCCTATTGTTTCAGTTTGCACATCAGATTTTTTAATGACTTTCCACATAACGTCTTATTTATAGGCTATAATTGTAAAAAATAATGTGAAATTGTCTAAAATGTAAACATTTATTTTTGTTTATTGCAAAAGTGTATAATTTATGTCTTTAAAAACATATTTCCACTTCGCCTGCAGTGTCACCCTTTTAATTTCATATGAGGTGATTTAATGTTATTAAAGCTCACAGCCCTGTGTTCAGGAGCTACTTCCTGTGATGTCATCGAGTTCACTCGTTCCAAACGCTGAAAAAGCCGAGTCCACACTCGTGCACCCCTCAAGTCCGTTCTCCGAGTCTGTACCCGCAAGTCCGTACCCCGGAGTTCACAAGTACTGAGTATGCATACTGGGGATTGAGAAACAGCCATCGTTTAAGTTTCTCCTGCCGGTGACCGTGGCTGTGGTTAATTGTAGATCCAGTGCGCTGCATAATGTCAGAGGCGCAGACAAATGTGTAAGATTCAACCCTGGCCATAATACGTCTCTAAAGCTTTGTCTCCGAAAAAAAGTCCAAGCAGAATGTTCTCCAACAACTGGCCAAACACGAGCTTCAAATCACACGCGCTGCTCCAAGTGCTTTAGCCTCAGTGTAAGGAAAGCGAAAATGAAACTATACCAGGAGTGCATGGCCTGCCCTGTGTTGCTTTTTTTTTTCTCATGGGGTGCCTATCATTTCTTTTCTATTTTGCTTTCACGCATTGTGAGCCCAGAGGTACATTTCATTATAAAGCCGCTTTGAAAGCATTGGCAATTTCATTCTAAGATTATAAATACTGTCTAATAACGATCATTAGGCTATTTCATTTCAAAACCAACTTATTTTTTTAGATTGCACTTGTGTGACCGGTGGACTTCTGCGTTGTGTAGTTTATGCAGTTTGTGATGTGTTAAGAAGCCACGAGACACAGCGGTAACTTTTGGAGGCGGTCTCCGTTTACTCTGGCGAAAATATATACAAAAATACAGTCAACATGTGCCGTTAACAAGATCCAGCCCAAACTAAAGGAGAGAAGACAATGGACAATATTAGCATCTCCCCGCATTACTTCACATGAATAAATTAAAAACATCGGGGTATGGACGAAGCTCAATATCAAAGTAAATACAAATGAAATATGTTCCCAGAAGAAAATAAATGCAAAATACTGACAAAAGGACTCTTAAAACATAGGATTACAATAGATGACTGACCTCTTCCCAATATCAGATTTGCAAAGGGAAGAGGCAGGGGTCAAACCCCGAATATATATACAGGGGCATCTCAAAAGTCAACGAAGAAGAAACAAAAACATAGAAGAAGTGGCTGGAGGACCAAGTCTGCACAGTGTATCAAATGCCAGGTATGGACAAAATTCAAGTAAACAAAAGGACAATTTTGTGTAATTATACCGTTATTACTTATGAACGGGTTACACTTGCACCATGATCATCCAAACGGCAGGTCCTGCACTGTGAACCGAACCGTGAGAGCTGAACCCCTAATATTTATCCATAAATATTCCACTGTCTTTTGAATTCTATGTCCTGAGTTTAGCGAACATATTGTAGATGTATCCAAGGAGGGAAGTTGCGCGTCTTCAAATATTCCGAGTGCTAAAGCCCAAAAAATAATACATTTTAGAAAAAATGTAAAGGGTAGCACATCAATAATTCGTATATCCAGACAGAAGTACTCACATATTTCTTTATTTGGTTACAACATAGAGTAAACGCCAACGCGTTTCGGCATAAGCCTTCCTCAGAGCGTTTACAATCAGGATGGATGTTCAGACTTATATAGCCTTGGCGTCTACCAGGTGCACATGGGACCCAATTATGGATGAACCAATCGACTCACAGTACAGTACGTAGACAATAAGAGCCTGCATGTTTAACCAAGAAAACATTTCAAACTAGTCGGGGGGCAAAGCTCTCGATTTACCGATCGATCTATGTTCTCACCCTCACCTATGGTCATGAGATTTGGGTAATGACCGAAAGGACAAGATCGCGAATACAGGCGGCCGAAATGAGTTTCCTTGGCAGGGTGGCTGGGCGCACCCTTCGAGATCGGGTGAGGAGCTCAGTTACCCGGGAGGAGCTCGGAGTAGAGTCGCTGCTCCTTCACGTCGAAAGGAGCCAGCTGAGGTGGCTAGGGCATCTGTTCCAGATGCCTCCTGGTCGCCTCCCGCGGGAGGTGTTCCAGGCATGTCCTAGTGGGACAAGGCCTCGTGGAAGACCCAGGACACGGTGGTGGGACTATGTCTCCGAGCTGGCCTGGTGTCGCCTCGGGGTCCCCCCAGAACAGCTGGAGGAGGTGTGTGTGGACCGGGAACTTTGGGCATCTCTGCTGAGACTGCTGCCCCCGCGACCCGGCCCGGATAAAGCGGAAGAAAATGGATGGACATTTCAAACTAAAATCGTCATTCAGTCAGTGGGGTGCCATAGTGTTCAAAGTGTAAATCCAAAACATCTCTCTTTGGTACAACTTTTTCAGGATATTGCCCCCTCTTGTGGACACAGTAACCCTTTCGATTCCAAAGAACCTCAAAGAGGATAGTGAACCATGATTTGCTTCTTTGTAATGTTTGGCAATAGCATAGTCCATATTGCCTGTTCTGATAGCAGTCTTATGTTCTGAGATCCTTTGTTTTAATTGTCTTTTTGTCTGACCCACATATGCTAAACCACATGGACAGAGAAGCATAACAATGACATGGGTTGACTTACAACAGATGAATTGACTTATTGTAAATTTTCTTCCAGTATGTGGATGGTTGAAAGATTTTGTATTCGTTGTGTTGTTGCAGCAAGCACAATTACCACATCTGTGCATCCCAGTTGTTGTCAGCCATGTTAGAGAGGTCTGAGGTCTGTTCATGTTCCTGTACATAACTTTGTCTTTGATAGTTGGTGCTTTTCTGAATGCAAATTTTGGTAGGTTTTTACATATGCCCTCCAAAGATGGCTCTGCTTGAAGCACATACCAGTGTTTATTGAGTATTTCTTTCATCTTTGAAGCACAATGATTATACTCTGTAGAGAAACAAATACAGTTAGGACTTCTTGTTCTGGAGTTAGTCTTGAGAAGTTCAGAGCGAGGGGTATTGTTGGCCCGGTCTATAGCACGGTCAATGCAAGTGGATTTGTAGCCTCTTTCTAAAAATCTGTTGGCCATGGTTTTGGTTTGATCCTTGAAGTCGTCTTGAACAGAACAGTTACGTTTGAGTCTCAAAAATTGTCCTGTTGGAATGTTGTCTTTCAGATATTTAGGGTGGTTACTGGTTGCATGGAGCAATGAATACGTTCCATTTCTTTTCTGTAGATTGATGTTTGTATGTTCCCACTTTAATCCTTCTTTATATTCAAATCCAAATAGCTGATTTGATGAGCACTGTAATCACAAGTAAATTTAAGATACTCAGAACTGTCATTAATATAAGTCACAAAGTCCTTCAATTCATCTTCTGTTCCTTGCCACAACAAGAGAATATCATCGATACATCGTTTGTAAAGTTTGATCTTAGAATAATGTATATTCTTGCTTGGGTTAAGTATAACATCCTCTTCCCATCTTCCTACAACCAGTCCAGCCACAGATGGCGCTGTTGCTGTTCCCATAGCAGTGCCAGCTTGTTGAAGATAGAAACTTGATTCATATTTCATATAGTTGCGAGTGAGGACAAGGCTTAGTAGTTCCAGGAGGAATTCATTCGGAGGATTTACATTCTACGCTCTCTTGGATAGGTAATAGGCTGCTGATTCTAAAGCTTCTTTATGAGGAAGCAGCCATACAAGTTTTCTACATCAAGAGAGACCAACAATGTATTCTCATCAAGATTACAGTGGGTCAGACTGTTAAGTACATCTTTTGTATCTCCTAGGTATGGCGGTAGGCTTTTAACAAAGTCCTTCAAGAAATAATCCACAAATTTTGATAGAGGTTCAGTGATGGATCCTCTTCCTGACACTATAGGTCGAAGTGGGGGATCAGTAGGATGTTTATGAATTGTGGGCAAACTGTAGATTATGGGGGTAACTGGGTGATGATTAGTCAAAAATCCAAGTTCATTTTTAGTGATCCATTTGGATTCAAAGGCCACTTTTAATAGGTTGTCAATTTCAGCTTTAAATTCATTCACCGGATTACATTCCAATCTTCTATATGTGGAACTATTGAGATGTTCAAGCATCTTGTTGTTGTAGTAGTCTGTATCAAGAACAACTATGGAACCTCCTTTATTAGCAGAGCGGATAGTGATTTCTGGGTCACTCTCCAATTCTTTCAGTGCTTTGGACTCTGCTTGGGTCAGATTACTGTACTTAGGTCCATTGTCTTTTTTTTTTTACATTTCATCAACATCTTTTTCAACCAATTTGCTGTATGTTTGGACTGCAGGACTCACATTTATAGTTGGAATGAAAGTTGATTTCTGAGAAAATGGTGTTGATGTGCGTATTTCTTGTTCAACATCTGTTTCAACTGGTTGAGCCACTGAATTAGTTACATTTCTATGAATTGGTGAAAAGAAATGTTTTAAATGTAGTTGTCTCATGAATTTATAGACATCCACTTTTACATGAAAAGCATTCACTTTATTTGTTGCTGAGAAGGACAGACCTTTACTAAAAACTGAAGTTTGTTGAGGTGTAAGTGGGACTGTAGACAGATTCACAACAGAGGATTGAAATGTTTTGGAGATCTTCTGGGTCGTCCCCTTACCTCTCTTGCCCCGCCTCGTCTTCCTTTTGTATGTGGGCGTGTGTAGCCGTGGTCTAAAAAAGGAAAAGATTGATCGGAGGAGAAGTCCTCATTCTCACTTTGTGTGCTTGATTTGTCACTCACTGATGAGGGAAAGTTATCCCATTGATTGGCCCCACCTGGTCTTGGTTTGGACCTAATTCTTCTTGTATAATTAGTCTTGGCTGACAACAACTGGGATGCACAGATGTGGTAATTGTGCTTGCTGCAACAACACAACGATTACAAAATCTTTCAACCATCCACATACTGGAAGAAAATTTACAATAAGTCAATTCATCAATTGTAAGTCAACCCATGTCATTGTTATGCTTCTCTGTCCATGTGGTTTAGCATATGTTGGTCAGACAAAAAGACAATTAAAACAAAGGATCTCAGAACATAATAACTGCTATCAGAACAGGCAATATGGACTATGCTATTGCCAAACATTACAAAGAAGCAAATCATGGTTCACCATCCTCTTTGAGGTTCTTTGGAATCGAAAGGGTTACTGTGTCCACAAGAGGGGGCAATATCCTGAAAAAGTTGTACCAAAGAGAGATGTTTTGGATTTACACTTTGAACACTATGGCACCCCACGGACTGAATGACGATTTTAGTTTGAAATGTTTTCTTGGTTAAACATGCAGGCTCTTATTGTCTACGTAGAGTACTGTGAGTCGATTGGTTCATCCATAATTGGGTCCCATGTGCACCTGGTAGACACCAAGGCTATATAAGTCTGAACATCCATCCTGATTGTAAACCCTCTGAGGAAGGCTTATGCCGAAACGCGTTAGTTGTAACCAAATAAAGAAATATGTGAGTACTTCTGTCTGGATATACAAATTATTGATGTGCTAACCTTTACATTTTTTCTAATATTGTAGATGTAGTCGCTCATTCTGCCGGTACTCTGGACAACGGGCTCACTCCTTCCTGCACACTGCAGGAGTAGGCGCATTGAGTTGCCTTGTGTACGAAATGCGCGGTATAAATAAAGTTGCCTTGCCTTGCCTAGGTCACTTTGCACTAGACTATACAGTCATTACATTGGTTCTGTGATTGCAGAGGCTCAGAGCTTTGTCTGGTCAAAGGGTCATGAGTAAAAATAATCAAATATAAGAAAGGAGTACGGGTGCATAAAACACTCCAACTGCAGTTTGTTTTATTTTTAGCACTCATTCTTTTATACATTTGTAATAGCCATAGTTTTTCGAATAAAATGTGCAGTAAAACGGTTGGAAACCACTGGTCTACTTAGTGCGGGTCTACAACTATACTGAGTGCTGGGTTACAGGGACTAGGGTGGACATTTCTTTGTAATAACTCATAATCTCAGAATATCAAATGTGGAGACTAGTAAAATTATAATTGCTTTGAAAAATAATTTTCAAGGCCCAGTCAGGTAGTCCCCATCCCCCAAGTTTGACCCTGTAAATGAACAAATTATGGTTAAAGCTATTGCATACATTGTTTCAAAGCCAATGCAATCTGCCAATACGCTGTGCTAAAAGAAGAAAGAAGAATGTGTTTGAATGGGAAAAGAAATCCTTTGCAGCGATAAGTATCTCTTAGAGGCCCTAATAAACCAAATTTACCTGGTGTACATTAACAGTGTTTATTTCTACCGCGCTTGTTCTTGCCACCACTGGAGGGTAGTGTAGTCAAAGGCATCCATTTCCTTGGGCCTGAATCCCAGCATCTCGGAGCCACTCCCATTTGGAGTCAGTGTTGGGCTCGACCTCACACCAGCTGTGGTTCCGATGAAAAATATAGATTACTGTACCACTGTAAGCCGAAAAAACTATTAGGCTACATCATTCTCGGTAGATATGAAAGAAATGAGTCGTTTATGGGAGGGGCAGCGCGTGCCTAAGGAAGTGACGCAGGGATGGGGGGAAAAAAACTGGTGTGGAGAGAGGGGGAGAAATCCAAAAGAGGTGAGAGAGATAAGACGGTGAGATGAGGGCACTGAGTTAAGACAGAACTCAGGAGCAGCGAGGCGGTGGCGCGTACCACAATCCCCCCAAAAAGATAGATACAGGTAAGCTCTCGCTGAAGGCTCCGATCCGCAACTTTCATCTTACCTTAATCACAAGCACAAGGCACGAATCCAACCAATGTAGACACCGTTATAATATAAACATGAAAATGGCCTATACCTTAATATATGCGTAACGCGGGTCGTGTTTGTCTCTGCTCCAGCATGCATGGGTTCAGATCAGCCCGCCTCATTTCACCATGGAGGAGAAGGGGCGCGCGTCAGGTTGGGCTCACACTAATGAGGTAAAGCTCTGGGCCTGTGGGGAAATGACTGTGTGTGGAGCTCCCGACTCAGTCCATTCACTGCCTCAGCTGCTACTCCACTACTACTACTACAGCGCTCACCTCTACAGCGAGGCCCCAGCTGATGCGACTGTGGACAGACAGCAGACAGACAGACACATGCACAGAAAGTACAGTGGAGAAATTCCCAACACAGTAATGCCCAAGACATGGCAATATATATTCATACTGCAGGGTGCCCTTATTTAATGATCCGGCTTTTATTAGACTTGTACACTGAAAGATAACCTCAATTAAAGAACAACAGGGGGGGGGGGAATTCACTTTTTTTGTTGTTGTGTCAGGCTTTTTTAAGTTGTTGTTTTGTTGTTTTCTTTTGTGGAGAGAGAGGGGGTAGATTTTTCTGGTTTAATATATGTATATATATATTTATATATTCTTACAAAGCAATAAAGAACATTATTAAAGAAATATGACGTTTTTTATTGAAGTAAAATGTTTCTCATACTTCCATCTGCAAGTCTGTTGACAGGCTTGGTCAAATCATGGGGTTGATTTGACAGCAGTGTGACCGGCACCGCGCAGTGTAAGAGTCATGTACGTGCAGTTGCCTTGTTGAAATTGTGTCTACATTGTATCTAGTATTTTATGGTGGAACTATCTCCGCCATCGTCCCCTACGACCAACACTCACACCAAATGGACATAATGGCTGTCTGTCAGAGGTTT
The DNA here is from genome assembly GCF_951799975.1 of Gobius niger. Lineage (NCBI taxonomy): Eukaryota > Metazoa > Chordata > Actinopteri > Gobiiformes > Gobiidae > Gobius > Gobius niger. Next base: position 25,841,717 of record NC_136855.1, on the reverse strand, counting down.
TAAGTTAATTTAAGTTGTTCTTTTTTGCATGTCCGTACTGCAGAATCTGTACAAAGAGTCCCTTTGTTTCAATGTCCATTTGCTTACTCTATTATTACAATGCGGACTGGGCTCAGAGAGATAACTTCCTGTCTGGATAAAACAATAGTTACTGTGTTTCCCAGAAGGAAGCCATTTCTCTGTTCCTGTACTATTATAATATGAATGTGTAAATGAAAAAAACTTGTTTAATAACATAGCAGCATAAACATGCAATTACCACCATGTAATCATACCTCACTGTCTCCACTGTCACCAGCTGCCTCTCTGCAATAAAATCCTGCATGACCACGAACTTCCTCAAACTCAATTGCATTAATTTTGAAATCATGCTCATCAATCCCAAATCCCTCCCAGGACTCAGATCAGAAACCGACCCCAGCCTTTCCTTCAAACTCAAATCCATCACGTCACCAAAAACGGCTTTCTTTCATCTCCGCAATATTGCCCGCCTCTGCCCCACCCTCTCAGCCTGTGCTGCAGAAACCCTTATCCATGCTTTCATCACCTCCAGACTCAATAGCTCCTTCCTCTGGCATCCAAAAACAGCATGCAGCATCCTATACAACAGCGCATCACCTACAAAGCCCTCCATAACCTGGCCCTTTCATACTGTACCTCACAGGCTTCCTACAGCACCACCGCCGATCCCTTAAACCTCCTCAAACCCATCACCAAAACAACGCACCGAACCTGGTGTTGCCCCCACCCACAGGAACTTTTAAAAACATGCTCAAAACTCATTGTTCTACAAAGCATATCACTCATAATCACTGTCCCTACTCTCCAGTCCTTCATCTGTTTTTCTTTATTTTGGCCCCCATGCCAAGCGTCATTGTGTCCTTTAAAAGCGCTATATAGTAAGTCCCATGCATTATTATTATAACGCCTTCAGTACTTACCATAATCCACTCATTTACCTGAATATATCTTTAATTTGACTGTCTCCCCAAACCTTGAATGAAATGTTTAGCTGAGTGGTGCCGTCAACAACAGCACCTGCACATAAAGATGTAGTTAATGCTACAGAACCCTGACCTCAACTGAATGTCATTGCCTTTCCCTTGTTTTTCTATATTCAGCAATAAATAACAATGACAGGTCCAGTGTGCGACGGTGCAGTCTTCCCAGTGGGATTTGGTAACATTTTGAGACTGTCTACGGGATAACTTAAACCTTATTTGAAGGTGCAAAAAGCAGAAACACTACTGTAGTTGGAGATAGAGCATGTTCAGTGTCAGACCCACTGTGGGTTACACGCCAATCAACTAGGCTATTGGCCAAACTAAACAGAGATAGCCTTAGGAGAATTCAAATGAAGAAGAGATAACGCAAATTAATTCAGGGAGACAGGGATTTGAGTCAAACATATAGAGGAAGTTGAGTCTGGGTGTAATTCTCGACTACTTTCCGTTGAACCTGTATGGATCCTGTATGGACGTGTCCATGGTTCCAAATCAGACGATTATTAGTGTTAAGTATTCATTAATACTCTTGGGATTAAAGGCAAATGTGTAACTTTTGACATATTTTTGGTCAAATTTAAAAGCCAGACAATGCAGATATTTAAAGATGCTGACCCTATCTCGCAAAAGAATCAGGGCAGCATGTGCTCTGTGATTTGGTTTTGAATTAAAAAAAAAAATCTTGAGTCTGTAAGTTGGGGCTGAATAGAGCCTTTAGGGTGGCTTCACGAGGAGCAGTAAGGCGTGTAGACAAGGCAGCTGGAGAAAGCTAAAAGCTGTCTGTAATAGCCGCACTGTGTTTGCCCCCGTTGTCTCAGTCCCCTGGGTTCTGTCAACTGCTCCATTCACTGTAGGCTGCCCACAATCAGACTCCAGAGGGGCTGCAGCATTAAACCTCTCTCGGACTGTTCTGCAAACAGACTGGCGTTTTTGGGGAAATATGGAGGTAGCCAAGTAAAATGGTTAATGTTGAAGATTTAGCTGCCACTTGAGCAGCCTCAAGGGTGGCTGGAGCATATTCCTATGTTATCTGCTAGAGGGAAAATGCTTCCTCCAAGACCAACACAGAAGATTTGTTATATGGAGCATGGCTGGATGACTGAGAGCTTACGCAAGTGTACTACACCGTAAACAGTTAACTGGTCTTTGCAACTCCCTCATTCCTTGGGTGTTTGGTCATACCATAAATTGTATTTCAATGGTTGTCTGCCTTATACTATGGACACTATGTTACATACTGTATCTGCATTGAATAACATGGACACAGTATGTAGATGTAGCATAAGCCAGCCAATGGTATTATAGACACTGTGCTCTGGACGGATGCCCTTCTAGGATTAAATCCTGTGTGCTACCTGCTGTAGTGAGGTCTTTCTCCCTGTGTTAACTGCTGGCTGCGCGCCATCAGTCATTCTACAAAGGCTTTAGCTGCTCTTACATTATATTCAGGGCTGACCCAGGTGTCAAAGCAACATGAGTTCAGATCACCATACATTACAGCAGACCTGGCACATGCTGGTAAACACATCAGGCTTTGAACTAGAGCTACGACATACTGTGCATCAATCACAGTACTTTTTTTTGTAATGAGTCATCTGCTACATACCACAATGGCTGGTAAAAGAGGTAATAAAAATAAATATCTTCACAGCTGAAAGTAATATAATTCCAGTGCACAAAAAATGTGTGCTTATTTTCATATTTGATTTTCTTATTTTTATTTTTTTGCTTACCTGAGATTTCCCCTGAGATGTGAGTTAAATCTGCAAGCAGTCTTCTCTCTCCCCGGACACTTCCTTCAGTTAATGTGTCTCCTCACTGAGGTGCTTGGATGACACTTGATGCGCCGTGGCCTCTGTGATCTGCTTGTCTCAGAGTGACTATGCTTTATAACTTTGGAGCATACTCTAGTTCAGACACTGAAGCCTCCCAAATGCATGTTTAAAATGTCCATAAAATACTTGATGTTCTGATCTCCAAACTATCAGAGGAATTGGATGACTCATTCATAGTGCTGAAAGCGGGGATGGGCTGTGGCAGTGTTTGGTAGTACAGCTTTGCTAACTGGGCCTGATGCATGAGACTTATTTCCACATCAGTGAATGGTACAGGCTGAATCTCAGTGGGCTGGGTGACCCACTTTTCAGCACTCCCAAGTATGTGTAAGTGCTGCACACAGCATATCACAGCACAATGCTTGGCTGTTATCTGGATGCACTCACGTGTCACGGGCAACCCCTATTGCTAAATGTAGGCTTTGGCATTAATATGGTAAAGCACTGATCACAGAAATACTGATAACATCCACAATATCAAACAGAATTATATTAAATAATATTACTTATAATGCAGGAAAAGGGAGGAGCAAGCAACGATTACAAGCTCCGCCTCCTCTTTCCTGCACATGCTCAATTATTGACCAACTTTGCCTTTGGCTCCTGCCATACTATTTCCCTAGAATATGTGACGGAGACAGCTGCTAAAGAGACGAGAGTACAACTATGATATTTTTAGTACAGTCAAAGATAGCGCTCTGGTTAACTAGAGCTGCATGTACATTATCAGTTTGATATACTTAGATATCCACTAAGACATACAGTTGTGCTCAAAAGTTTACATACACTGGCAGAATTTTTTGGCCATTTTTCAGAGAATATGAATAATAAAACAATACATTGTTTTGTTTTTTTCCACTCATAGTTAGTGGAAAATCCATTTATGGTCGAACAACTGAGTTTACTCTTTTTAAATGATAATGACCAAAAAAACTACAAAAATTACCTTGATCAAAAGTTACATACCCGTTCTTAATATTGTGTATTGACCCCTTTAACATCAATGACTTCTTGGATTCTTTTGTGGTAGTTGTGGATGGGCCTCTTAATTTCCTCGGATGGTAAAACTGGCCATTCTTTTTGGTAAAAAGCCTCCAGTTCCTGTAAATTCCTGGGCTGTCTTGCTTGAACTGCACATTTGAGATCTCCACAGAGTGGCTCAATGATATTGAAGTCAGGAGAGATGGCTACTCCACAACTTTCACTTAATTCTGCTGTAGCCAATGAGAGGTTGTTAGAACGTCCAAGAGTGTCCCATGCACAGCTTCCGGGCTGATGAGTGACACTTTTCCTCCAGTTTTCTTTAATAACATAACGTCAGTGCAGCACTGGATGAAAGATGCAAGGGTCTGTCAGGAGCCCAAAAACTCACTGATCTTTTATACACACACAATAATTACAAACAGAGATCACAGGTGAGGATGCTTACCTTTAGCAGTCATTCAAACTCGTTTGTGTCAACTTTTGTGCATATTATCAGCAGGGTATGTGAACCTTTGATCAGTTTATTTTATCATTATGATTTATAAATAGCAAACTCAGTTTTTTTAAACTAGACTCTTCTCTAAAAAATAGTCAAAAAATCTAAAATTCTGCCAGGGTATGTAAACTTTTGAGCACAACTGTACATTAAGGTTAATGTGTACTTTATTGTCCCCATAGGGAAATTTGTTGCCTGCATTTCACTCAACCGTCAATGCCGCTGAGGCAACCATCTCCACATGTGGAGCTCGGCTAACGGTCAGAATATCCTGGCTGGAGGATTATAGCCTGGTGAGACCAGAATGAGTCCCCTCTATATTTTTTTATACAGACGGGGATCAGCCTGGACACCCCAGGGTGTCAGAAAATTCAAATGAACCTGTGCAATCAGATTTGTTTATTTGCGTCACGTGTGAAGTGTGTTGAAGTCCCCTCAATAACAATCTACGAACGGTACACGAGAGTGAGAAAGAGCGTGTCTGTCTCCAATCGGTGGTTAATGACCAAAAACACATCGACAGTAGGTGAGTTTTGTGATTCATAATCCTGCGCAAATATTAACGCAAAACCGCTAATAACACTGCATCAACGGCAGACACCCACCTTTTGCTGATTGGTTTACGCCGCTTCCTCTTTGCTTGTGTATTTACTGCTGTGGGAAATGGATTTGCTGCTGCTGTGACCAAATTCACTCGCTGGTACAGAGTCTAGGAGGATTAACCTATTGGTGCATGGTTCTGGGAGCCAGAGTCCTTGGAGGAAACCCATTCAGACATTGGAAAAGAAACATGCAAAGTCCACACAGTAAGGCCTGCACAGTCCGGGAAGTGACCCAGGTCCTTCTTGCTGTGAGGCAAGGATAAGGTGCACAATAAAGTGCACCTTATCCTTATGTGAACTTTATTAGTCCTGCGCTTTCAGTAAGACTCATTGATGTCAAGAATAAGTTCAGGCCAGAATGAATTGTGAGTCATAATTATATTAATATTAGCCCATACTTAGTGTGAGAGGTGTGTGTCATTGCATCAGTCATCAGCGCTGTAATAGACATGTTTGGAGAAGCAAATGGGGACACGCATGACTCTGTATGATGTATGGGACTTTAAGTGCCCCTGTTCAGATGGTTCTTTAGTCTGATCTGCAGTGAGCACACTATATAATAATTTACAGTGCTGGTGTAAAGGACTGTCAAAAGGGCGATGATTTATACCTTTTGGCCGCAGGTTAATCATTCATCTCCGGGGTCTGTGTGTGTTCCCAGCCTCATGAATTCACTATATGTATTCTTAACCAGAGAGTCATTAGATAACTGTCATTTTAGTTGAATTTAAGTTTAAAATAGTCACAATAATGTTTGTAGTTGTAGTGCAATTTCACTTGGATAAAGGAGTGAAGGTTTTACCAGTAAGTCTTACAGGTTTCATGTCTATGGAAGAAGGGTCTAAATGGTAAATGGTCTCAACATATATAGTGGAAGGAAACAAGTACACCGTGTATTCCACACAGTGTACTTCTCACATTTCTGCCTAAATTGGTCACAAAATGTGATTAAACAGTGTGTGCTTGAACTAATACCACCTAAACATTTACATTTTATCATATTTTTATTGGCTATAATATGTAAACATTCACAGGAGAGCGTGGAATAAGTAAGTACACCACCTGAAACTCACTGAACTGCAGCAATTTTGTAAAGAAAAATCGTCCAAGATTCATCCTGAGAAAAGCAGTTATTGCTGCAAAAGCGCCAGATATTTATACAAGGGATCACTCACTTATTCCACGTTGTTGTGAAAGTCTCAGGTTTTTCAACAAAATATCTAGTTAAACATCCATCCATCCATCCATCCATTTTCTTCCACTTGTCCGTTGCCGGGTCGTGGGGGCAGTTGGAGCTGCCCATATCACATTGCACCAGCCCCTGTGGCTCCTCCTGCAGGTGGTTGGTCCACAGAAGGACGGCCTCACGACTCTAACCGGGCCTGTTGGTCTCTCCTAAGGGGCTTCTGAACCGCTCTTTGTCTGATCCGTCACCTAGGACCTGTTTGCCATGGGAGACCCTACCAGGGGCTCAAAGCTCCCGACAACAGCAGGATCATTCAGGTGCTCAAACCCCTCCACCACATTAAGGTGGCAGTTCCAGGAGGGGCTAATTAAACCTGTGAATACATTTTTCTACTGATATCACACAGGCCCTGAGGCAACAAAACAGCACGATACTTCACAGTGGGGATAAGGTTTTGATGTTGATATGCTGTTCCATTTTTCCTCCACACATGACGTTGTGTGTTCCTCCCAAACCATTCAACTTTTGTTTGCGAAAGAGCTCTTGGATGCTCCACAGCACTACTGCCAAAATATTCAGTGGACTGATGGACTCAAAGTTGAACAGCTTGGGAGGAACACACATCATGTGTGTAGGAAAAAGGGAACAGCACATCAACATGAAAACCCAATCTCCACTGTGAAGTATGGTGCAGGAGAATCATGGTGTGGGGCTGTTTTGTTGCCTCGGGGCCTGGACAACATGCTATCATCAATACAAAAAATAATTCACAAGTTTATCAAGGTATTTTGCAGAAAAACTGAGAAATTCACAACAACGTGGAATAAGGAAGTGAACCCCAGCAATAACTGCTTTTCTGTAGTTGCAGATTAGACGCTCACAACGATCAGGATGAATCTTAGACCATTCCTCTTTGCAAAACTGCTGCAGTTCAGTGAGATTCAGCCTGTGTACTCACTTATTCTACACTCTCCTGTGAATGTTTACATGTTATGGCCAATAAAAATATGATACAATGTAAATGTGTGGGTGGTATTAGTTCAAGCAGACACTGTTTAACCATTCTTGTGATTTTAATAAAGATCAAACCAAATTTTATGACCAATCTAGGCAGAAATGTGAGAAATTCCACACAATGTACTCAATTTTCCCTCCACTGTAAAGCGCTTTTCCACCTTCATTAGGCACTCAAAGCGCTTTACAGCAACTCACCCATTCACACTATCATTCATACACCAATGTACACAGACCCTGGAGGCGAGGTGGGTGAAGTGTCTTGCCCTAAGAACATGATCCTTCTTTTGCCTAAATTGTTGGGCATTCAGGTTGACTGTCCAATATTTTACATCAAACCAACCATTTTTTGAAGCCTTGTGAGGCAGATTTTGATTTTGGACTTTTCTATTAAGAATAAGTGATGCGTAATAGAATTCATTTATTTTTGATTTAAGTAATTTGACACTATTATCTAGTTATGTAAACAAATAGAAGTTAGCCAAAAAACAAATTCAGCCTGAGCAAAGACCATTGAGTAAACAAGCTCACAGATAGGTGCCCAATTGCAAATGGAAAGCAATGGTGCGTGAGGGCCCCACACCTGCCTGACACGGACAGCTGCTACACTGTTGGAGAGAGGCTAAACAAGAGCCAAAGGTTAATTACCAGTGATACACACGCATTGGCATATAGTTTCACTAGTGATAGATTTTTGATTTACAAGGATTTATGAAACCTTTTTAAGTGCCTCGGCATCAGTTCCCAGCTGAAGCTTTTCATTTTGTTGTTTCATTTCTTTTCAGTGTAGCTAACAGCTTGTTTGCCGAGGGGTCTGACCTGAGACAATCTGCAAAGTAAAGCAAATTTATAAGAAAAGGAAACACAGAGGATCTCAGATGTGAATCATACTTCTTGGCAGTGGGCTTCTTTCCATCAGCTTTTGTCTGCTGCTACTATAACAGAGGCTTGGGGATGTGATGGCCTTAACGTGCACCTTATTTCAGTTTATATTGTAAGCTTTGGCTCCAGCCCAGAACTCTGGAGAAATACTCAGCACCTTGTTATCAACCAATCTCACAGGGAGCCAATGGCAGACATCCTGAAGATGTGCGCGTTCACAGTGTAGGAAGACTGATAGACCCTGTGATTAGATTGGAGACAATATCCTTGTTTGGGAGGATCATTTCATATGTTTGTTCATATAATTTGCTTACACTGTAGGTGACTAGAGACCAGAGACTTTGAAATCTCCAGTGCTTGAAATAACTAAATTCCACATATTAGAACCCAAAGTTTGTAGATGTAAATATGTAATAATTACAACATTATACAGCAGGTTTTTAACTTGAGATTTAAATGGTAAATACAGTTTACATTTGTGATTTATCAAATATGTCAACATCAAGAACACTATGTACAAATGCACAGAAGCATTGAAATGTGTACACTAGACTTTTCTAACATTGGCCGAGACAAGGTGAAATATAAATGATCTGGAAGGATTTCCATTTGCACCATTTAGAGAATATGCCACTCAAACTAGTCTTGCAAAATAAACACATGAATAATAGCTGTATCTAGCTGTATGCTTAATGATGCAGCGCATAAACGTTTATGAGGCCATTCTGACACTTCTAAGGTGACCAAAGTCGAGATGGGCTATTGTACCACAAAGTTTTACTATTGTATAGACAGGAATATTTACACTGATGAGACTGACACTGCCAGGGGAACAGGCGACTTGTGCTGCGAGGACATTGCCTCACTCTTCGCATGCTGTGTTGATTTATGGTCCTGAGAAATGTCGGAGGTGAGAAGATTATGGCACCAATCTCCCTGGGAAACTCAACAACACTATAACGTTTATTAAAACTGCTCCTACCTCACATAACCATATGGGTGGATAGTGCCCAAATGAGCTTTTAACAGCAACATGGAAGATCCAATCTCTTACAGGGCGATGGGATCACTACCACACAGCCTCTTGAAAAATTCAATACTGCACAATTATGTTCATGTTGCTTTAAGTTTTCCAATCTTGGGTCCTTTTCACCCTATCCCATCAACCAGCGATAACCAAGACCCAGACTTGTTCTTGCCGGAGCTTGTCTCAAGGGACAAAAGGGAAATCAATGTAGGATTGACTCTCTCTCCTGTGTGCTGATCCCATGCTCAATCCTGTAATTCCATTTTCTATGCCGTGTAGCATGCTTATAATAGCACTGCACTGCAGCCCGCACACAAACCAGCAGCTCAGCAAAGACAACCAAAGGTGTTCTCAACTGGAGGTCAGCACCATCTTCATTTGGAAGACTAATGAGAAGACACTAAGAGGCCATGAATCTCTATTTCTAACTAATGAACAGTGTGGGGAGCTTTTTACACGAGTTAAAATGTAATTGACGCTGGCTAAAGATTGGCGCAGGTGAAATTGTCACTGGATATAACTCATTTATAGTTAGTGCCCGCACATGAATAAACAAACTTCTATCCACTGGAAAATTACAAAAATAAAATGAATGATTGCAAATTTAAATAGCGTGACATGAATCCATCCGTACATTTACTGTGTGCATCAGCTGAGCTCAGGTGCTTTTTATGGGAGGTGGAGACTTGTTTCAATAATATGCCACAATGTATGTTCAGCTTTAGACGATGGTGGGTGAATGAGACTCACAGTTCTGTAGCTGAAGCAATGATAAGCAGAGAAGATAAATATAGTAGTTCCGCTTCTGCCCTACAGTGTAGAAGTAAGACACGCATTGTTCTGAGCGGGTGGTGTGAAATGGGGTGAGTTTGTGGTGGAGGTGGTGGAAATGTGGGAGATGGTTCTGAATCTCGGGCTGTGATTGGGCAGAGGGGGAGATTCAGATTGTGGTGAGGGTGCGACAAATGTAAGCTCTCTCTGTTGTTGCATTTGGTAATAGATTAGAGTGAAGTCAGAAAATATATCTGAGGTGATGATGAGCTGAAGCCCACCAATGAAGAGGGCAGATGAGACGGGTAGGGCCTTAATACTGATTCACAGGAACAACAAGAGTATATATTTAGAGAGCTGTGTAAAATCAATTGAGAAACTGAGGAAAAAGAGGAATTAGTGCTTTGGTTGGCTCGAGTGAGTCATTTCCATCACTCCGTTTTAGTAATAATTCATTTAACACAACAATGCCCTGACAAGTCATGAAAAAACACCACTTTTGAATTAATTAGAAGTTGCACCAGCATCGATTTCATATTTACTCTGTGAACCTCCTTCAGTTAAATTTTGACCTGTCCTCATTTGGCATTTGTATAATTCTTTGTTTCCTAATTTAAAATATTGACTTGAATCTATTCTCTGTTTCTCCTGTGACTCTAACAAGATAATTATGGATTCAAAGAGAGGATGAGTTATTTGTTACTGTTGGCTGCACAAAAGTCTAATCTTTTAAGTTTACCATTTGGAAATCATCAATGTGTATTATAGGTTGAAGCCTTTGAAAAAGCTTATATCCAAGTGATATATTAGCTCTGCTCCCTTGGGATAACCTTTTTAACATTATGACTTCCTTCCACTAGAAGCATCCCCCTCTGAATTCAACCAATATTCTCTAATGACCTTCTAATGCGGCCCCACTTCAACAGCTCCAACAAACAAACCATCAGTGGAGCCCACATTAACTATTCACTATACTGCTCTGCATCGACGCTCTCTGGCATGGCCCCTGCTGCACTGGGCGTCTGTTCATACTCAGCCATGGACTATAATCGTACATTATTAAATTCCTGTTTCCTCTGAGAGCTGTCTTTATTCATCATTTGCATTTCAAGTACTAATAGAAGGACTGGCACAGCCCCTAAATGGATTTTGCTGTTTAGATATTGATAGACTTTAGTTTTTTACTTTCAACAACAATCACCACTGGGTTTAGCAATAAAAGCTCCCCATATCTCCTTCTCCATGTTCAATGAAAGTTAATATATATACGTTTTATGGTTCCAAAACAACTGTGAGAGCAGTTTATAAATGGACATAGGCGACTCAAAATGAAATATTTTCGTAGTGCTTAAATTTAACGCAGTTAGGTTTAAGGTGTTTCAAAGGAACAAGCCACCGTTTTTTACATACTGAGATATGTTCTTACCTGAGCTTAGACAAGTTGGTGCGTGTCTGGCTGGTCTTTGTGAGTGCCCTCTGTCATGCACAAAAACCAAAGATGTTGTTAGCATTTGGCCTCTCCCAGTACATTCCTATAGCTCCAAACGGGGGTGAAGTTGGAAGCTACCACGCTCTTCCACGGGCACGCACAAAGACCAGACAGGTACGCATCAACACGTCTAAGCTCAGGTAAGAACATATCACAGTATGGAAGAACTGTTTGCCCTCAGTCACGCAAAAAGGACAAAGATGTTGCTAGCATTTGGCCTCTACCAGTATATTCGTATGGCTCAGAACGGGGGTGAAGTTAGAAGCGACCAAGCTCTTCCACGGGCACGCACAAAGACCAGACAGGTACGTATCAACTTGTCTAAGCTCAAGTAAGAACATATCTCGGTATGTAAAAACGGTGGCCTGTTCTTTTTAAGCACTAGTAGCAGTATCAAATATTAGTAGTATAAGTTGTAGCACTACCATAGAATTGATTAATCCTCTCGCTCTGTTAGCAGTGAATGTGAAATGTGGAAAGCCAATAATGAGACACAGTGAACCGACTTGCTTTTGAGCAAATGAAAGGTGTGGTGAAAAGCACGCCTTCAAGTATATCAGATGTGATTAATGAATATTGGGAATTTTGCGACTGGTGAGTTACTGCCTCTGGTGCAGTTCCAATGTACTGTCTGAGTCTGGATTTGTGAGTCCCCTACAGTGGCCTCAGATGCCTTTTGCCTTGAAAAACAAAAGCTGATCTTAACATTGCTTTGCACACTGCAATTCTATCGACAAGAAATCGACCTTGTAACTTCTGAGTGATTTATCTAAACTCCTTATTAGTATTTTTTATGTATCTATTTATTTTGGGGGCGGGGTATGTCTGATCTTGCAGTTGGATATACAATCTCAGCTCTCTTTACACAAATTCTCTTTGTGAACTATTCCATCTCATCTTGTCTGTTGCTATAAAAGCCGGTGATTCTGTCTCTGAGGGATCGGACAAAGGGTGAATTCGAGGTGATGTTACTGCCACCCTGGGAACAATAAGGGTTTGTGTCCAGCCTGGATACAGAGATGAGTGTTTGCAGACTGACGCTGTGTGGCACTGGTTGAGTGTTCCTTCACATGGCCCGTGTACCTGCACACTCTCCAGCCTTTATTGAGATTAATGGTCCAAACCCTCATTGAAGAGCAGGGAAGACTGCGGACAAAACCATGTCACAAATCATTAAGCTTTTCCCCCCCTGCAACCGAGCCTCATCTCTTAGACAATGCAGTGTGGAGCAGCTTGGTGGCCTGTGTCCTCTAAATCATAGGGCATCTGTGCAAGATATCCTTTTACACATGGTGCTCACTAAAGATAAGGTTAGTTTGCTTGTACGCACCAATGATGAAAAGCATATTTCATAAGCAAAGCATGCTGGTGATGACAATATATTAGGCTTTGGTTCATGTTGTAATGGATACATGGAATCTCATGCAATTGTGATAACATTAAACATTAAAGGCCCTTTAAATACACCACATTTGGGCAGGACAAAGTTGCGTTAACATTTTAGACATGACGAACTAAAGCACTGGGCAAAAGAGCTGTGACTTGTTTTCCAAGTCATTTTGGGGACTGGGGACTTTATACGAAAAGTCAATTGAGGACTTAGTTGGGAATCGACCCAGAGTGGATTTCTGAGGGGCAGGGACTTGATTTGAGGTTCATGCTGGAGAACTTGGACTCGATCTTGGACTTGTGGATCCGAAACAGATTCTGGCTTGGGAATCTGTTTCAGATGCCTCCTGTTGGTGTTCCAGGCATGTCTTAATGCAGGGGTGTCCAAAGTGCGGCCCGGGGGCCAAATGCGGCCCTCAGACCAATTTTTGGTGGCCCTCTGCCTTCTTGCTGAATCGGGACACATCATCAGAGATACAGTGCCTCTCGTTAGTATTCATACACCTTGAACTTTTGCACATTTTGTCATGTTTACAACCCTAAACATAAAGATTTTATTTTTATTTTTTTACTGAACGTTCACACACAAGTAACCGACAACTGTGAAGTGAAAGCAAAATGCTACATGATTCTGTTATTTTTCAAAAAATAGAAAAGTGAAAAGTGGGGCGTGCATAAGTATTCATACAGCATTTTCTGAGTGCATTAAATTGCCTTTAAAACATTTCTAATGACTCCAGAATGTTCACACCTTGGCCTAACGGTTAAATAGAGGCCACCTGTGTGTAATCTACTCTCAGTATAATTACAGCTGTTCTTTCAGGCCCTCAGAGCTGTGGTCGGAGTGTGTTGGTCACTGAACAGCATAATGAAGGTCAAGGAGCACCAGAGAGGTCAGGGATAAAGCTGTGGAGAAGTTTAAAGCAGCATTAAGTTATACAAAGATTTCCCAAGATTTGAACATCTCCCGGAGCACTGTTCAATCCATTGTTCGGAAATGGAAAGAGAATAGCACCACTGCCAACTTACCAAGGCGTGGTAGTCCACCTAAAATATCAGAGCGAACAAAGAGAACACTGGTCAGAAAGGCAACCAAGTGCCCCATGATAACTCTGGAGGAACTGCGAAGTCCTGCCGCTGAGCTGGGGGAAACTGTACATGGGACAACTATAAGTCGTATTCTTCACAAATCTGGCCTTCATGGACGAGTGGAAGGAGGAGGCCATAAAAAAATCCCGTTTGAAGTTTGCTAGAAGTCATATGGAGGACACAGCTCCATGTGGAAGAAGGAGCTTTGGTCAGATGAGACAAAAATTGAACTTTTTGGCCCAAATGCAAAACGTTATGTATGGAGCAAACCTGACACTGCTCATCGGCCTGAGTGCACCATCCCCAGTGTCAAATATGGTGAGGGGAGCATCATGCTGTGGGGCTGCTTTTCCTCAGCGGGGACTGGGGAGACTGTAAGAATAGTTGGGAAGATGGATGGAGCCAAATATAGAGACATTTTGGAGGAAAACCTGCTGCAGTCAGCAAAAGAACTGAGGCTGGGGCGGAGATTCACCTTCCAGCAGGACAATGACCCTAAACACAAAGCTAAATCTACAATGGAATGGTTTAAAGACAAACATATTAATGTGTTAGAATGGCCCAGTCAAAGTCCTGACCTAAATCCTATTGAAAATCTGTGGAATAATGTGAAAACTGCTGTTCACAAACGTTCTCCTTCTAATGTGACAGAGCTTGAGTTGTTTTGTAAAGAGGAATGGGCTAAAATTTCAGTTTCTAGATGTGCAAATCTTGTACAGTCATACCCCAAGAGACTTGCTGCTGTTATTGCAGCAAAAGGGGGTTGCACAAAGTATTAATTCATGCTGTATGAATACTTATGCAAGTCCCACTTTTCACTTTTCTATTTTCAAAAAAATAACAGAATCATGTATCATTTTGCTTTCACTTCACAGTTGTCTGTTACTTGTGTGTGAACGTTCAGTAAAAAAATCTAAATAAAATCTTTATGTTTAGGGTTGTAAACATGACAAAATGTGCAAAAGTTCAAGGTGTATGAATACTAACGAGAGGCACTGTAGTCCTTTTTATTTGAAATGTAATAATTCTACACAATTCTAACCAAACAACTAACCTTGTGCTGTGAGACAGAGCTGGCATGAAGGTTTTGAGCATAAATAAAGGTGTGGGGCGCAATTAAAACCTCTGCTAGTCAAAGGCTTTGCGGCACTAACCACCGATCTATGGCCCTTCACCCTGTGTACGCTTCAGTATTCAGCCCCCCATGAAAAAAGTTTGGACACTGTCTTAATGGGATGAGGCCTTGTGGAAGACATAGGACACGCTGGAGGGACTATAGCCTGGAGTCGCTTCGGAGTATCCCCTGAACAGCTGAAAAAGGTGTGGGACTGTGCGTGGATTGGGAAGTCTGGGCATCTCTGCTTAGACCGCTGCCTCCGTGACTCAGCCCCGGATAAAACAAGAAGAAAATGGATGGATGGGTGGACTTGTGGATCCAAGGACTAGAACTCAAGTCACAACTCTCAAGTTCCTGGTACTACGCACCCCTGAATACATTTCTCAGCTGACGTTGATGGTTTGAAATTCAATGATAGTTAAATGCTGTCAGAAGTCATTAATTGAGAACTTGTACTTTTCTTAGGCAAGGATTAGTTTGCAGGTCCGACTCCTTTGTGACTCGAACTTGGGCTCTGTCTTAGTATTGAGTTGTTGAGGGTGACTTGGATGCTAAACCACACAGGGAAGAAAATGTGACCATGGACGTGATAAGAAAGCGCCTGAAGGTGACCAGGGCTGCATGGTTTACATGGATTAAACGTTTTGAGAATAATAAAGGAGCAACAAACAAACACCCCCTCATTTTTGACATAATGGAAGAATAGAGACAGATAACTATATGCTTCAAAAGATATTAGAGCTTTTATTGATTTCAACTATGAACTTCACAATGGATGGAACAAAAATCATGTGAACAGAATGCAAAATGTTCCCTCAAAAAAATGCAAGGAAATGCATGGAGATATCACCAGGTACAGCTCTGTAAGTCCATGGATTGCACTTACAAAAGGGATCATCAGTCATAATCAGTTCCCTTACTCTAGTTTAGAGACAAAAGTTTGTATACAGGAGAATATTGACAAAAAAAAGTCCAATGTTTAAATGCACCCATAAATATACCTTGCTTGGCCTTTTGTTGACCTTTTAGGAAAATGCCAGCAACATCTCCACAGTATCTAATGGATTGTTTTAGTAACAGGAAAAAAACAGGCTGGCCAGTATGGTATCTGGCCAAACATAGCAGTATGATTTGTTTTTACCCAGAGGCAGAATGTTCTTTAGCAAAATGTGCAAAGATTGACAATTCATTCATTACGATCTTTCTCCCTGAACTGTGCTGACCCGCCATGCCAGGGCAGTCTACCTTTGACGGTGTGCAAATGTATTATTGATATTAGTTTATTTTGTGAATATTGTTGTTGTTTTTCTTTTTTTACTCTTAATCTTTTTGTATTGTATTTTTATGATATGTTTAACCATGTCAAATTAATGACTATTTTGTTAAGAAGTAAGTTCACAGACCCATACGATACTGAGACCTTAATGTCTATAAAGTTTCACATCAAAACACAAAACCATCTCAATAAAAATAAACAAACATCAACACTTGTCTCTCGGGTTCATTAGTTAAGATTTAGCACTATCTATAGAGGCATCATGTGGATGTTGTAAAGAGAGATTGGGGATGTTTGAGCTCCACATGTCCCCTTAGTGACCCAGTGACACTTAAAGCGTTTGGTGGATAGCTGTGCTATGCCGCTATTGCCCATCTGCTGCAGGGCTTTCCTCTCCTCTCATGCACTCAGACAGGGACAGCCGCGCGCAGCATAATGCTGAGGTCTACACATGGGGCGCTTGGTCCCCTGCCTAGTTATTATTGATGGTCTGTGCGGGAGAAAGTGGCCACTAGCAAGAATGGTGCTGGATTTATTGTCATAGCTCATATTTGCAATTCAGACAACTTACCCAAAGCTAAATGTCATACCATTTGCACACACCCTTCCAGATAAACCTTATGCATATACAATGTAACGCCGATACCTGCTAATGTGGTAATTGGTGACTGGAATCTATTGCGAAAGTGACACTTCTGTGATTATGATTAATCGCTGGACCGTCACAGCCATGGCCCAGCGACTGCCTATTAGATTATGTTCCAGTCTATGAAGTAATGTCGCTCGCCTGCTGCTGGATTTGGGAGATTTGGGAGCCACCAAGTGTGTACAAGCATCTCCTTTATGTCATCTTTGCCAGGCGTGTGTGACAGTGCAGAGATGACACCAAATTTTATGTGCCGTCAGTCCATTATGGCTAGTCTGGCCATGGTGTTTCCTTAGCCTTGACGGAAAACACTAACGGGAATCATAATAGGAACGCAGGTACAATAACACACAGTAAATAGGCTATTTCTCACAGAAATAGCTAGGTAAGATGCAATATGTCATAAAACAGACAGTAATGTTTGGTTAAAATGGTAAAATCACCAATATAAATGTGGGATTAAAGGTAAGAAGTGGCATTTTTCACTCTGCTGCAATTGTAATGAGGTTGCATGGCTTCAAAACAGAAAAAATATTTCTTATCCCCCACCATCCTGACCCCTTCACAAGTGGTCATTTCCTTTCTCCTTTACTCCACCGTCAAACTGTCCAACTTTTCACTTCTTTAGTGTCATTCAGCTATGTCTTCACTTTGAGGCAGCGACCCATGGCCTGTACCTGTTCCTATTTCAGCAGCAAAACCAACTCCCTGACTCTTCTGCATCCCTGTACTTCAGCGAAACTTGCATTTTTACACTCGCAATGCCACTTTAGCAATCAGGCCTGCAATGATCATGTCAACAACTCCCACTGGCCTCTGCCCCATCATTAACTAAACAACATTAATGTGCTTCTTTCCTTTGTTCTAACATCCTCTCAGCTGCAAATCCATCTTGTTGTCCACTTTGCTATAACCACCTCAATGTCTTCTAGGCAATCACCACTTTAGTAGCTGAGCACTTTCATTCTTTTCACTCCCTTTGCCACATTCACATCAGAAATATTTCACGCCCTCTGTAGCTCTATTTTCTTGTTAGATGTAAGTGCTAAAGTCTGATGGCTTAGGATGTTACTCCTACTTGAAATACAGTTAATCACCTGTTTGTCCCACTTGTCGATTTTGAATATTTTCATAGTGGGGCCGGGTACTCCCGCAAGTACTCACATTTTCAAAAAGTCTGCTGTAAGTTCGCTAAACTCCGGGAACAATGTATTTTTGCGATAAGGACTGACCAAATTCAAGAGGCGGTGGAATATTTATGGATAAATATCAGATACGTTTGATTTCACATGGATTTGTCATGATTGATGAAAACTGCTTGGATTATTGCCTTTTTACCAGAGAGACAAAGCTATCGATCATTGAACAGCTCAAGCTAAGGGAGGCAGCTGACATCAGCAAGTTTTCACTGTAACCATTTATATTCAAGAACTTTATTCATGAAAAATATGCAACACGTGATTTAAACCACTGTTTTTACTCATTTGTATTGTGTTAAGTTCAAGCAGTCAGCTTGAACTTAGACTTGGAAAAACATTTGGATGCACTACTTTTTTCTCTCTGGACATTCGGACACACCCCTCCTGGAACTGCCAGCTTAACGTGGTGGAGGGGTTTGAGCCCCTGAATGATCCTGGGAGCTGTGTTGTCAGGGGCTTCGTACCTCTGGTAGGTGTCCCATGGCAAACGGGTCGTGGGTGATGGGTCTAACAGAGAGCGGTTCAGAAGCCCTTTATGAGAGACCAACAGGCTCAGCTTGAATCGTGAGACCGTCCTTCTGTGGACCCACCACCTGCAGGAGGAGCCATGGGGGCTGGTGCAGAGTGATTTAAGATGGATGGATGGATGGATGGATGGATGGATGGATGGATGGATGGATGGATGGATGGACATTCGGACACCCCTACACAATGGGGTGACCACGATGTAGTGCATACACAACTGTGTACAGCAAATGTTAAACTCTTAAAGGCAATGCTTTATGCCCCTTTTGCTTTATTAGTTTTACTATATACATGGCACTATAAAATCTGTTTAGTTACTGTTTACAAGTGACATGAATAATGAATGAGTTCCTAAAATACTCAAAGCTGAATAGTTATAAATGCACTTTGCACCAATTTGTTTGTTAAATAGCTTAACAGATTAACACCACTAAATACAGTTCAAACTTAAAAAGATTAATCCTAAACCCCTTCCCCCTTGGAGAAACAGGGAGCTAAAACAACTTAAGAGAAATTGCAGGAAGGCCGAGAGGAGATGGAGGAAAAGCAAAATAACGATAAATTATCAAATATTCCGTGCCCAACAAAAGACCTACAATACAGTAATTAGAAATGCATGAAACAAATTATTTTCCACAATAATCACCAATCATAAAAATAACCCAAAAGTCTTATTCTCAACGATAGAAAATGTTTTAAACCCTAATTTAAACAAAACTCCCTTTAACCCCACAGATGCCCTCTGTGAGGAGTTTGCAGACCACTTCAGAGGAAAGATAGACACTATCAAATGTAATATTTTATCAACCCAAATTAACACGGTTCTAAATACATCTGATGGTCTATTTGTTCCAGAGGAAACACTGGACAGTTTTGTCCTGGTTAATGCTGAGATGCTAGATAAAGTTTTCTCCTCAGTGAGGCCCATCACATGTCTTTTGGACAACCCTGTTTTTTAAAACATTTTATGGATCATTTAGATACAAGCTACTAAACATGATGAATTGCTCTCTTCAGACGGGGGTCTTCCCGGCTGCGTTTAAAGGGGCGGTGGTGAGGCCCCTGTTGAAGAAGAGCAATTTGGACTGTAAAGATTTTAAAAATTTCAGACCAGTATCCAACTTACCATTTTTAAGCAAAATTTTAGAAAAACTTGTCTTTATCCAACTTAATGATTTTATTACTGCACAGAATGTCCTTGAGAAATTCCAGTCCAGCTTTAGGGTAAACCACAGCACCGAGACCGCCCTCTTAAAGGAATAGGCCACCGTTTTTACATACTAAGATATGTTCTTACCTAACCTTAGTTTAATTTAATATATCCCCGTCTGATCTTTGTCCGTGCGCTCTGTCACGCAAACGGAGCACATACGCAGCCTCTCCTACATGTCATATAGCTCCAAAAAAGCTCACGATAGAAGCTACCAAGCTCTTCCACGTGTTCCCTATTTAAATAAAGTTACGTGATGTGTTTTCATGCGAAGTATATTTACACAGAAATGTAACATGTCGATTTTATAATCAGATAAAAAGGGGTACTATATTGTGAGGCGTAATGATACGAGGAGCAAAACGTCCGCGCAGTAACTCCTAAAGACTTCCCCCGCTCACTTCCGTCAATAGAAGCTGCGTGACTTGTAGAGAGCCTTTTGCAACAAGCAGAAAATATATTTTCGGAGAGTGCTGCGCATTCCTACCTCATGGTAGAGGTCCTGAGTCCTGTGTCGTCGTTCGGGGTGAGTTGGAAATCTGTGAAACATTACTGCACTATATACTTTCTGCTTGTTATCACAGCCCGGCACGATGCACGTAATAGGCATTGTTCACAAGTTATCGACGCTTCTTCAACTGTTCTCTGCTAGCTCTCTACAAGTCACGCAGCTTCTATTGACGGAAGTGAGCGGGGGAAGTCTTTAGGAGTTACTGCGCGGACGTTGTGCTCCTGTATCATTACGCCTCACAATATAGTACCCCTTTTTATCTGCTTATAAAATCGACATGTTACATTTCTGTGTAAATATACTTTGCATGAAAACACTTCACGTAACTTTATTTAAATAGGGAACACGTGGAAGAGCTTGGTAGCTTCTATTGTGAGCTTTTTTGGAGCTATATGACACGTGGGAGGGGCTGCGTATGTGCTCCGTTTTGCGTGACAGAGCGCACGGACAAAGACCAGACGGGTATATATTCACTCGACTAAGGTTAGGTAAGAACATATCTTAGTATGTAAAAACGGTGGCCTATTCCTTTAAAGATTTTAAATGACTTTAGATTAAATTATGACTCACAGAAGGTCACAGTGTTGGTTCTTCTGGATCTGAGCGCTGCCTTTGATACAGTCGACCACACTATTCTTTTAACTTGTTTAAAACACATCGGCCTCTCAGATGCTGTACACAAATGGTTTACTTCCTACCTCACAGACAGGACATTCATGGTGAGTGTGGATACTTGCTCCTCTAAGGTGCATGGAATTACATGTGGTGTGCCCCAGGGTTCAATTTTAGGCCCAGTGCTTTTGAATCTGTATATGCTCCCTCTTGGTGATGTCATCAGAAGACACGGGGTCAATTTTCACAGTTATGCTGATGATACACAGTTATACATCTCCATGTCTCCAGATGACACCAAGCCAATAGATGCACTTTTTAACTGCATTTTAGATATCAAATTCTGGATGGCAGAAAACTTTCTCCAGCTTAACCAGGACAAAAGTGAAATGTTAATCATCGGCCCTGAGGCCCAGAGAGAGGGACTTTTACCCAAACTACAGTCACTATCTATGAATCCTTCCTCAGAGGTGAAGAACCTGGGTGTGATCTTTGACTCTGAGCTGGCGTTTATTCCACACATTAAGAATATCACAAAGATAGGTTTTTACCATCTAAAGAACATAGCCAGAGTTCGCCCCATTCTCTCTCGGGCCAACACGGAGACGCTAATGCATGCTTTTATCACCAGTCGTATCAAGTATACTGTAATGCTCTGCTTTCTGATCTTCCCAAAAAGAGTATCTCAGGTCTACAACTTTTACAAAATTCAGCAGCTCGTGTCCTGACGAAGACCAGGAGGCGGGACCACATTACACCGGTTTTAGAATCGCTGCATAAATGTCTTAATGGTCTTGGTCCTTCTTATCTTTCAGAACTGCTTTTACCTTACAAACCTTCACGGCCCCTTCA
Source organism: Gobius niger (assembly GCF_951799975.1). Classification (NCBI taxonomy): domain Eukaryota; kingdom Metazoa; phylum Chordata; class Actinopteri; order Gobiiformes; family Gobiidae; genus Gobius; species Gobius niger. The sequence continues at coordinate 25,820,001 of NC_136855.1, read as the reverse complement.
CTCCTCCAGCAGGGGTCTCCTAGTTATTCCTAAAGTCAACAAAAAGACTCATGGTGAGGCGTCTTTCCAATATTACGGCCCTCGCCTCTGGAACGACCTGCCGGAGGAGCTCAGGGCTGCAGAGAACGTTCATGTTTTTAAGAGTAGGCTCAAGACCCACCTTTTTATCTTAGCTTTTAACTGACTAATCTATTTATTTAATCCTAATATATAAAATATATATATATGGGAGGTTGTCCCAGGCGCATTGTTTTAAATGTTGTAATCTGTAAAGCACTTTGTGATACCTTTCGGTATGAAAAGCGCTTTATAAATAAAGTGTGATTGATTGATTGATTGATTGCTTGATTAAATATAGTTGAGCTCATGCCTCCATCTGTTCAGTTGTATTCAATAACTGCGTTGCCATTTTCAATTTTCATTGAAAATGTTGTTTTTGGAAGAAAGAAGTGTTATGTCCCCATAACTCAGTCAATCCTATCCAGCCAACAATGTCTGAAAATATCTCAATATCTAAGATTGAGAATTTGTGGATGACTGAGAACTAAGACATAAGAACATTGGTGAAGTCAAGGATTATTCAAGGATCAACCCTCTAACCTTTGATTATGTGCTGACAGCTTTAACCACAGAGCCACTGGTTTCATGAAGCAGCATAAAACCTGTTTGGTTTCCGAAGAAGCAGCAATAAACACCAGTGCTGTGTAATGCGTCTAATTCTATTTATTTCATTTACTTTTTTCAAAACACTTCCCAAAAATGAATAAGTGGGCATCCAGCCTCCACTTTGGCTTGCATCCACAGTTGCACTCCCAAATGACTGCGCATACTTTTATTGCATTAATTAATTGGCAGTTGAGTGGAAAGCAGCGGAGTAGGCAGGGAGAACCTCTTGGCTGTGAGCTATAGGTTAGTCAGGGTGCCGCGAATCACAGCTAGAATGGAGAGGTCCAAGTGAGGCACCAAGCCGTAATTACACGTGAGCAGATGGTCTGTGCCTCTACTCTTTGCTGCACCCCTCCCGCTCTCACTCCCACTATACCTGCAGTGCACTCAGCTCTGAGCCTTGTTGATTTTTGTTCAATGTAAAAGGAGCGCTGCTGTTACCTCTGTGGCAGATCCTTCGCTAAATCGATGTGCATATTGTGCTGCTCCTCCCACGCACTTCTACCACTGAGATGAGAAGCCATACGGAAATGGAAATGAGTGTTTGACAGCACATCATCTGGTTTCTTACAGAGGGGCCAACTGTGTCGCTGTAGCTCTGGAATAAAAACATTAAAAAAAAGTCTACTTAACTCCCAAAATGTTAAAAATGCTTTATAAAAAAAAGTGGGTCAAAAATTGCTTGTTTTTTTGTGCCAATATCATTCACTTCAGTTCAGAAAATAACAGAAATAACAGCACAGTTCTTCTCCCAATGGGTCACAAGCAAGACTCTAACAGAATCCGTTTACTTGCATGAGTAAATAGTGCCTGGGCTTTAAACTGGAGGCGAATACAAAATAACAATGCTACATTATTGATATAAAGGGTGGCAAATGGGTTTTCATGCTTTGTGGCTTGAGTCTTACATTTTAGCCATTTTAATAGAGAAAAGACAGCCTCAGCTTTTAAATGTAGGGTTTTGTGTAAATGATATAGTTACCTGTAAGCAATCAGGTGTGTCCAAAGAAGCCCATTCAGTTTAATCAAAGGCTCCTGAAAGCGATTTGGTGCATTCAGCCGGAAAGAACACCCCGGATGACTATATTGCACAAAGGGTATAAATAATGTTTTTTGCGCCTCTTCTCTTGTTGTCATGTGTGTTTCCCATAAAACTGTCAAGCGGCAGAAGCAATTATCCAGTTGTTAGCCACGACAGCGCACTAACGGGGAAAAGCCAGCGTCACAGTTCAGTTCAGCGGATCATCTATCAGAGGCAAAACAGGCGGGCTCAAGTCCTGGGGCTGCAGCTGCGGTCACCACTGCAATGGCTAATAAGTGTAAGAGCAATACCAATACTGCAGCTGACTGACTCACCAACTTTGTGGTTTTTCAAATATGCCTGTTTTGTTTATTTAGTCAGGATAGTGCATATTAACATATGAACACAATACACTCATTCATATTGTGCATGTTTTTTGTGGAAGGCTAAACCAGAAGGTTGAACCAAGGACCCAAGTACTAAACCAATGGGCGAGGAAAGCCCTTCTCTTTGGTCCTCATGGCAGGGAGCTGACATTGCTGTGGTACCATCCCCTGGTGGCCAGGGGCGACTCTAAATGACATTTGGTAAACAGGATTCCAATGGTGACTTTACACCTCCCTAGCACTGCTTTAAAGCCTGGCTCCAAATGTTTTTGTTTTTTTTTAAGCCTAAATCTATGCCCTTTCCATTTTAAGGAACAGGAGGCAGAGATTGCAGCCATGTTAATTTCAAAGAACACTCGGGATCATAACTATGTGGCTGAATGGAACACTGGTTATCTCTTCTATCTTATATCTATGGACTGAATCCAGGAGCTTCTTGCTGTGAGACAAGAGAGCCGTACCAAGGTGCCTCCTTATGGACACACAAAGAAGCATTTCAACGCTTAATGTAGGTAGAAAAGCTCTATATAAATGTGACCATTTTAAGATGGTTATAGGTGATTTAATTTGGTGACTAAATTATTAAAATATACTTTTTAATTCAAGAAGGTAATTTTGAGGGACAAAAGTAGGAATATACCAGTTACAATTTTATTATCATTGGATCAGTAGAGGCAGCAGTAGCAGCAGCCGTGCACAGATTTTAAACTTGCTCTCAAGAGGTTGAGGCTTAGTACAAATATGGGACATTTATTGTTGAACAGCATTGGAAGATGCAGTTACTGTGGTACAGTAGAAGCAGCAGCAGAGTCATTATGGCGTAGTATGGTATGCTTTTTTTTGCATATGGACAGTGCAGCAACACATTCACCAAGATGAAAAGATGCTTGATGTTTTGGCAAAATGCTAATTTACACCTGTACTAGTGGTAGTAAAACTATAGCCTGCTGTCTCTTAAGCCTTGCTGGAGCATCAGACTGGGGGCTATATAGGTACTGTTTTATCCAAGCCCTGTGAAGGGAAAACACTCAGAAAACCTGTTCAAAGTCAGATAGAACACTATAGAACAAACTATCCAGCTCCAGAGTTCTGTGCTACACAACCGATGGCTGGTCAGGCTCGAGTTTTCATTCAGTGGGACTTTGTCCTCCTCTACATCTTCAGGTGTGAACCAAAGATACAGGTTTGCAGTGACACATGTGATGTGTCTCATTATAGTGAGTAAGTCAATGACAGTAGTTCGGATTTCAAATCAATCAAGATGGCACCACGGGCTTCAGTGAGTTAGTTCAAACTTGCTTTTGATTTTGGTTGAAATAACATTGTGATGAAGATTATCTTTCCTTAATGTATTTTCTTGTCCAGTTTTTTGTTCATGTATACATATATTTTATTCCCAAGTGGTGCTGTTGCAGGTTCTGGGTTATTAACGGCTTGTGCCTTGATGGTTATTATATATTTTCATATTCCTTTTTCTTTTTTCTATTTTCTTGGTGGGGATTCTTGTCTGTAATCTCTCCACTTGAGATCCATTAAGTTTTTCTGCTCAGATCGAAATCCAGTAATGCAGTACCAAGCAAGAGTAGCTATAGCAGTCAGTACTCCATTGGAGTCACATAAATCTAACGTAGTAGTGTTTTAACTTCAATAAACTTGGGAACCAAGTTAAAATGATCGATGTGCCATGAGTGAAAATATTCCAACATGGGCTTTATTTACATAATGAGGAAACAACCTGCAAATATCCTGAATGGTGAAGCTGGAGCCCATACTGTATATGGGCCAAGTAAGTGTACACAGTCCTCCCCAGACGAAAGGTGCTGATGATTTATTAAAGTACACAGAGGGAGAGCGGAGGGGCACCAGACAGCGGTGATGGAGAGGAGAGAGGAGAGCCGCAGGGAGATGAAGGAGACTGAGGTTTGTCCCAGACGCGGTGGACACGAGGCTGTGGGGGAACTACTTAGGAGAGAAAAATAATATGACAGTTTTCAATGGAGTAAATGATGTTAGTCAAGGAATATACATCACAAAATGTTTTAGTTTTCACTTTTTTTTTTTTTTTTTTTTTAAATGAGCACAGAGCAAAATCGAACCAAGATCCTTCTTGCTGTGAGGCAAGAGTGCGGAACAGTGCTGGGGAGTTCTTTGCCATCACTAATTATGTGTAATTGCTAATAGTTTAACATTTGGCCACATTTTGCCGTGGTTACATGGTTCATTGGTCTTTCACAGTGTATTAAAGCGTCATTTTGAAAATGTAATGTAGTACATGTTATAAGTTAATGGTTGTTGAAATTATTATAATTTTGTCATTAATGCACTGAACCAGAAAACTAGTTCTGACCTTTGAATGCATACAGTATTAATAATTCATTAAGTAGCTGAAGTAGGGTTAACGCAGGCCCCATACACATGAGGGTATACGTGTACATAAGGTTAAGAGCATATACTCGGCAGATGATTGAAAAGCTCTTACATACCATCCAGTTGAGTGTAGTGATTGCTTTGTATCAAGTTCTTCTCAAATTAAATTCCCAAAGTTTCCAGTGGACCCATTTTGATCTAGAGGCTGCTGCGAGTGAGTAATCTCTCAATTGAGGTGCCCTCCATCAATCTTCCCTCCAGACAACACACAATGTGCTCTGAAGGACACACGGCCCAGACTGTATGGCAAACACAATACCGTACATCATAGGTAGATGAGCACTGCATAGCGATTTCTGATATCTTGTCAGTGCTCCCCTAAAAACAGCTTTTTAATCAACATTGCATATTCACTGACAGAATGGGCCACCTCTTGTCAAATAAACATTAATATCTGAAGGAGCCAATTGTCAGAGACCATTGTGTTGGCTTCATCATCTCTGCCTGTCCTTTATAAAACACTGCAGATGATGGCAGTGCAACTCCAGCAGGAATTCACCATTATGCAAATGAGAGGTCAAGGTTACAACAGTCAAAGTTGATGTAATTTTGTATGTTGGCAGCTCTACAAGACTGAATTATAGGCTAATGTTGCTTTTCCCCTGAAAGACAGTTCTTACAGCAGATGCACTTCGTTCATTGGCATACCATTTTATTATTTTCTATCACTGTCTCTACTTGCCCATTAAACACACACAATTTATTGTTTATTTTTGGCACAAAAGGGTGTAGCAGTAATTACAATAGAAGCTCACCACCATTGATTATGTGGTGATCGAGTAATGACTACAATGTAACGCTTTGAGAATCTCTTCAACTCAGGCTTGTAAAGCGCAATATAATTTTTTACACAAAGTGATGTTGCTCTAAATAATTCTACTTTTCTCATTAAAACCTACATCACAGCAGGATTGCTTACGTTAGTGGTTCTCAAACTTTTTCACACCCACTACCACCTCAAAATATTTAACATTCCAAGTACTACCACATAAAATATTGATCTTTCAATTACCACCAAGCTTTGATCAATTTCAAACCAGGACTTAACTGGGTCTGACGTAAATGCATTTATAAAGAATGAATAAAATGATCTCCCTAATATAAATAAAGAGTAAAATTGCAAATGCCATGAGTACCACCTAAAGAAGTCCAAGTACCAGCAAAGTGGGAAAACCACTGGAATAATTCATATGTTAATGCTTCATGAACCCTCATAAAGATAGACAGTGTTTTGATTGTGGGAGCGTTCTTACTGATTAAGGACAGATCTATTTATATGATTTATAAAGAGGCAGCACTGAGAGTAATGACATAAAAATCTCTATTTTAGTCTAATAATTACATTTGTGCCATGAGGCCGATGATAATGTATATATGTAAATTAAGAAAAGATGTACACAATATCAGCTGGGTAAGGTATTTTGGGCAAATAAATAAATTGGGTAAAACACTTTTCTTCAAATCACCTCTTTTAAATCAACTTATATTACAAACTGAGCACTTCACAAACCTGGCCATGTCTCAGAATATTTGAACCTAATCCCATGTGGAGAGATTGTTGTTTGGTATTTTATGCTCAACAATGCCTGTCCTATTATCTCAGCAGTGAGTCAGTCTGTTGTCAGAGATATCTCTTGTTTTGTTTGTGCCCTTTGGTGTTTGGAGCAGACCACAGCCGTGAAGAAAAGGCGACCTGGCGACACTGACAGATGGACTAACTGTCTGGCCGCGCTGACCCGCGTGCAGGTAATTAGAGTCAGTGGCATTTCTGATACAAAGATGTCCTGGGGAGACGTTTTATTCACTCTGGCTCTGGTTATTGTCATTTTGGATTATTGGGTTGTACATGAAAAAACGAAACAACTAAATGTTATTACTGCGTAATGGCATCTTTGAGTGTTAGTGCCTGAGTGAGTAAAGGTTGTGTCATGTTTCTGGGGTTGTCTGACACAATATTCCTCTGTAGACTGGGTTCTCTTTCTCAGGGTACTCTCAAGTTCATTTAACCATCTTACGCTGACCATCTCTGAATAGTTGGCCAGTTACCCCTCGGAAAACAGCAAGAGAGTGAATGAGTGAAGAGGTGTCTGTATTTCCCTGTGGTCCTAAGTGGAAGGCTTTCTATTTGCAAACACTGCTTAGTGTGTAGCTTGTTTTTTAGATGTAGGGTTGTTCTTCAGATTTGGGGGGTGTAATTTAAAACACTTTTGCTTCAGGACAGAATAATCCAAAATTCTTTCAAAGTTGGGCCAATAATTAATTTGGTTGTGGGCTTAAGGCATCACATAAATAATTTGCATAATGTAAGTTAGTGAGGTTGCATTGTCCTAAGGCAGCAATAAAACATTTTGTTTATACTTAGCAATTAATTCATCCCTCAAGTTTAATTTGGGCCATTCTCCACATTCTTAATGAGTATAAATCCTTTTATCTGTTTGAAAGTACAAGACGATTGAATAATGAAAATAGGAGACTTTTCAGCAACTGTGGAGCTCAACAGGCTTGATGTGGTGGAGCTGCAGAAAGTCACAAAACATTGCCACATTGGAACATACTTTATGCACATTAAAGAAAAGTAGACTTTTGTACAATATCTCACTAAATATATTTACATGACATACAATTCGCCATCAGTGCAATACATAGGAATGTTGCATATTTTCCAAATGTTAGACTCTTTCCTTCATGAAGAAAAATAATTTAAATGATCAGAGCTGATTGAACTGTGATAAAATAACATGTGCAACTTGTATCTGTTTACAGCTTCACACTAAAATAATAAAAAATAAAGTCTTATTACCACTCTATAAACAATCAAATATTCAGCTTTGTAAATGAAATAAATCACATGTACATATATATCTCCAAGTAATGGTCTGCTTTTGTACAAATATTTTATATAACTTTGGCAGTTTATCAGAAACAAAGTTATCGTAAAAATCTAAACAAAACTATACTGTTACTGATGTCTAAGCTTGCCTTCCACAGCTCATGTTCACAGTGGTCATTCAGAAAGGCTGAAAGCTGATGGCCAAAAACAATGAATGTGAATCCAAAGAAAAAGAACCCTCTCCATCCGTTCAGCTTAGACTGTTAGCACTGGAGGCTGTCGTCATTGTTGTCATGATTATAAAATTACAAACACCTATGAAGGTTTACATAGCAGTCATCGCCATTTAAAAAAACATCTTTTAGGACGACTTAAAATACAAAGAGTTTGAAGGCAAGGGGTAGGACCCTGCTTGATGGTCACTGTGGAATCATGGGAGACACATGGCCCAGAAGAGACATGCACAACAGTGCCTTATGTGGAAGAACGTGACGCAAAACGAGGGTGCAAAAAGAAAGACTTTGCAACAATCAGAACGCCACACCGTCAGAAACGGACTTACACCGGACAACAGAATCAAGCAAATTTTCAAACATACTAAGTTCACCATATTCCATATATGTTGGTTTGTTCTTTTTTCACTGGTTTGGCACTTCATTGGAACGAATCTCATTTCAAAAAGACTAAATGTTGTACAAAAGGTATTTCATGTCTCATTAACATAATTTGTAGAATATAGTACTTAATAGTAAGCATACGGTAAGTAAACACTTGTACATACTGTAGTTTTAAATGAACATTCCAACAGATGTTACGCACATGCACAAAACAAACAAACAAACACAACTCTCTCTCGCACGCCCGCTCACTGCCCTTGTGACTCCGCTCTGATTCTTTGGAAATCCTCCTGCCGATTCCAGCTCTTTCCGGACTGATCATCTGTTGCTACTGCTTCATAGCCATTTACTTACTTTTGCTTAAGACATGACAACTCTTGATTCCTAATACTGCAATTTCCCATGGTTACGACACCTCTTCTGTTGAGCGTGTGTCCGTCTTTAGACGCACAAATTCTTTAGCCACTTCGTCGTTGGTCCTTTGGGAGAGTATCCTCATGATGGTGAGGCCTGTTTCGTCCATAGAGATGCTCTTGACCAGAGGGTAACAGGCAGAGCAGCTGCCTGAGTCTGCCAGCTCACGCAGTGGGATGACTGTCATGCCTATAATGCGGTCCTCCCGCGCAAAACAGTAGTCCTTCACTGAGACATGTAGCTCGTAGCACTCGGGACCATGTTCATTACTCAGAACACTGCAAAAAAGAGGAGAGTGTTAATGTGTATTAAATTGAATGATATGTAAAGCATTGTCAATATAAATATGGATGTCAAAGTCATGAAAACGTCCCAAAACACCTCAGGTCATTCACACTCGCTATTGTTCAAGTCTGAATAAAGGAGATTCTTGCGGCGTCCGTCTAGCTGACATTTCTCCAGTAAAAAGCATCCTCATTGCAAAGGCTCAGACTATTGCTTCCTTTTATGTGAGCCAAATGAATGTTTCTATTTTAATGAGCTGTTCCTCCCGGTCAGCTTTTTCTTTTGGTTGCTTTCTAATTATCAGCAGCAATTACCAACTTTGTAAAATCTATACAATGAGAGGTGTAAATCTGAAGAGAGTACATCTCTATTTAACAGCCGGCCAGCATCGATTACAACGCTGTATCCACAACTCAGGCTTAGAACTCTAACCTCCTCTGGCTCAACTTTAGGGAAATTTACACCACAAGACCAACCAGACAGACGGCTGAACAGATCTTTTTACAATCAACCAAACAAAAGCAATTACGCGGGTATTACTTACTACTGGAATGTTTCGTTGTACTTTGGTGACCAGTTGTTGTTCTTGGTCTTGGTGCTGAATTTACGTTTCTTATCAGCGAGGTGTGGTCCGACAGCGTTGACCTCCACAAACGGCCGGAACATGGCGTTGGTCTGCCACGTGAGGTTGTTCACCCCGACCACTGCAAAACAGAACACAACGAGTAAATAAAAACGACTGTTGGAGCCATTTTTGTGTTTTCCTCCTGGCCACATGGGGCGCTCTGGAAGCCCACCTGTTGTATCTGTGCTGCCTGTGTATGAACTCTATATAAGGCGTGGTTGATCAACAGGTGCTGTCTAATGAGGAAACCATTTCTTTACCGTGCTTGTGGAATGTGTTTGTGGAACATATTTGAGCCATTTAAGAAGAAATAAATACGTTTTTGAGCATGGCAATTTGGGATTTTTTTGATTCACACGTTTGTTAATTAGGCAGCCACAGCGGCAATATATGGGTTATATCCATATACGACAAACACTTTTTTTTAACAAACACACAGGTGGCTTTCTCTTTATGTATACCACTCACAACAGCACCCAGAGATAAAGATAAGACAAGCCTTTATTGTCTCCCAGAAACTTTTTTTTTTGGGACTTCACGGGCATCAATACAAACACATCACTATCAGAGCTTACATTTCTCACATCCTCACAATTTACATTAGTATTAAGGGAAAGAAGTTATTGCACAGTTGCAGCACACGGAAGGAAAACTGCATTATCCCCTAAGGCCTTAAAGTGCTGTAACTATTGCACCTTGCCCTTGGCACTATTCTTAATAACTTTCTATTGCACATTTCCTATTTGGCCTGGAAAAAAGTGCAGTTAACCTCTTAACCCCCGCCTGAACTGAGTGCATTTTCTCTAGTTCAGCTTTACCCAAATCCATAAGGTCACAGCCTCATTCGAAAGCCAAGACTTACAAAACGAATCAAAATGGATGTTTTGCCTTGCGTTGTCATCACATTTTCGTCACATTTCTGCAACATTTTCATCACGTTTTCGTCACTCGTCTCGTTTTTTGACACTTTTTTCGAAAAGCTTTAAAGGGACTAGACGGAGTTTAAAAAAATTTAGATTATGTTTATTACATTTTTACCCCCTTCCTAATGAGCCCAGACCTAATCACCGCAACGGGAATCCTGCACTGTCACTCAAAAAGTTGGGTCTGAAGCACCGTCATTTGCAGGAGCTTCATATAGAAACTTGCAGTTATGTGTAAGACCTGAGGTGGCAGTAGCGAGTGTTAAAATGACAACTTAAATCTAGTCCCTTTAAGATTTGGATAAAGCCAAACTGGAGAAAATGTGCTTGGTTCAGGTGGTGGTTAAAAGGTTGATATTGCACTTCTCCCTACCTGGCCTTAAAGTGCAAATTTTGGCCTGAAAAATGTGCAGTTAGTATTGCACTCTCCCAACCAACCTAAAAATGTGATTACTTATGAACATGTCAACTGTTTGTGAAGGGCTTTTGATATAATAACACCAAATTGCCTTCTAACACAGTGGAGGAGTTGTACTTATGGGAGGTGAGATTTAAATGCGCCAACAACAGAGGGAATGAGACATCTACTGTATGGCGAACAGAGCTCCATGTGACTAAGGCTTATTGGCAGCTTTAGAGTAGATGTGGAGCATGGCTTTTCGTTGAACGTTTTTTTCTTATTCTCCATGAACACGCATTGACAGAAATAGAAAAAACAATCTTCATGAAAACATAAGTCTTGTATAGCCTATTACAAAATCAAAATCACCATAGCAACTATTAAGTGCGAAGCAGCCAATTAAAACTGCAGCATATGGAGGACCGTAGGAGGCACAGAGCTGATCACTAGTGCTACTTCAAGGATCTCTTAGCTAAATCACAGCTCTCGATGGTGACAATTGGCCTAATAGCCTCATTTATCGTCGACGGTGGGTAAATGGTTTCCTTTTAATTGGAGAGCTGATCAGGTAAAGCATTATGATGACTAACTAGTGAAGCGACTCTCTTCATGACAACCGGAGAGTGAGAAAAAGATGTCAATTTTCACTGCAGTCTTAACCCTAATCAAAACATGAAAGAACAATTTTTCATTCACTCCATACTCGTGGTGGTCAGCTAAGTAGCCACAGCTGCCCTTGGGGTAGACTAACAGGAGTCCAGCTGCACAAATCTCCAACCAACACCACTCACCCACACACCACTCACACAGTATTGACCACAGTATTGACCTGGCAGTTAACCGAGTTGTTTTAAAGCAGAACTAAGTAACTTATACCCCTAGAGGCCAGAAGCGCCACTGCAGGTGTTGTAGCATGTTACGTTTTTTCTAACTCTTTAATTGTCCGTGAGAGTAAATACTATTCTGATAGAAAAGACAAAAGGATAGAGGGATATTGTACATCCAATAACACACTGGAGATAATGTTTTTCACTCAAACTTAGCTGTTTAAGTGGTGCTAGCCCACAGTTAGCTTTGCCCGTTAGCCTGGTGGTAACCCGGTGCATCGAAAGTTGCAAGGATGGTTTTCTGGACAGAGATACCACGGGGCAATGAAAGACCCCCCAAGGGATTACGAAAAGGATTTAGTAAAATTACTTAGTTCTTCTTTAATATTGTTTTGACAAATGCAATGCAACATTCTAAATTACCCCATTTACAAAATCCCAATGTTTGGTCATAGCAGTTTTGATTCCCAGTGTAGGCTCCTATTCAAATGCAGGTTTAATAAAACACTGTGTGTGATGCCAAAAGCTCACCCTTGACGCTGACTTTGTGCTCCCCGGTGCCAGGATGAGAGATGAGATTCACTTGCATCGACACCTCCCCCACCGATCCATTGGTGGACTGACCTGGACACACACCAAAACAGCAACAAGAGAATTGGGAAAAGTGGCTACGTGAGAATCAAAGATGTTGGAAGAGACGGAGGAGAGGGGGAGAATAGAGATGAAAGTAGAGGACAGGCGAAAAACAAAATCCTTTTTATTTGGGAAAAAATTATGCAGGAGAGGGAACAACAACAACAACCTTGTGTGTCAAAGCATCCGAATGCAAGATTAACAGCAGGGGAGCAGACTGGTTTTACCCCCTATGGCATCACAGTAACAAATAAAGCCAGGGTTTCCTTTGGCCTGAGGCGACATAAAAACCACAGCGTCAGAAAGAAAATAACTCTGTCTCTAAAGCTGAAACAAAAGCAGATGAAGAGTGGGCCATAAATACATAATAATGTTCCAGTTTGTAAATTTACCAATACCCCAAAGCCACACAGCATGTATTTTCAAAGGCATAAACTACAGATGAACTACTCTAGCTGTAATTGTGTTAGCATCACCAATAATGTCTCACAGGACACACTGTTGCCAGGAAACAATTAGAATTGATTGCTGACCATGTGTCTCAATGGTGCTAATGCATGATGGGAGCACTACATCGCCTCATGTTACAGCTGCAGCAACACAGATGTTGAACACTGAAAGCCTACAGACTGTGAGCATCCGGTGGCCTATTTAACACTGCCCCAAAACAGGGCTACTTGTGGTAGATGGTGCAGATCTTGTCAGATTTAGAATGACTACTGGCCACGTCTCGCAATGGCAAAGAAGAAGAGGGTTGCTGTTGCTGTTTCACCAATAACACAATGTTGACTTTAATCTATAATCAGTTTTCCGCAGAATGGAAAAATGGGTCAATTGCAAAAGATAAATTATAACATAACAGCTTATTCTTTAATACACATACTCAATTAAAGTAGTAAATGAATTAAACTAATATAAAAAATGTTATAACCAATATGAGTGTATTATGTACAGGATGACGCACTGTGTATAAATGTCAATGTGAAACCTTGAGCAAATCATTATGCTTTGTTTCGCATTACAGAACAAAGAAGACACAATCCGTGCAGCACCATGGCCAGTTATTCAAACGCAAACCCTTATAAATGTACGGATGAGCTGTTAATATGGTCCTCCTTTGGAGAATACATGTCAGCTGGAGCCTCATTTAGATGTACAATGTCATGGTTCTCACTGACAAATGAAAGAACACATGTTCGTGGTTCAGCGCTTGACACGAACAAACCATTGCATGCCATTCATTTTTTGCACTATGACCTAATGCACATCAAGCACCTCAACAACTCCATAACGTCCCATCACACAAACCAAATCGAACATAGCCTTGTAAAATTAAAGAAGGGGGAAATGCAGAAAAAACAACGGCGTATGAAAATAGCACAGAGCCACATTGTGTTCCTATCTGTCATTCAGGCGAAGCAGTGGCTCTGATTGGCCCTTTGGCTGGCTTTCCCTCTCTGCTGCTACAGTATGTGTCCCGCCTGCTCCCTGCACTGTGTTCTGCGAGGATGAACAAACAGAGGCTCCCAGCACCAACTGCTGAGCCCAATTCATCCCAAAACATGCCAGACTCCCCAGGCTATTACCAAAACAGAGGAAAACAGAGCTTCTGACACACCCAGATGAGCAAGGCAACAATGAACACAGTGGGTCACTGAAAAGAGTAGAAGGTAACTCCAAATTATCCATTTCCACTCATATTATGAATTTATCAAGATGTTAACAAGTGTCCAATGAAAAACAATTCAACACAACAGGTGGGAACGCACTGTTGTGATGGATGCAGAGTGGATAACACTTGACTTTATATATTTAATTAAGTAATCATTATCCTGGTCTTTTCCCAAAGTCTGACGAAGACTTAGAACTATGGGTGCTTACCTTGAGAGGTTTGGGTGCATATATATTTCTTGATCAAGGCATCTGTAGGCTGAGTGTAAAGGCTGAGTGCGTATTTGAGAGACTTCATATCTGGACTTTTTTCCAAGAAGTTTTTCTTCAGTCCGTTTCCACCCGCATGGAAATATTGCTGCAACAGAAGGAAAATAAATGTCTCAAATACATTGTACTTGTTCAACATCTTTTTAAAGCCTGAGCAAAAGTCATTAGCGACACTGTAACACTGTGAGATTACAAGGCGGTATGCAGTGAACACGGCACAGCAAATGCAGACAAAGACAGTACAAGGGAGAGCTGTAAGTGCCCCTTCTACATCTAATTACCCAGCAGTCAGACGCTACCCCATACTTGCACGTTAATGCATTTGTCCTGCTGATAAGGCTTAGTGCTGTGGACAGACGAGGCTGTCCTTCCAATTCTGTCAACACTCCCACGTGTGGAGGTGGAGCACTGGCTTAGACACTGCTTATTAAGAAAAATGGCTATGATTATAGCATTGCAATTGAACAGTCCTCATGGATTCACTAACACATGTGTCTGTTATTAGTCAGTAAGTCAGTCTGTGCTGAAGTACAGTCAGTGTACCAGGAGCACATTTCATTTCAATGTCCAGTGTTCTAAAGAGCTTCATGTGCTCTAATTCATTCATCAATCACACACCAAATGCTCATGTACCATAATAACCTTCAGCTGTCTTGGATTAACAATGACTTATGTAACCATGATAGAGATAATTCTTACAATTGGGGGGAATTCTAAAAAAAATTTTCAAGAATTAAAACGGTCAAACTGTATTTTTATATATAAAATGCAATTTGCGTGTGTCAGCTGTTTGATTCCCTTATGAAGAGCGTTAGGCGAATGTGTTCATTGGAATACTGATGAACAGAAAAGTGCCACGTGAGTGATATAAAGCTGCAGGTAGTGTCTTCAGAGACATATAAATCAATTAGTCTTCTCAGCACTTTATGATGCCATAAGCCCTCAGCAGCTCCACGCTGTAACTCTTCTTTTGTCCCTGAAGAACTCTGATCTTGAAATTGTCTCTTGTCCCTTGACAACAAACAGCTGCATAGCAGTAAATTAGCTTCAACTCCTTTTCCTTGGTTAGAAGCTTTGTGGCATCTCACTGTTTCACTCTTACTGACAATGGATTATTTCTTTTACCGCATTTGAACATAAAACATTGTTTTGGAATGTAAGCTTATTCGTATAGCCCTTTTCACAAGTCGCCCATAGAGCTTTAGTTTTAAACAAAAAAGTAATGCTTACCTTTATGGTGGGAAGCACCAAGTCCATGGCTGCACACTGGCGTGGAGTTAAACTCCTGGCTTCCTCTCGAAAAGCATGTTCCTTCAAAACAATGTGCATTACATTTAAAAAAAAAAACTCACTTTGTCTGTTTTTTTCCAATGTTAGTCATTTCATGGTTATACCAAATTAATGTAAATTAGAATGCAGATAATATATTTGAGTATATGTATATATGTATGTATATATATGAATCCATTAAAACAAATGACTTTAAATGGTACATAATTTCTTAGGTGCTTTTTTTGTATTGTGATAATCCGTTATGCAGAAGCTTTTTAAAGAACCACATGACAAATGATAATCCTGCTACAGATGTTGGGAATAACAATTGGACATTTCTCGAGCCTCTAATCCACTGTCCACTAACTCAAAAAAAAAAAAAAAAAGATTTGATCCAAGGACAAGACGAGCCTCAGCCAAAGACAGGGAAGACATTCAGCAAATCATTGGAGCCGGGACCAGAACCCACAACCCAGTGTCACAAAACAGTGCCATATGTGCAGCAGCCTCACCCACAACTATCTGCTGCTGCACCCACTCGCACCATTTTGAGCTCAGCATTTTAAAAATCCCCTTCTGCTCTCTAAATGCACTCCATAATGTCTAAATCCAATCACTTTAAACTGCATCATCATTAGATTCAGTTTATGTCTATTTCCGATAATACAATGGGATATTTACATCTCAGTGATACTACTTCTTCAACCTGGAACCCGAGAAGAAGGTTTTCAACATATATCAGTTTTTGTTGTCATATTACCTTCAATTTGGAAAGTTGTCCGAGATCCTTGGCAGCGCTGAAGATCATCTGAGCCCCTTGCTGTTTAAAAGAGAAAAATATATATGCTGTTATTATTAATTCATGTTAATTCCAGCTGGCGAAGTGAAATATCCACAGTGGAAAGAAGAAACCGGCATTATGTCACGGGATTAATTTTACAAATGAAACAAAGTAAAACAATCTGCAAATGACAAAATACAGAAATGAAAAGTGTGACCCTGGTTTGTGGCAAGATTAACCATATGAAAGAATATCCCCCCTTTGCGCTGTAATCTCCTGTCCAATAATTTCAGCGTTGTGAGCGGGCAGAACAGATGGAGAGAAAGTGAAGGGAGTAGAAACAGGTGGAGAAGAGGAGGGAGGTCAGGAAGATGGATATGAGAGAGAGGAAATGGAAAAAAGACAGAGGGACTTACACTCTGGTCACTCAGCGGTGGCAAAACGATGGTTCTCTCGATAGTGTTCAGCACGATCTTCCAGAGTTCTTTGAGGACACGCTTCAAAACAGTCTTTTCACAGATCTTGGCGAAGAGCATCAAGCTGAAAAAGACAAAATCCAAGAGCAATATGAGAACAGATTTTGACATTTAACACGGATGACGAACACCTGTGACACAAATACCGAAGCGTCCTGTTTTAATCTTGCTCGACTATACAAGCACAGTCTTAAATAAAATAAAAAAAGGGAGGAAGGATTTTGAATTTCCATATCATTAAGAGGATTCTCCGTAATACCCCACTGGCCTCAATGTTGCTTCGACAAATGGCCCGAAGCAATTCTCTGAGCTCGGCTGAACCATATCATTGCTCTGGTTCCTTCAAGAATGTCATAAAAGTACATGCGGTGTGAGAATCCCTTGACGTTCACAAATAATACATCGGTGACAAAAGCAGCCGCCTCATTCTTTGCAATAGGATCAGAGTATGGGCAATGTGGGAGTTGAATATGTAAATCTTCAGCAGGCAGACATCAGAAAGAGAAAATACTATCCCATTGAAAAATAAAGAATTTCCATTGTCACTATTCTTCCTTGTTTTTCCAGGGTCTATAAACAGCAACCTTGGAATTATATAAAAGCTTCACAGAAAAAAACAAATGCGGGGGCTCACTTCGAACTAGAAGAACTAAAGCTTAGTCACCACTAACGTTTTTTACACATTATATTGCTGGGTGTGTCCTGAAGCATAAAATTGTGTTGGCCATATATGGAATCACGAAGAAGAGGCTAACAGGCTAACGGGCAAAGCTAATTGCGGGCTAGCGCCACTTTAAACTGTACTTACAGCCAAGTTTGAGTGAAAAAATATGATCTTCATTGTGTAATTGGATGTACAATATCCCTCTCTCCGTTTTTATTTTCTATCAGCATAGTATTTACTCTCACGGGCAATTAATGAGTAAAAAACCACAACATGCTACGACTCCTGCAGTGGCGCTTATGGCCTGTAAGGACATGAGTTACTTAGTACTTGCCATTTCAGAATCCCTCCTATTTTGATAATTAAGCACTCAATTTACAGTATGTATTAAAAGTAGAAGAATTTACACATGTTTTTAACAATTGTTCACAACCATTACTATTACTATTTTTAGTATGACGCATGTTGCAGACGCATTTTAGATTTCTTGCACAAATGCACGTACATGCGTAGTTGGAGAAGAGAATAAAAGCCATTGCCACATCGTACATTTGAGTCATACTTGATGCAGTGTGTCAACAAGCCCCTGGGCATAACATACAGGATTTATATTGGCATTTCTATAAACAAACCCATACTTTTCTCCGCCTGTGTATCATCATCATCAGGCTTTTGTTTTGACTGAACTCCTCAACCTCAATTAAATTTCTTATATGCAACAGAAAGTCATGCAAGGTAACAGAGCAGCCAATTTGCTTCTTTCATAAACAAACCGGATGAGAATGAAGCTATTTCTTGTACAGTCCACCTTTCTTGTAATATTTTTATTAAAGTTTGCTTACTTCTTATCCAAAAGGTCCATGAGCGGTCGAAGAACAGTCTCAGCATCCATCGCAGGGTTGCTGCCTTTGATTGGCCCTTTCATCTGCACCAGTTCAGTGTTCATTTGTTTCACACAGTCTTCTATTACAGGTTTGAAACTGCAAAAACAAACAAAATACAACATTTGTTTACTCCTTGGATTGTTGTGGGCAAAACAGTGGGGTCAAGGAACAGTTATTAGGGTGAGCCAATTAGAAAACATTTGTGGTCTTACTGTCATGTTGCACTTTAGCCAAAAAAAAGTCAATGTATAAAATAATGACATAGCCCACCATGCTTTTTCACATCAATGTTGAATCTAATAATTACATGCAGTGTCGTTCAAAAAACAAAAAAGAAACAATGATCTGAAGAAAACCCGGCCGAAACGTTATCTATTGAGTAAATATAACTTGGACATCGGCTTCCTGAGTGTGCGATGCTGCTTTTTTTTTTACTTTGAACCTAATAATGAATCACAAATTTGTCTTTTGAATGGTTGCAATTAGCGAATCACATAGACTGCAAAACTGCAGTGTCACAAAGTTCATACTAATTGTCTCTACCATGACTTCTCTGACGGTTCAAGTAATGCTTGTTTGGTTATAGCTAAGAGGTGCTTTTAGTTTAGTATATTTCTGGTAGTGGGGTGCAACAAACATCTGCAAATGTGGTCTGGTGAGTTCCAAACCTGGAGCCGAAGACTCCACTGAGCTCGTCCAGCACTGTGTTGAGTTTATTCTGCAGTTCTTTCAGCAGATCACTGGCCTCTGCATCCAGCTGTCAGAAGGAGACAAAAAGCAGAGGCTCATTAGGATTCTGTGCCAGCCAACATTGACTACAACAGTGCTGCTCTGGAGAGGGTGCCGGTGCCGGGGTGTGGAGGGAGCGCATAGAGGAGAGTACCCTGGCTCAGCGGTGGCCTCCCCCTCGCTCTGTGCGCCATCTGTGCTGAACAACCAGCAGAATACCAATGGACAGCTCACCTCCGAGTGCCCAACATAATGACTGCTTGCCGAGTCATGAGACACGGTGTCAGCAAAGCAGCAAGCAGCAAGTGCTTTCTAAAATGGAAGGGCATTTGTTACACTGCTAAGAATAAAATGTAGTGTGAGGATGCTGTCAGAAAGCCTTGACACTGTTAACATCAGGAATACAGCTGTCCTACACTGCTGAGAAGCATACCACCATGAGTTAAGTCAAATCAAAACCAGTGAATGTGCAAAATGTTCACTTTTCACTTACTCTGGCATGTTTGGTACAAACAAGTCACAACGTGTGCATGTTTGTTCATTGCCCATTTGGTGTTCATTGTAATAATAGTGGAGGAGCTGATTTGGTTTAGAGTAATTAGGTGTTACTACATCTGTATTATGACCTGTGGAGTATTGATAGTTTCATTGAGTCTCTGTTTCTGCTACAGGGTACACGCAGTGCATTGGCCTTTTACAAATGTCCAAATATCGATGGGTGGAGAACACACGTAGCTCAAGTGCGGCGGTGCCTGAGATGGATGTGTGAGGCCAGGCTCGGCACCACATGCATGACAGATCATCACATTAGGTCCGATAAGCTTAGCCATGGAGCTGCTCATCTCACACACTTTAATGGTGGATGGCTCAGCTGGGAAGCGGGCGTGTAAACTAAACCTTTTATAGACATTGTTATTCACCAGACATGCTTTTATCTCCAGCATGAATGTGATAAATTGTGTGTTCACATGCGCACATCCTCATGCTGCCACTGTCACTAAAATAGCCGTGATAACGGCTTAAAATATAGAACTGCTAATGTAGAGCCTTGCTTTTACAGGCTAAATAATGGATAATGCAAAACAATGTATGCAATACTTTTCTATTGGTTGTGCCAATACTTGACAACTCTCTGTAGATCCTTAATGTTTATAAGTAAAGCTGCCTGATGTAGGCAGAGAACATCAAATATTCCTGTTTGAAAATGTCACTGCGCAGATAAGATCTTGCATTTGAGCAGAAAAGCTACATTCTCTGATGTCAAGAAGCATTAAGAAATATATTTATATAAAAATGCTCACATGCTATTAAATAGACCTTGGATTGCCGAATGAGTCATAAGGACAGCTGAAAACTGTAAGGCTTACCTTCATCACTCGTTTTTCTGCTTTTGTCCCAAATCTGCTCACCAGAGTCTCAATTTCAAAATGTCAATACCAAAGCTTTAATAGATCTTCAGAGAAGCAGACAATCCCATGAATTGCGAATGTGACAGTATAGATTTCATTTCACTCGAGCTAAATAAGACGCCTGCACTTTTCTTACTTGCTATCAACAGTCTCTGTCACAACCATGGAGCTATAAAGCAAATGGTCTTCTACAAACATTAAAAACATTTTCATTTTTAAAGACATTGTGGGTTAAGAGCTGTTTTTGTCTAAGAATTTCAAAAATAAAACTAGACAACACCCAGCATCTCATGTATTTGATGCTTTGACCCTTTGCATTATACAGGCTGCAGTTGATGCAAATGAATAGTTGATATAAGGGTCTGCGTCGCACCTGGGTTCTGCATGGCAGCTCTGTCACTGACAATTACTGTGAGCCCTCAGTGAACAAACCTCTTGGCTGGTGGCCTATCTACAGTGTGCAACTGGCAGCATAGTTTGTTTCAACAACGTCAATTCACCAGCAGCTTGTCATTCCAAAAATGAGGCAATGTGCCAAGTAATAAAAAGGTAAAATGGACCAGCCTCTACACTGTGTTAAAATCCCATAGTAATCAAGGGATCAGTCCACATATCACTAAATGTGGGCGAGATAATCTTTTGTTATTGGTAAAGCAATGATAACAACTCCCGGTAATTACATTGCCTCTTTGAGAGTTAACTGCTAATTGGAAATTTTCTGTAATGAACACTGTTTTGCAGACCTATAAAAGTGCAAGGTAACTCTTGAGATACAACCGCATTTTCACTTCACTGTCATAAACAATTTGAACTAATGTACGTATGTGAGAATCTCATCACCCCGTTGTGCAGCATTATTTGGATGCAGACTGGCAAAGCTGTGATGATCAAACCGAAACCACACACTTCTGAATAAATATTATAACTTAACCATGGAGAGAGAAGTGGGCAGTTGATAAAAAGCAGGAATTGAGATGAGTTTCCGCTATCCCGAGAGCTGCGTGGATGATTCCCTGTATGCTCTGTGGCACATGCGGCTGGAGGGGAGGGGGAGTGAGGGGTGGCGGGACGGAGGGGGGGGGGGCAGGCTATGTGCTTTGGTTTGTAACACTGGGTATATGGCAAAAGATAGTGTGGACGGATCCTATAATGAACACACCTTACAGAAGTACACAACCCCCTCTTCCTGGAGACAGAGAGAGACAGAACAGAGGGGGGAGAAGAAATAAAAAAAGGGGGGTATAGAGGTAAACAACGTAAAAAAGGCAAGACAGGCATTAGACATGCATGTAAGTTCGGTCGACAGGGAAAGGGCACCACAACTACAAGGATTTCACATGAAGTTTCAGGTGTGTGCCAAAGGACATTAGAGAGGGAAAATAGTATAGATGGTCCTGTCACACACGATCAGATTAGTTTGTTCGATGATCACAGTGCGCAAAGAGTTCACATAAATGTCACAAGATAAATGTCATTTACATAATCATGATATAACAGTGCAGGGTACCTTTGCTCTGAGACTAAGACCTCATAATAGCCAACATCAAATCTACCCTCGGCATAAAATCTGCCCTTTGCTGAATAACAATATGCTTGCAATCATTTATACATTTACCATTTGAAATAATTAACCAGACAATATGGGAAAAGGACAATAACTAACTATAGCATATGGTATGTGTAAGGCTAGAACATTGTATCAACACTGGGCTCACTGTTGTTGTTTCATGCCATCTTATTTGTCTTGAAGGATATATCTGGCCCATGGAGTTTATTCGTCAGGACTGTACAGGGTTAAAGGGAGTGACGAGCGGGTAGAGACATTCAGCAAAAGTTCGCTGTGCTTTGAGAATACAGACCTGTTTACCACCCATGGACTCAAACATC
This sequence comes from Gobius niger, assembly GCF_951799975.1. Lineage (NCBI taxonomy): Eukaryota > Metazoa > Chordata > Actinopteri > Gobiiformes > Gobiidae > Gobius > Gobius niger. The sequence continues at coordinate 25,797,904 of NC_136855.1, read as the reverse complement.
TTCTCCAGTTGGACTCGCAGTTGCTGAATGTTGTTGAGAAGAATGCACGGCTGTGAAGGAAACACAGACGTCATTAATAATCACAATTATTTTCTCTAGCTATTAACACTGTACAGAAGTGTGAATTTGATAAAAGGCCACATATTCTGTGAAATCAACTGTAAAATCCATTTGTTGTGATTCCCTGACACATCATCTATACAGAGAGTTGATCTTTCCATAGAAAGCCCACAGTCAGTGGGGAAACGCAATACATTAAATAACTTGGAGAGAAATGTCTGCGCTGAATATGTCAAGCAGTATCGATTTCGGGCAACACCACAACACAAGTGGGACAGCTTGCAAACATTCATCACACTGGGTTCTATGAACCAATCCTTCAACCTTTTTTCTACCACGGGTGACACTTGTGTACTCCAAGTGTTAACTTTCAACACAGAAAATATAATGGATAACAGATTTATCTCCCTGAGGAGAATAGGATGATTGGTGACTTCCCTGTCAAGTAGTTGGGTCCATAAATAAATTGTTCAGCTCGGATAAAAGAGTGAAAAAGCATTCAAATCTGTTTACTGATATGCTGTAATTAGTGAAACTTCTGATAAATCATTTTGTTTTCTCTTCTAATAACTGTGTTAATAGTGTTCTAGTTAGAGTTGGCATGAACTCACAATAAATTCACCAGTATAATTATACATTATGTATTTCCTCAATAGCAAAACTAAAGTGCAGATGTCTTGCTTTATTATCTTACGTAAACGACTGTCAAATGGGCCTTGAGGCACGGTTTCAATCTGATGCTATTGTGCCAGTGCACATTGCCATCTGAGTGGTATTCCTTTTTTCCATCAGATGTCTGGAGGAAGGGACGTTTCTTGTTTTCTCCAGGACAGTTGTAATGAGCCTGTCAACAGAGTCGAGAAACATCTGCCTCCAGTGCTTCTGCTTCTTTATCTCATTCCTATACTTCTGAGACTGGTGCAGTAATTAGGCCACACGCAAGGCTTAGTGTGTAGTCATCCGTCACATTAAACAATGGACAGAGAGCCTTGAAAATACCAATGACTTTTCTCCATCAGCTGCAAGCTGTATGATGAATAATTGCATCGGGTTAATAGAGACACTTCTATGTGCATCACAAGGGCTCAGAGAAGAATAGACTTTACTGAACCTCTTCCTCAGCGTTACCATGCCAACCGCGGACATCACAGAAAAGCTGCGATGTTTGCATTAAAACATTAAAACACAGGGAAACTTTGTGTGTGGGCACTTACCACATTTTCTTTATTCAAATACAAGTGAAAGTCCTTGGACATAATTGCAGCATACTGCAAAAGAACTTTGTTGATAGTCTGCAAAAGAAACAAAAGATATGACATTTGAGTTGTTTATTTGTTCATTGTACAACATGAGGTATCACTCATGTACAAATGTCATAGTCCTTGAGATTCTTGTCTGACCTGCGTAAATCACCAAAGAAATAATAATTAAACATTGAAGATGCACACTGATTAAGTATTGACCTTTCATGTCGGCACACGCAAATACCTTTCTTTAGACCACACTCCCCTGTATCCACTCTCATTCACTCACATGTATTCTCTGTTACTGAATGGAAATTTCATTTCTCTTCTTCCCAGAACATACCTTTATTTCCTCTGCCTTTTCTCTGATCTCACTACAGGTCACAATGTCATCTGGAAACTATAGTCCACAGTGATCCCTGCTTTTATCATCCTCTCAACCATCACAGAATAACAATGAAAGCCAATCCTTCCAACAATCCCACCGACATATCAAACTGTACATTTCTCATCCTCCTTCAGCACAACTCTTACATACACTCTAGTTTAAATGTAGCTGTATAGTCCAAGAGGCCGGAGTAGCCTTTTTAAAGAAGATGCTAGTGGCAGCAGCACCTCCCATTTTATAGATAATTGTGTTACAACAGTCTTCAGAAAGAGTGTTAGTGTTAGTCAGAGAAATAGCAAATTGAGCAGCAGGCCATTTGTCACAGGGTAGGGACAAAAACAAGAGAATGAACTGAACTGCTGAAGCTGAACTTTAGGCAGTTCCTAATGAGTGGGGGAGCATTATCAACTAAAGCAAAGAATGCATGTATGTTAGATCAATGCTAACCTCTTCAATGGCTGACTTATTGGTCCCTCAAGGACTATTTAAAGAACCTGACCTTCGCAAAGCGGCACATGAAATGAGCCAGAGCATGTGGGTTTGGGCACTCCAGCTTCTTGATAATCTCAAAGCTCTGGTTTAGTTGCGTGAACACATCCACCACCGAGCAGGAAAACAGGGCGTGGTCTGACGTCTGCTGGAACTGCAAAGAACAGACGAAAGAAAAGGCGAATATGTAAATGTCCAGTATTTCATGATTCGCTGTCAAAATCCACAGAATCTTAACCACTGAAATTTGCAAATAGGTGTGCACACAGAGGAACCTGCTGAGTTAACAGCCCTAATAACAGAGATCCATCAATGACGGAACATGGAGTCCACTGGTGAATATATACAGTGTTAATGACATTGATAGACACCGATAATAGACCCTTGGAGCTCTGTTTAATTATACACATTAAGGAGAAGTGAAAGGATATGTTAATTAAGTGATTTGAACATCACTGTGAGGACAAACTGTAGTACTGAGAGGGTATTGATGAATCATACATTTATGATAACCCATTGCTTTTAGAAATCAAGCTGTCTGTCTCAAACGACTGAAATGCATTTATTTTCAAGGATACACCAATTAAGTTATAAACTGAATCATCGTGGAGTTTAGCTCCTTTTGTTTATTTTTTACTTAATCTTTTGCTTTTTTGCTTTTTTACTGGATTAGCTTTGTCTATAAAAAGACAAAGGACAAAAAAAAGAAATTGATAACTAGTTATGCTTAACTTCAAAGAGGTCATAGTGAAAGCCTTGTCAACATTTTTCTTTCCTTATAATTTCCTTAAGTGGCTTTTACAGCTCTGGTGTTCCCATTTCTTGTTTATGCCCACATTGATATTCCTGTCACTGCCTCGAGGCTGGAGATGTTTTTGGCAGTGTTAAATTTCTCTATCCTCAAAACTGTGTTCTCAAGAGGTGCACTTCCTTTTTCGCCGGCTGCCCTTGCAAAGTAATAAAAGTACCATAAGTGGCTTGGTTGAATAAATAAAAGAATATTTCAGGCAATAATTAAGTGTGGCGCTCACCCCATCTTTCTTGTCCCTTTCCAGTGCGCCGTTCAGGAAATCCATGGCAACGTCCTCATTCTCATCCAACCACTGAATCACAAATGGCTCGAACCACCTAAAATAAAAATAAGCTCTTCGTCACGCCAGGCACAAATTTACCATACATTTAATATGATAATACAAAAAAGATGAGGCAAATTTTCTTTTGCTAATAGTTCAATGTCAAATGTTTGGAGAGAAGCACTAAAAGCTCTGGAAGTGTGGTCTGGGCCAAGACATGCTTTAAGATCAGGTTTCAGGTTGTCGACAGAATGGACCGAGTCAGACAGAGGACAGCTGAGGACAGGCCAGGGACACAAGAGTTGAGTAAGGAAGAATATTTGTTCCTGGAATAATAATGCCGTTCTGTCTGTTTCACTTCCGTGTTTAATATGGTCCCTGAGCTTGTCCTCAAAGCAACAAATGTCCCCATGAAACTGCTTTGTCCCTTGGCCGAGGACGTTTGCTGCGTTAGCTAATATATTACAGTGGGTGTGGCCAAAGTGAAGTGAAGATGCTAAAACGCCAGCGTGTGTGGGTGGTTGCATGACATGTACAGGCTTGGACCAAGATTTCTGGAGGAGACGGGAAGTGGGAAGTGGGAGTGCTGCAACGGGGGGACGGGGACTCATTACTCTGATAGACTGGCAGCCAGAGACCAGGCAATTCATTCTCCACCTGCATTATCTGTGCTTTGCATTGCCGCACACAATTATATGGAAAGACTCAGGCTGTGCAGTGAATGACTCACATGTGGTTTACAGCTCATGCCCTTCTGTGACCGGAGTGGGCAATGGAGGTAGAGTGACATGACATCAGGCCAGATATAAACTAGTTTTACATGCTTGATACATTTCACTCAGTACATTATTGTCTTCCTACAGCCTAATGAGAGAATGTTGAAAAGTCAAAAAGACTCTCCCATCACTTGGTATTCACACCAGTGTCTGTTACATCATTCTTGTCATTATTCAGGTTCATTGAGTCTTGGTGCTAACATAAGGACAAATAGATGACATTGGCAATCTCTTGTCTGCTAAAGACGGGTGATAATTAAGAAGATAGGAGTGTAAGAATATAAATGAAAGACACTTACAGAGAATATTCGGGCGGGACACCTTTGAAGGCCGGCAGGTCACGGACATATTCATTATAGAACCATTTGACTTTGAAGTGGAGATTCATATATTCAGTACTTTTGCATAGGCGGTGCTTATCATGCTCTGTGAATCAGAAAACAAAAATGCAGACAAGTAGGTTAGCAAAGACTGCACTTTAGATAAAGGCATCGTTTTTCAGCACTTAATCCTAAAATTCAAAAGTCAGTGAAGAAGAAAAATGTCTCAGAACAGTGGCAAAATCTAGCAACGCAAATAAAACTGAAACAATTTAGTTAAATGTACCTTTTTTCTCACAATCATTATTTCCAGGCTCACTTTCTACAGTAAGTGTATTCAAGAGTAGGACTGGGTACCGTTACACAATACCAGTTTGATATCTAAAAAAAAAGTTTAGGTACAACAGGTATCAAAAAAAAAAAAAAAAGTATCGAAAGGAAAAAAATCTTTATATCAAAGTTTTGATGCTGTTGGTCCCAGGACAGCATTATAGGAAGTGACTTCGTTGGTTTCCCAATTTCTTTGTACTTTTTGCCTAATGTTTACCCCATTTTCTTCAATTTTTGAAAATTTGTTTTGCCCCAATTTTTTCTTGTTTTCCCAATTTTTCCCTAATTTTTGCTTATTTCCCACCCATTTTCCCCCAATTTATTCCCAATTTTTTCCAATTTTTTGCCCATTTTCTCCCCATTTCTTAAACATAATTTTTCCTTATTTTTACCACAATTTCTTCCAGTTTTCTCCCATTTCCCCCCAAAATATTCCCAATTTTTGAACATTTCTTCTACCCGATAATGTAAATTGGCAGATCTTCCACACATTATTGCCCTGTTTTCTGGTTCTAGTCAAATAATTTAGTATATATATCGGAAAAAGTATCGTTTGAGTATCTGTACCGTTAAAGTCCCGGTATGTACGAAAAATATGTAACGGTACCCAACCCTACTCAAGAGTCATATGCATGTGGTATGTATATCAACTCCCAGAGATTAAGCATAGGAAGCTGTTTTGTGCTCCATGAGTGTCAAGTTTAATAAATTTAAATGGTTAAACTATCACATAGCAGCAGTATCGTCGCTGCTTGATACATGCTCAACGCACTGGATGGCATTGTAGAGCCTTTGCGCTACTGTTTTATAAATATATCTGATAAAAGCGGCCAAATTTTCAATTAGAACACCAAAGAAGAGTGAAGAATTGTGGGTGTCGCTTCGTACGTGATGCCTCCTCGTTCATTCAACAGCCAAAACGTATAACAATCATCAGCAAACATAATTCCAGATGCCCTGAAAGTAAGCAGCCTGTGTTCTCTGGTGTTCACGACGGGGAGAGTGAGAGAGAGAGAGGGGAAAGACGCGCCCGAGCTGGAGTACAGGGGTGGAACAGAGAAGCGGATTGGGTTCATGCGTCAACTCGCGTGACTCCTGAGTCATGTAGTCCAGCTCAGTGTAGATGTTTCAGAACAATTAAACATTTCCATAGCATGCCCCGAGGGAAGTGCATTGTACGGAGATGGAACGGGGGTAAGAAGAAAACATGTGAACCAATGGAGCATAATACTGAAAGAGATTGAAAGAAAGGGCAATTAGAAAGCCAATTACAAGAAAACCACTTCAGGATGATCGCGACGCTGTTGAAGTGATAATTACAATTTTAGTCATACTCAATATTTTGTTCTGATGCCACATTATCAGAGGAAGACTAGGCACCCTGGTTAAAACTGGAGTCAAATGGCAACTCCAATTATACAATAATAGTGAAAGATGCTGCACAACGTTGACTTTGTGTAGTAGTTAAACAGACTGAAACAATATTGTGGCTGCAATTCATGTTTTCAAATCAACACTTAATTCACTGTACACACATTTTAAGATCGTCCAAATGAAGTACCATTACAAAACTGCATGGAGACTGTGTTTTGGAGTTTGCAGATCTGTGTACCTGTCCAACGACATGGAAATAAGAAGCATGCAATATACGGTGAAAATGTGGATTAATGAGTGAGCTGAAATGTATTCATCTCTGCACGATTTAACATACAACATCAAAGGGTTTTTTAATCCACTGCCTCCACACAACACTGAGCCGTCGGGACTTACTCCGCAAAAGAACATGGGTGCTAACTGCTATTCAATTTATTTTAAAGTGAGCAATGAGGGAAAATGGTGCAAATATGCAATCAATGTTTATAATGCTGGAATGCAATCGTGTGCTTTTATGTCTAATTCTGGCCGCTTCTTTTAATGATTTACACAGAACTAATCCAGTGTTTGTTTGACACACAGGAAGAGGAAAGGCTGACTTTAAGTAAAACAACACCCACAGTTGTAGTCTAGTCCAACCATCAGCCTCAAGTCCTCACTGTTCGAGTTTGAGTTCATGTCTTCAATTTGCAAGTCCAAGTCTAAGTACATGTTCTGAATAGTCCAAGCTTGAGTTTTAAAAAATGAAGTCACAGTCCATTTCGAGTCACTATCACTCAAAAGTCCAGGCCCAGAGTCATCCAAGCAGTGTCCTGTGCATTCTGATAACTTTTAACTTCTTTTGTACTTAAAACCGTCCTTTAAAACCATGTTTCTGAAAGCCTGCCAAGAACTTGCGAGCTAAATCAGTCTGAGTCAATCACCATTATCAGAATCTCAGACTTTGGAAAAGTGAAAAAAATTAAATAAAAATGGCAACGAGTTGGAACATGTAGTCCTTAGTTTTGTTCCTTGTGAGTGATGGGTGGAGACAGTCCCTGAGTCATAAAAGACTGAGCTGGCACTACACTGTATAAACAGGGCACACACAGTTACACTAGAGTCAAGTGAAGACAGCAGATGGAGGTCAGTGCGCAGACAGAGAAGGACATCGCGGCAGGTGTTAGTGGGACAGACCCGTTCTGCTAGACTGCAATTTCATATGGAGGGGGCTTTCCTTCCTATTAATCTAAGGTTATTTGAAGGAAATATTAGCTGTAAGTATATTTTGTAGAAATGCAAATATCGGGAATCCGCATTGAAGCAGCTTTTTTGTCCTCTTACTTATTTTGCTTAAGCATAACACTCACTAGGAGAAAACGGCTCCTCTGATGAATTTTTGTCTTTGTCTAAATTTTCCATATAAAAGTGCATTATTAAATAAGTCACATAACTTTACTTTTTTCCGTATTTCCCAAGAATTATAGAGGTGTAATGCTGTCTGCATATCAAGAGCAAATGTTCAGAGCCTGGGAGTTGCTTTGAAATGTAAGCCACGTAAATGGGAAAGATTTGTTATACGCCAATGAAGCACAAAGAGTCATCTTACGTCAGAATGAGTCATTGGTTTATTTCAGAAAAGGAGCTTTAAAGAGACTATCAACTTAATGAGGTTGGTTTTCTAGCCTCTAGTCACAGAATACAGTATAGTAAATTATGAAATGAATTTAGACAAAAAATGGAATGCCACAGCCAGCTCTGTGTCCAATTCAATCCAAATGTATTTGTATAGTGCTTTAAAAACACACACAGCCGACCTGTTGTGTCAAATATGTCAGTGGACTAATCTTAATCTAAACAGGTTATTGCTGTCACATCTGAAGCACTGACTTTCATATCCTCTTCACAAACTGCATGAATCCTGGCTCCTTCTTCTCAGTGCACTCACATGTTCTAACCCCTCACTGTGTCCTGTCTGACCTTTGTCACCCAACATGAGCAGCCACTCTGACGAACTCTTCCCTAATCCAGTTAGAAAAATAGTTGCTTGTCATTGTTCCATCCTTATCTATGATACTGTGATCCCAAGAAAACACACCTAATACTCTACAGATTTAAACATAATCTCAGGCAGAACAAACTACCTTGCCGTAACAGTATCAAGAATATACTGTACCCAATGAGTCACGCTCCCCATTTTAAATTTTTCTGTGCTAAAAACAACAGATACAGTGGCGTGCCCAGAATCATTGCCTGGGGTAAGCATGACTTATAAATCGATTTCACTTTCTACTTAAAATGTAGCATTCTGGTGAATATCCGCGCTGTGAGTCAGTGCCTCTGGTGACCAATCAGACGTTGCCTTTCCCTCTAGACTTCTCCATGAACAGATTACATGGTATAGCTTTGAACACTGCTACACTGGAATTGTCCCCTCGTTGCAAGTTTATTGAACTGGCAACCTTTTTTTAAAATAATACATTCATCAGTACAGATCAGGGGCACGCTGGGACCTCATTTCGGCCCAGGAATTTAGAGAATTAGACCGACCCATTAGGGTATGGAATTACAGCTCAGTTGTAGGGCGCTGGTCTCAAGTACAAGAGGTTGTTGGCACAAATACTACTTTGACAATTTCTCTTTTCACACAGTCTGAGCCTGATACAACTCCACAATCTGCAAAAGTTATCTAGATAAAAATATTTAGTATTTTTGTCCACTTTTATACCTTTCACTACCTTTTCCTATTTACTCGGGTGGAATCCACTGGATTGAACTGTACCAACTTGAACTTCAGTGGAGGGGCGTTCCACTTAAACGCCCTTCTGAGTTAGAAGTCAAATGGTATCTCGCTGCCACAATGACTGAGAAGTTTGATGCAAATTTCTTTTTCTTAATTTTATACATGAGTTGTTATTTGATAACAATTACGCTTGTGTTACTTAATTTATATCTGGAACAGCAGCCCAGGCTCCTGGTGCAGCCCAGTTAAAGCCTTTAGGCCTGGAATAGCACAACTGTGAGTCTGTTATTAATTGATTATTTCATACTAGCGGGCCGATCCAAAAGCAACGCGGCCCACCGGGAAACGTCCCGACTCTCCCGATTACCCAGCACGCCCCTTGGTACAGATTTACATTTAAACTGTTTCTATCATTGTCCATGCTCATTACACCAGGATGTTAAAGTCGGCTTTATCCGGCTCTGCCCCTGCCTACTGTCTCCCAAACATTGCTGGTCTCTCTACAACTTAAACTCTTTTGTCACACAACACACCTGACACTTTTCTCCACCCATTCTGCACTTTTACACTGTCAATAAAAATCACCCACTTTCATTTTGTTGCTGTGCTATTTGATGCAATATTTTTAAGCAAATTTAGTGCGCAGTGGCCGGAACTGACTTAGATTAATGACTTCAGCTGAATTATTCAGAGCTGCTAACTGTTCTTTGCATGCAGCAACATCTACATTGTTGTAAATAACACATATCAGATTACCTAATGGTAAATTACAGGACGATCCTTGTAGTAACTCCGTTCTTTCCAATCCAACTCAGTGAAATTGTCGACCAAATGCTCACGGATTAAAGGATTAGCTGACTTCAAGTTTAACCCTTTTACAGAGCCACAAAAGCAGCCTACTCTCAAATCACCATGGTTACGCTGATCTTTGTGTGTGCTAGGACGATCTAGAGCACACAGCACAGTCGATGCTCTTGAGTAATGCTCTCCCCGTGCCGTGGAGCAGGAATGCTGCCCCTGGAGGCTAAACCAAAGACTTTTCCAGCAAAATAAAATCTTAATCTTGATATAGGCATGTATAAAAGCTCAAAACTCATGGGAACTTTAAATGAAATCCTAGAAAATATGTCCCAACCTAATACACGTGATTACTTTCTGTTCTGGTGGTATAGATGTGGTAATAATATTGACTTGGTTGGGGTACAGATACATCCTTGTCGAAATAATGCTACAATAAGATTCCCTTTTGAAACATGTTTGATAATGAGGATTAGCAAACAACAAAGCGCTGACACATGTGTCACCTTAAAAGACTGAATGGCCCGTCTGTCTTGTGCAAAGGCTTCCATTGATCTTACGTCCTCATGTCTTCTTCAGCTGACGCTTAAGTAGATCTCATCACTTATGGCCCCTAAGCAGCGCAGTCAGGGCAGACTCATTAATGCAGTCTCCATCACAGGTAAACTTGCCCTTATCATTTTAGTAGTAGTGGTAGAAGAAGCAGTAGATATTGAGGTACAAGTATTGGTAGTCAGAGTAGTAGTAATTGTGATACCAATAGTGTATTTGTAAAATAATGCATGGACGGACAATAACCAGGAACAAATGAGACCTACTTATTTAAATATTGTCATCTAATAAAGTGCTTTGTTGCTTTGTTGAATAAAAATCTCATCAGTGAGTCTGGGCAAACCAATTAAACAAGCAACACACGCTCAGGTGAGGTGACACAAAAATGCTTAGTTTAAAATAACACCCTTATCGTTGAAACAAAATTAAGAGCAGATGTGAACAAACAGAGTAGCCCCCTGCATGACATTTTGAATAAGAGACCAACACAAAAAAGGAAGAGATTGCACTTTTGGTTCGGAAGGAAGCAAAGGTACTTGCGCGCTTGTCCGCACCCCTGGGAATGCACAATATGCAATAACAAATGATCAGTTGGCATTCTTAGACAGATACTGTACTCATAATAATGCCTTTGAGCTTAGGCTGGTGGTAAACAGCTGTCTTGAGGGAGAAGTGAGCTCAAAGTCCCTGGTGAGGATGTCATCTTGTATAACTAAGCCCACCGGGAGAGCCCGGTCACAGGAGACTCACTTTCTCTGCAGCCTCATTGATTTACATAAATGCAGTGAATGATGATTAACTGATTCTTCACCACTACTGTCCTTCCTTACCAACCTCCACTTACTGTCCTGAGCAAATGTCTTTACAAGCCTGTGTGGGTTTATTAATTCCCCCACAACAAACGACCGGAGGACTAAAATGGCAGACAGGATATTTTTCCCCGTGTGACACAATTCCTCCATCTTGGCTTCTGACCCAGTTCTGTCAAAGGGTAGTTCTTAAGCTGCATCACAAAGTCCCCATGACACACCCCACTACAACACCAGCGCCCAGAGAGACACTAAGTCCACTTGATGCAACTCAGATGCATAGCTATGGGACATGGACAATCTTAACTAATGTCAGCCACCACTGTTATTCATACATGCAGCTCAAGTTCAAGACCACCAGACCACCAGAAATGCTAAAACCAAGCACCGTCACATTTGAGAAGATAAAATAGAGATTTTTTACAAGCTTGCTATAAGAATAGAAGTTCACGGGGGTTGGCTTTAGCTTTTTTGGCATGAGAATTAATTGGTCTGTCCCTGTAAGGGAAAGGTGTGCTCGTTAAAACCCCAGATATCTGTCCCATATACAGAATTTCTCGGAACAAATAAACCACACACACTGCAAAGAAATATTAATTGAAATTCAATTATAGTTTTCTCTACAGTGAGGCTGTTCCAACAGACTGGAGGTGAGTTAATGGGCTGCCTGAGCATTGGATCTTTAATGACATGGTCCAGAGACCACAGCCATTAAACAGCCTTACAGTGAATGTATAGTGAGCGTAGGACTTGCTAAAAGTAGAGTCACATTTTTTAGTCCTGTCAGCTTGTGCCTTTATTGTTGTGTATGCGCATATTTCATCAAAGGGACACGTACATCAGAGTCTGTTGTTGTGGACCCTGTTTCAAAAAGGTAATGGCAGAACAAACAGAACATTTTAATGCAACTTTGTCATTCATTCACTCTCTACTCCCCTGTTTTCTCGTTTGGATTTGCCCATTCCCCATCTCACACATACACACAGGGGCTAAAATTAGCTGCATCCATTTCTGCACCAGCACTGGCACCAAAGGCCTTGGAGCAGGAAGCAAAGGATGCATCAAAGACTTCATTAAGTAAGGCGAATGCACATGTGTGTGCACACACGCACACACACATTTATCTTTTATTTCCATTCATTCTTTTTTTAACTTGCATCCTGCCAAACAGTGGCACAGCACATGCTTGAACACAGGACACAGCTACATAAACAAAACACAGCAACAAAGTGGGACAGAGTTGCCGCCTCCTTCAGGGCGTCTGTCAGATGTCCCACTGGTTGTAAAGCTCCTCTTATGTAACAGGCCACTCATATCCATTTACATCAGATACTGTATAAGGCCAGCAACCATGAATGTAATTACCCATACTCTGTGCTGTGGCTATGACATGGATGGGCCATATGAAACTGGTTCAATGTGATATTTAACAAACATAAGAATTTAAATAGATTAAAATATCAACCTATAAAAGGATGTACCTAGCCATACATTGTAGGCAAATTATGCATAACAAATACTTGCTAAATGTAGCAAAGAGTAATCGTACCATTTCTCATTCAAAACAACATTAAATAAGAGAACACTGTCTAGTTAAAAGGGCAATATTAAGTAACAAAGAGATTGTCCAAGCGCCACCACAGTGGTGCTCCTGGCATCGACGGCCTTTCACTTGTGCTGACACACGGGGCTAGAGGAGACTGTACTGTGAAGAGGTATGAGCCAGTGCGTGTCTGATTCTCCTTTTGTTGCACAGATATCCTCAGGCACATCTCAGGCACCAACACACATAGTTACAGCAAAGACCCGCAGTGACAGAAGCCACTAACACCAAAGGTGGTCAGATGGCCACACATGCCTTACACACGAAAAAAAAACCCATTTCTGTTATGTTATGTTTAATAGTCTTAGCATCCAGTAATATAAAAAAAGAATTTATTTTCAAATGTCAAAATGCACCATAATTGAAATGGTTTAACGCAACATCGTTTTTTTTTTATCCAACAGAATAAAATGCTGTGATAAAGGAGTCTTCACGACACCTGGTAGCTTAGCAACTCAGCATGGCTCAGTGCAGAGGTATCAGCAGGTAGAGTATAATATGCAGTTTAGATGAGGATAGATCACCAATAAGCTGCCATTGCACCTCTATACATTTCCTTTTTGCACACACAGTAAACCTCTGACCTACAGCATATCTAGCTCCTCTGTCATCATTAAAGCCCTTCTATAACCTGCTGGAAAAAGAAACGAGGGTTCTCCACAATAGGAGAGTCATTGAGGCAGTAAAATCCTTACAGTTCATAATTCTAGTGCCTTTTACTTTTATTTACATTTGCCCTGATCATGTAAATTATATCTGGAGCAAATTCTGTAACCTCAGCGAGGCCTTTAATGCCTTTAGGGAAGAGAGAGAGAGACCGTGGGGGTGGTGACTGAAGTCAACCCTATACTTAAACGAAACATCTGTCGTCCTGCCAGGGAAGCACATGCACACGAGGATCATCACTTGACCAGACACCTCAACTAAAGCGTTATGAAATAATGTAACAAAGTGTTTCACTATAACACAAAAATAGGACTGGTTTTCAAACATGATGTAGGAAGATACTTCAATGGAGAGCTCTGCTGATGGGCACCTTTATTAACAATATTACAGAGTTACCTTTCCCATTTTTATCCTCATTAAAACACATTTTGAATGACAAAACATGATTATTGATGAGGTACTGACCTTCCATTGCATACTTCATGTCCAAGGCAAAGAGGTTCCATGTGATCTCAGCACTGATCTTGCCCGCATTCAGCTCCTGTGGAAACCTAGTGGGATTGCAAATGGTTTCCATCAGACTCATTTCCGTACAATGACACACTTGACTGACTATTCTCATGGCTTGGCACACACTAAACTTGAACAAATTACAAAACAGATGTCTGGAAGATATGGTCCGCGAATCACATAATCAACTAATATATTACTATTTCCAAAAGAAGCAAAAGAAGAGGTTCCAGCAATGTAAATGATGCACACAGCCCAAGTGGACTGTTAAGGAGAGTAAGAGGGTGGCAACCTATTTGGCAAGTAATCTGCTATTTTGAGCGACTATAGATTTTCAGTCAAAGCTTGAGCGTGCTGTGTCAACGGTTTAATTACCCGTACCTTCAGACAGTAATGGGAGGACATTTATAAATGACAGGGCTTTGGCCACAATAAGGTCAGTTTCTCTGGAAATGTTTTGTTTTTGGCCAGTGACCGCCCTGCTCTGTGGATAAATTTGTCCGAAAACTCTGTCTGGTCCTTTGGGAGACAAGTTGTTTTAAACCTCCTCCCTTCTACAACAAAAGGAAAATGGGGGAGTTCTACTTCAAATGTGACCTGTTTGTGTAATTCTATGAACCAAGCTCAATTCTGGGTCACAAAGCGCCTGATTATAGCTCTACTCTAACTGACAAAATATGCATCCACCGTAAACACGAAAGTACACTGTCTGTAAATTATTGAGAACATATATTTGCTTGATATTGATTTGAGCATACATAAACGTTAATACAAACTCCTTTACAGTAATGCAGAGAAACAAAATGCTTAGTTAGTTATCACTTGACAAGTATATCTCCACAGCTGCTTAAGGCTTTTGCTGTAAGTGTTCATGTTTGATCTTGAAGAAAAAAATGCTCTGATATCTTTTTCTATTCTCTGCACAACAGATCTACTGTTATTCTCAAGAGTGACCACTGGCAATTCAAAGGTAACACACTGATTGCAAGTTTAGTTTATGAGACAAAAATATCAGGCAGAATCAGGGTTCTCTGACTCTCAAATCTGACCAGGGGAATGTGTTGGAAATGGCATGAATATTGCAAATCTATCATTAGACAGTGGAGGAGGGTGAGCTCTCGGCATAAACAGAACCTTAATAAGCATCGTAAATCAGCAAACGAAGGAAACCAGAGTGGAGAGGGGCAATGCTGGTTTGTGAGCCATACCGAAAGACAAAAAAATATCTTACGCAACCACTTTTGCTCACGTCAAATAATTTCTGTTTGATGAAATGAATGAAATAAGCCATATACAGAAAACAATCCCACCGTATAATGGAAAGCACTATACTTTTCATCTGCGTTAATGCTGCTGCAATGTGATCGTAATGAAGGCAGAATGCATTCGGACTGACTATGCACTGACAAAAAGGAACAGTCTTACCACAGCTGTTTCCTAAATTGTTTCCTAAATTTACAATGAAGTAGTAAATGAGGCTGCATAGAGTAGGGGATGAATGCACACAGTATAAAGTGTAAAAGCAAGGATTCAGGCTTCCCTAGCAGATTTTATGGGGGTTTTAATTGCTGCTGCAGTAATTCCTAGTTAAACTTTAATAGCAGACTAGGACTAATTAAATGTAAATCTGCTTTAGACATATGCAGTGGGTTCAGAGCGTATTTGTACCCCTCTATTTTTCCAATGCCACTTCCTTTTTCCTATTCCAATATTAGCTATGAGTTCCAAATATCCTTATACTTGTTGCTGGAGAATTCAGCCGCTGAGTTAGTTTTTAGGAGTTTTATCCTATATGCAAATGTATTTTTGATTGCTAGTGAAGACTCTCATTAAACACCATTTTGTCATTTCAAATCTTTGCTGAATCCTCCAAAAATAGTTTCTTAACACTGAAAAACTGAAAAGTGGGAGAATGCTGAACCGGAGATCAAATTAAACACTGGCAGCAACTAATCAAGGCTGGGACACACATCACTTAATGTTGTGAGTTGTTTATATTAAAGCAGTACAAACAAACTTATTTACCATAATAAATCATTTTCATAGTCCTTCTGGCGGTAATACACGTGTTAATGGGATGATTGGGTGGTCTTTCATCTCTCCCTGATGTCTCTGGCCAGAAAATCACTATTGCAACTTTCCCTGCTCCGACCCAGAGGTGCAATACACACTAATGGAATCACGAAGAAGAAGCTAACAAGCGAACAGGCAAAGTTAACTGCGGGCTAGTGCCACTTAAACAGTATTTACAAGTCAAGTTTGAGTGAAAAAAATGATCTCCATTGTGTAATTGGATGTACAATATCCCTCTCTCCCTTTGTCTTTTCTGTCAGCGTAGTATTTACTGACAAGAAATAGACACGCACATCCAAAGGCAGTGAAACCTGCTTGCTGGATCCAAAATAAGAATACAGTGATTTAAAGTAAGGGTCCGCACAGCAGTGAGAGCTCCCAATTTTTTAATAGTTTCTTACACCATTAAGTGTGACGTCACACTTAATGGTGTAAGAAACTATTAAAAAATTGGGAGCTCTCACTGCTGTGCGGACCCTTACTTTCAATCAGCGTAGTCTTTACTCTCTCACGGACAATTCATGAGTAAAAAAACGTATTATGCTATGACACCTGGAGTGGCGCTTATGGCCTCCAGGGGCATGAGTTACTTTGTTCTGCTTTAATATAACCTTACAGATTATAAGACAAGTCCAGTGATCCTTGTTTGATGATTTTCTATTTCCAACAGTAGAAAAGTCCTTGATATGTAACATCTCGTTCACAAGATAGCCTCAGACTTTATTAATCTCTGAGAGCATCAAATGGGCTGCAGTTGTCGTTTTAAAAAATATGTTTAATTTCAATGTATTGTTGAAGAGCAATCGGTGTTTAGCAATAGAAAATACATTACATTTCAATGATTTTGGCATCAGACCACTACATAATGAAATTGAAGGAAACAAAAGAGCTGTGAAAACTTTCTAAACCCAGTGCATAATAGTGTTTAATTATTACCTAAAGCAATTCTTTAAACATTGAAACATACTGTCAGAACTTACTGGTTAATGACGGGGGTGTAAGCGGTCCGGTCCTCGTCGATCACAGACACCATGAGGGTGATCAGTTTGGGCCAGAAGTCCAGATTCTTGATTGATGGTCCCTGCTCCTCACGGGGAATGTCCTGCTTCCGGCTCTACAGAGGGAAACATTGAGATAGCAGAGTCAGAAGAGCCTCAGGTATAAAAATAACCCGTTAACTAAAGAGCCATACAGTATATTAAGGAAATACAAGACCTGAAGTTAAAGTCATTATATATTCAAAGGTACATTATAGGTTTTATAACAAGGATGAAAGTGTTGAACCCAATGGGCAGTAATTAAAGAAAGGGCCCATAAACGTATCTAATTAAACTCCCCAAGAAATGGCCGGGCCCTTAATTAAATAGTACTTTTGTAAATGGATATGTAATTAATGAAGCATATTTTTAGTGATATGTTTATGTTTATAACGGTTTATGAAATTAACACCCCTCATTATGACCTGCACTTAAAATTAAAAAGACACCTTTTCCCTATAACTTATTAATCTCTGTCTAATCTTCATTTATGGGGTCAATCCTGTAGCAGACAAGTATAAAAACAAAACAACACACCAAAGCAATAGCTAGTGTGAGATATACAGCAGAAGCAAAGGTATAAAAAGTGAATATAATTGAATTGCACTTCTCCGATGGGAGGCTTTAGGCTCATTTCTAAAAGACCAGTAACAGTATGAGTTGCTTGAGTCCTGCTCGATTTGGTGGGGGGGAAATCGAGCAGTACTCAAGAGTGTGTGTCATATGTTTCAGAGTAAACTAGTCCATACTGCAATGGGGATGACCAATGAGTCTTTTGGCGCAGGGGGTCTTAGGTCAAGCCATGAGCAGGAAACTCCTGATTACTGTTAAGTTTTCTGCAATTAAATTCTCAGGGAGAACATGCCAGGACGACTGAGGGCTTGCACTGACGCTTCTATCTGTAAACTCAGTGCATCATCACGTATATTACTCATCCAAACAATGAGAACGTACATATATCTGGCTTCAAAACTGCAGGGATATCTTTGGTGTATCACTGTACGGTGTGTTTGAAAAATTCCTTGCTGATGTCCCATGGTAGACGACACAGTAAATTAAAGCACGGACCGACTGCAGCATGAGTACACTGCTGTCAGCAAGAGACTGTCACAGCAATCCATTCTTCCATTAACATGTTTCTCAGTACAACGTTGAACCAGGCACAGCATCAGCTGAACTGACAGATCTGTATCATTAGATAGAGAAACTCTGACATTGTCAAATAGCATTCACGAAAAGAGCACTGTGTGAATGTACACCCCAAGAGAATGCTCAACCTACTTCATTGTTAGGTGGATGAAGAGGTGTCTGGCAAAAACTGAAGCCAAGTTAGTTTTTCTTGATTGATAAAACACATCACTGACTGCACCAAGCCACCAACTAATAAACGAATTTTCCAAAAAACATGTAACTTTGATCAAAACAATTAACACAATTTGTAGCTTACACAGTTCTCGAAACCGTCTGTCGGGTCAGACAAATGGGTACTTCGTTGTCAAAACACCAAGGACTGAACCCCCCCCAATTGTAGCCTGAAGTAAAGCACCACTTTCTACAAATCTACAATCTACAATTGTACAATTTCTACAATCTCTGATTTGTGGGCCAGAGGTTTTGTGCTCGAGAGCCAGTTTTGCCCCCGGGCCTGGCGTTGCCTTCCCCTGTTGTATAGTTTTGTGTGATTTGTGCTGCGTGTGTAGAATTTGACTACATTTGTGAAGTCCTAATGACGAAAAGAATGTGCAGCGTTAAGGTAAATATTTGTTCTGTGCCAGGGAACAGTGTCTTATATTGAAAAAAATAAAAAGCAATAATATGAATGGCAAAACATAAAACAAAATTAACTTTAAAAGTAGAACTGTGCTTACATAATATACCAGTCTAAAATCTATTTAGATGACAAGATTCGTGGCATGCTGATGCAGGATATAGTGCACAGATTCTGTTCACTAACACTGTTGTTAAATTACAACAAATGTCTCCAATATCAGGTTCTTATTTGAATACCTGCAGTGTAGGAATGTCATCAGATTACATGTCGCCTGGAGAATAGAATTTAATCACAAAGGAACAAGACTTGCAGACAGCTGATCATACAAACCCATGCTCCATCTCTTTAATCATATGGAAGCGGGGTGAGGTCTCTGACAAAGATTAGGTTATTCTTCACATCTATAGAGAGGGTGATTCCTATTTGCATATGCGGTGGCCTGCCGAGATACAGTAGGACAATGAAGGTTGTGTCTTGCCTACTGGCGTGGCTGCTGCACTTGCAATAAAAGCCAATGCGGAGTCCCTTTGCTCATTTGTATTCCCCTCAAGTATGAACAAACACATTGTTAAAGGTGATTAAGTAGTCTGGCATCCTTTTACAGTCAACACCGCACCCATGGGCTTTGCTCTCAGTAAGATGTGCACACCATCCTAAATAAAGAACACTCTACTCTATGGTTGCTCGGTGTGCGCAAGGTGGTGTGGACACGAGTGAAATATTACTCCTCCAGGGGGTAGCAGTTTGTAGTGGTTGTTTGGCATATCCAATATCTAAACTACACAAGGGAATCGAAGAGACAATATAACTAGCCATCAAGGTAAAACATTACGTGATAATTAATGCTTTAAGAAAACGCAATGAAACAAAATCAGTGCAAAATCCATATTCTGACTAACCCATTCATCTTGGGAGCACACTATATCTTTGAACTCAGATTGGGGTATATCCTGGAACATGACCAGCTAAATATTATACTCTGTTGTAAACGTTCAGAAGGCGAGGAAACTGAATAATCCTGTTGGAAGAACAAACTACCCCTTACCCTAACATAAAACAAGGTGTTTGCTGGGAGGAAGAGCTGACGGTCCTTTGTGCACATGGAATCCTAAAAAATGATTAAATATATAAGAGATTGAACTCATGTACCCTAATGAAACTCAAACTGACACTAAAAAGTGTGACTGTGCTTGGACCCAGGCACATGCAAATTAAGCAACTCTCAGGTCAGACACATGAAGCCAGAGAACTAACAGTTAGTGATTAGAAGGCAGCGAGTAACAGGGGCCAGCCATTCACATCAGGTCCCACCTGCACAGGCTGGCAGGAGGGCATTGATTTTACTAGCTGCAGGTGGATGTGAGCGATTGTTTGGGGCTTAAGAGGCCTGACCAATCACAGGAGCCAACCAGGGTGGGATACAAAAGACAGGTCACCAATCATAAGCACAAATTTGCACATAATAAAGAGGACCATGCAGAGGAACCAGGCAGGGAAGAACTTCAATGGCCTTTTCCCACTGTCTCTGCCCGCTCAGAGCCAACAATTTATTCTTGGTTTGTTGAATTTCGACTCGGTGCAAGTGTGACTGACCAGTGCCGATCTGTGCTCATTTTGGAACTGTCTCGCTCCTGGGCCAAAGCGAGCTGTGCTGACGTGAGCATACTGCTGGCCTCTGAGGAAAGTATACTTTCATAAACTCTGTCAAAGGCAGTATTTGTCCACAGTCTTCAACTAGCGGCTATCTATCAGGATTCCTCGACACGCCCGCGACTGCAGAGTGCTACGTGAAATGGGAACACTACATATACAGAGTAGAAGCAGTACTGCATCCTGAACCGTGTCAGGGGGACACGTGCTACTTGGAAAAAGGGCAAAGAATACTTGGGTAAGGATCTAAACTAATGAGGCTGAAACACACTCTTAGTCAGGGTAGGGATATGCACTTGCATTTGTCCATTAGCATACAATTCTCACTGTTCTTTTTTTTCACAACACCTTTAACGTATGTAAAAAAAAAAATCTCTCATCTTCCAAAGCATGAAGCTGTGGTAGTGAATAGACCGTGTGTATGCATATTACTGTTAGTAATTAGTACTGTTTTCCATCGGGCTTTTTAAACAAGCACATTGTTTTTTCAAGCAAAAGCTCCATAATCATTGTTTTTAAAGCAAGTTGTGAGCTTTAGAAGATGCAGGCGTACAATGTATGTGGAAACAGGCATGAACTTTAGGTGCGCTTAGGATGCTATTCATTTCTTGCCTGTGCATTGTTTTGAGACTTCTTTACATTTTCTCTCTTTTCAGGCTTTTCCAAATCCCGTTCTGCCAAGATTTAAGAAATTTCACCTTATCCTCCTCCGTTGCCTTCAGTTATTCCACACTGAGGCCAGAAGCACAGACTTTGTTGTTGTGTTAGACCGGAACACTCATAATATTTCGCCGGCTGCTTGGTGTGTCATCCATAGTGTCGCCTTGCTCACTCGCTGTTACCAGCTACCTCATACTCTGCATATGCCGAGTCTCGAGCTAGTTGTGAATGCGAAAAATATGTATTGTAATGACAGAAGCGTCCAGTTTGTGTATGTCTGCTGTGTACAAGTCATTGATTCAGGGGTTGATTCATGTTGGAATCTCAAATTATGGAATCATGAACAATCAATTATTGTGAATGCATTTGGCAGCACATTTTCAACACGTCCAGGAGTTTTAACATTTGCGAACAGACTGAAATATAACTAGTATGAGAAGTGCATGGATTACAGAACTTGTTTGTTGAAAAACTACAAGGTTAGCATGTTTCATATACATAATAATATCCCATGGGACACGGTTTGCATTTTGACGATAATGCATAACAAATAATTGTGCAAAGGCTGCAATCTTTTAAGTTTTGCAGCCTTTGCGATTTGCAAACCTAAATCTTTTTAATTGAGATTTTAATGTGATTGCGATTAATGTTGCTGCCTACTCAGGAATCAACAGGGAAATGTGTTAGATGATGGTATAATTAGTACGTGTGTCTATCTCAAGGCTTTGGTAATTGCTTACAACCCCTTAGGCTGTTAAGACAAAGCAAGCCCATAATTCAACATCTGAGCAGATTGCACCCCATTATAACCTAAAAAGACATTATCTTCAGCTGCGTGAAGGCCATTTTCTTTGGGTAGGAAAGCGTAAAATAATCAGGCGGAGCAGCCTGTTGGTTGCAATGGCATACTCAGGTGGGACCAAGCAAGAGGCACATAAACATTCTTATGAAGGAAACTAACCAAAACCAACACAACTGATTATTGCAAACAGACAATAGTGTATTTTTTTGGATTGCATTGTAATGCAGTGAACCAGAGTGTAAATCTCTGCTCTAATCATCCCATAATCCAAAATATTTATTAAAGTTTTACTGTCACAACCTCTTTAACAAGAGCAGCTTTTGGTATGACCATGGGGAATACTTTCATACTAACTTTCCAATGGACACAATGTGAATTGTTACAGCCCAGTAAATGTCACCCATAATATATTGTCTATTGATTTCCAGCCACACCACATGGAATTTATATGTTCCCAGCATTGTTGCACTCACATGTGGAGAACACACTAAAACCGAAAGGGCAACCATCATGTCAGCTTTATGACACGCTGAAGGTGGTGTAAGAGAAAGACATGCCAAAATGAAGTACAGCTGCTGACAGTCATACTAGTTTGAACGTCATTTTCTATTATCACTTTTTAACACTTTTGAACACAAGTAGACACAATGAACGTTACAAAGTCATTTTCTATTAATAGTCACGAAATAAAGATTACACTGTGCTAAATGTGAACTGTATCCAAGCAACTATTCCTGGTTTGTACATCAATCAACTAAGCAGGAGGGCCGAGATACTCTAATTAAAAAATAACACTACTGACTGATTTCTCAGAATTCATGCAAGTTCATGAATATTTTTTGAAAAGCAATGTTTTTTCATGAAGAAAAGATCAGATCAAAGTCTTACGTTTAGATATTCAGCTTCAACTCGGCAATATAAAAAATCCATACTGGAAAAGAAGTGCTAAACCTACTTAAGTACAACACACTGTAGTTGCGAAGTGCAGCACTTCAAAGGCACTTCCTGTGATGATGCAATGTACAGTATGAATATCCCAAAACTCTGGGGATGCCACTTGATTTCACTAAGTGAGGCCAACATCTCTTCATTTACCATGGAGCTGCATCAGTTTACTCCTCTTCAAACCAAAGCAGCTGAAAACTCTCTCCGTTACTCCACTACACATCAAAGTCTTGAGATCTTGAACAGTCAATTTGAAACGAAAGGGTCATTCTGCATGACATGAGCCATAAAGCTTTTAGGCTAAGTGCTTTTCTTCATGCCAAGTACAAAGAGGATAAGCCCGGCATGAAATGATCTGAAAGTCTTGAGGTGAGTTAGAACAAAGGGATTTGGTAAAGCGGTCTACCTGGTCCAGCAGCTGGTTGTACAGTTCGTGACAGTTATCGAAAATGTATTTGTACGTTGAGTCCAGACAGGCTTTGACGCAGTCCTTCACCACCATGCTGGCTCTGGGTGGACTCTGCAGCTCTTGTACCTGCACAGACACAAACAAGATTTAATTTCACTGCGCTTTCAAGGTTATTCGCAAAAACAGTGTGGGCCGCCTCACACCAAAATCAATGTATTGTATTTTACTTCAATCAAGCATATTGAAATAAATAATGCACACAAGTGTTAAGTGGCCAACACAGATTCAGTCTTCATTATGTGAGACCAATCATTTATTCTTGTATATGGCAACTAAGCAAAAGAAGATTATGTTATTATTTATGCTGGTTATTTTATTATCATTCCCTTTTGTGCCATTGTGAGACATGGCTGATGGCAAGTAGTTATCATTAGAGAAAAACTGTTTTGACGCATCACCTTGCAGAAAAAGGTATCCTCTTTAAGCAGTGGATTGTCTAGGCCCACAGCAGTTAGCACCGTGCAAACAGTCCAATTGTATTCAGAATTATGTGACACACTCCTGGGTTGATATGAGGCTGTTGTGTCATGCATGTAAAGAAGCACACTAGCAATTCCTTGCTTATACATACCAAGGCTGGGAATGGCCATGACACAGACTGAAAGCTTTGCTAACCTAAAGTGACAGTTTTCATTCCTTTGCTCACAGCTGCCATCTTAGCTATGCCTCAGTGGCTCGGCCGTGCACCCCCCCACTCGCACCACGACCGATCAGAACGGAGAGCTGCTTTTCATATAGCCCTCAACTTGACGTAGTGTTTGGGAGGAAGCAAGGGGCTGTGAGCTTTTTAAGCACAGGCAGACAAAAAAAAAATCAAGGTCAATATACATAAGTGTATTTCATTACTTCACTCCACTATTGGAAAAAGGTGGGAAATAAACACTCAATCTTTTTGTGGCGTTGCGAGTGAAAGGTTTTCAGGCAGTGTGTTGGGATTGATTTCTTCTGGATGAAATGTGGCTAAAATCAATTTGGTTTTATGTTATTAATTGAATGGTGGGAGGTTTTTACAGCCATGACCAGTGCTCTGTGTCACTTAGGCAAGGGTAAAAAAAAACAAAGCAGTAATAAATGCTCAAAATCATTTGCAAAGGTCAACTGTTTTGTGTTACCTTCATCCTGAAAAACGTGATGCTGGTTAGTAGATCAACCGTGGACTTGAGATCTTGAAGTCGCTCTGGGTTTCCAGCAGGGAAGTTGTCCTGGAAGACAAAAGAGAGGGTAAGCGTCCTGTCAAAAATGGGTGTCTTAACATCACACACCCACCGAAGCACATCACTTAGCCCAAAACATTAAAATTGATTACAGAGCAAAGGCCAGCAATCATAGGGAAATGACTATCTGTCTAATCGTTTAGTGGACAGGGGAGTCTCTGTTGATGAAAGCCTCTATTTCAGAGCCATGAAGTCATCAGGCAGTGCACAGGAGCGTGACTTAGTGCATATAAAGCCCTGACAGCCCAGAGCCAACTCATCACAGGCCCATAGCCCCCTTCCCTCTCTCACAGCCTTGTAATAAAATTTAGCTTGTTTTCTGTTCCTCCTTTTGCTTGTCAATAAATGCACACAAGAGATTCAGAGAAAAAAAATTGAGTGAAAATCCTTCCAGGTGCCGCCTGCAGGCTTGACAACGAAACCACCAAGATTAAGGCTCGCAAGATGAAGCAAAACATATTAGAGGGCTTTGAAGTTGACCAAACAACTCCTGTTTGCGAAAAGTTATTGAAGCAATATCTCCACATCACATTGCCAATAACTATATTTTCTAAACCTAGCATTCAGGTCAGGTGTCACAGGAGCTTGGACAGGTTGACTGATTCTCTATCCTTGTTTGAAAATCCCAAGAATCAACAGGCATTATCACAAAGACACAGAGCGTCCAGTCAGTAAAGTGTCTCATAAGATTTGATTAAATGGTAAATGGTCTCGACTTATATCGCACTTTTACCCAAAGCGCTTTTAAGGAACCAGTCACCCATCCACAGTCGCATTCATACACCAAAGCGTAGAAATGTGAAAACACAATGTCTCTGACTCATCAATAAAACAATCATTTGCTTCCCTAGTGAACAATACTAGACTAGATTCAAACCACTGCGTGTATACTCAGTTTTTTTTTAAATTTCCAGCAGCTTTCCTCACAACAGCAGCGCCTTAACACGATCTAATGCCAAAACAAGCCTGACACATTTCCCACAAGCAAATGTGAATCCAGTCGTATGTGCAAATACCGATGGAATTGCAACCCCCGTCCCCGTCACCCACCGCTCTCTGGGCAAACAAATATGCTGCGTAAAGAATATCTGCATTTATTAAGCATTTCATCACTATTTTTCCAGCTTTACAGTCTAAACATGCACTAAACTGTACTACCTAATTCAGACTTGGAGATAACATTGACCTAAAGGACAAAATAAAGACAAAAGCCATGGGAAAACTCTTGATGACTTAATAAAACTACACTAACATCTGTTGTGCTGTCACATAAAGAGATCCCACCCTGAACATAGCTTCAAGGGGATCTGTTATGTTACAGCATTAATGTTCCCGTTTGTACTGCTAAATCGAAAAAGGGTACTGTATATCGACAAAAAAAACAAAAAAAAACACACACACCCTAATGACAAAGACTTCTTGCAGATGTCAGAGTTCATGTTTCAGCACTATACGCTTTCTATCACCTTCAAGGCGCAACTTAATCTCGCTGCATCTTCGGAAAATACTGAATTTTAACCGTGTCGAGGAAGGTGTTAAAAGAGGAGAAAAATCCATTAACAGAGTGAATAAATAAAATAAAAACACCCTCCTTGATGTTAGCAGAGGTGAGCTGGGTGCAGGTGGGTCGAGTCGTGCGGGGCTGAACGGAAACAGTAATCTGTCCTACTTTATCTCGGGCAATTGAAGTTGATGTCTTTTTTAACCCAGTCACAAGGGAAGGCAAACTTTACCTAAAGTCAGGTAAAGTTTGAAGGATTTTGTCTTAAAAAGAATCAAAGGCTGAATAGACAACGGGTAAAAGGGTGGATTTAAAGCAATGGCGCAGAGGTGGTGCATACTAAAACAGGAAAGTATCTTGCGAAAGGTAGGAACAACTTACCCAATACCTTTCAGAATCTTAATCTGCTAAATGATGTGTTGAGACAGAGGGATTCTAATGAGATGGTTAGAGTGAGGGTTTTTTTGGGTGCTGTCTGACCTTTCCAATGAAGGTTTTGGTTTCTGCTATGATTGAGAATATGTCATTTATACCATTCAATCTGCTTTTATACAAAGTTAAATTTAAATAGTACAATGTATTAATTAGGGCTGGGACAAAATATCGTATTGGACTTGGATCGCAATACCAAGTATTGATATTTTATCAAGTATCGCAATACCTTAAATGCTTTTTGGGTTTGGAGGTATTTTTTATCATACACTTTTTTTCCCCAGAAACAGTTACAGCACTTTGTGTTAAAGCAGTAAGTAACTCTTGCCCCTAGAGGCCATAAGCGCAACTGCAGGTGTCATAGTAAGTAGCGATTTTTTTACTTATTAATTGTCTTGGAGAGTAAATACTACACTGACAGGAAAGGCGAATGGAGAGAGGGATATTGTACATCCAATTATACAATGGAAATCATTTTTTTCACTCAATCTTGGCTGTAAATACTGTTTAAAATGACGCTAGCCCGCAGTTAGCTTTGCCCTTTAGCCTGTTAGCTTCTTCTTCGTGATTCTATTAGTGTGTATTGCTTGCTCCGGTCCGGTGGCAGTCAAGTTGCAAACATGGTTTTCTTGCCAGAGACACCAGGGGGAGATGAAAGACCCTCCAATCATGCCATAAACACTTGTATTATACCCACAGGGACTACGAAAAGGATTTATTAAGGTAAACACGTTACTTAGTACTGATTTAATGCACTTTTCAATCTAATCACTTCAGTAAATGGTATTTGGTTAACAAACTTGACTTTTTACACATTTTAAGGTAAACATATCACTTGTTATAATTACTCACTGCATCGCAATACATATCGGATCGGCCCCTGGGTATCGTGATATGTGTCGGATCGTGACAAAAGTGGATCGTGCCAGCCCTAGAATTCATGGCATAAGTCTCTTCTCTTTCAGATTCTAGTTAAAATAATTGCACTCCCTATCCTCTGTGGCAGGTGACGACAACGTTTCTCTTCAGTTTGAATTGTTGCTTTGTTTGTCATAAATTTGAAAGGATTATCATGGGATTAAGCCGGTTTAGAGATTATCACAATAACTTGCACCAAGGAAACTGCAGCTTTGTTCCAATTCCCCAAGGAAATACAAAGTCCCTTCAAGGCATTGTAGATGAGTGCTGTATCCCTGAGAGACACAAGCTTTTCTGTTCAAAAAATATATCATTTGAACCACACAGCTTTTGTGTAGTTTATTACGTTTTGCAGTCTGAAGAAAATTAATGTAGTATATTCAAGATCTATGGGGTAGTACAAGAAACCTAAAGGAGGACAGTACTGACAAAGCAATAAACCAGTCTGTGTAAGAGGCAACATTCTTCTGGGAAAGTGGGCACATTTTAGAAGAATAGTGCAAAAGTCCCAAGGGTGCGGACTGCACAAACATCAGTATGAATAAGTGTCCAAAGTGCACAGGCCGCCCAATTCCCTTGCAGCAGGCATTGAATACCAGACCTCGGAAAAAACAAATCTCAACTGAGACGAGCGAGCGATCCCGGGTGACACCACGTATCTCGACAGTTAAGGTAAAGTTTAACTGGAAGAAACGCATATGTGGCAAAATGCAGAATGGCAGATCACTCTGTGCTGATCCAAGGCCTCTGTTTTACAAAAGCAAACTCAATCTTCCTCCGAATGTCATTATGGGGAAATCCATACGGTGGACGCTCACACTGGCCAGATCAGAATCTTATTACCATCCGATAGTGGCAGCCTGGCCTGAGGAGAGAATGGGGAGTGAGCCGCTGTGTGCGTGTGGGAGAGAGAATGCGGGAGAGAGTAGTTGTGTGCATGTGCGCGTGTTTGCAAGAGAAGCAGTGGTCTGTGGCAGGCTTGACAAGAGAGCAGCAGGCCAGAGCTGGCAGGTGAAGCCGATGTGATTTTCCTTGACTGCTTTCAGCGGACGCGTCATCACTGCACTGCAAAATATAGGATGGCTCAGCGAGCGTTTTCGCATATTACTTACAACAGGGAATCTATATTGAATGCATGTTATGTAATTCCCCTTTGTTGCTTTTGTTTGTCCAGTATCTGCATGTACACTGACTGTGTTTTTTTGTTTTTGTTTTGTTTTGCTGTATCTGCTCAAAATTACAAAAATATCGGAGAAAATAATGGATATAGTGTTAACTTCCAACTTTGCTCTTGACAGTAAGGGCAGAATTGTGGTGCAAAACTCCCTTATAATGTCACAAGTTCCTAAATAGACTCCGGAGTTTGGGAGGTAAATGAAGCGCAGTGTAGATTTCATCCCCAGTACCGGTTACACTTGACTTCGAAGGTGGCTGATGTTAAGGATTAAGTGAAAAACAGTGGTTACTTGCAAGTTTCAACTAAAGCCCATTGATTCAGTAATTAATGTGCACAGACACGGATCATTATCTGCTGACTACTTTCATTATTACAAGTCCTGCGAGGGCATCTTTAATGCGCTTGTACATATCCTTCCAAGCTTTTCTAAGAAAAAAGAGGGAAAAAATGTTGTTGCATTAAGTCCAGGTTCTTTTTTTCTCCCCACAAATGCCAAGTTCTTTGTTTTTGTTAAGCATGAAGTTTGCATGCAATAAGCGATAGCCAGAATGTCATTTGTCATTTAATTTAAGAGACCAGATTGCAACCTTCTTAGCCCCCTCATCCTTTTTTAGATTCATTTTCTCCTGTTGTTCATCCTAATTCCAATCCCTCTCCGGGTTTCCTTCCTGTCTCTCCCTAAATCCTTTTTATCCTCTCCTCACTGCACCTCCCTGTCCCTTCAAGTCCCTCGTCTTTCTGCCTCCATTGTTGCTGCCTAGCTGCCCTTCGATCACACTTTGTTTTGCCTTTGTAGACAGACAGTGGGATCCACTCCTATCAGGGTGTGTCTCTTGTAATCACATGTGGCCTCACACGGTGCGCACCGGAGAAGAACAAGGGGGCGCCACACAATCAGCTCCTCACTGACACATGGCCTGTAGTGTTAAGCTTATGGCTGCGGTCTCATCTTACAGTTACAGCTCAGTGTGTGGAGCATGAAGGGGACAAGTAGCGCTGGCAGGAGCACACCTGAGTCTGGGTTTGGGAAAGAGAACAGAAACATCTGCGCCAGAAAGAGAAAAATCCACAGTTTGTTGTTATACCTGATAATAATGTAAAATACATCCATCCATAAGGAACTATTATGGTTAATTTTTAATTGTTACTGAACTATTTCTACCTCAGCCTTGATATTTCTTATTGTAAAAATTAAGAGTGTGTGTTTAGAAAGCTATCTACAAGCACAAGTCAAAGTGAAACCAATTGGAACATGCAGGGTCTACTGCGCCAATGAAATAAAACACCATTCCAGCTATGTTTTTGATGAGGGAATACATTATGACATAGCTTAAAGCTCCTACAAAGTCGGTGTAGCATAGGGCTTTTAAATAAAGGTCATAAGAATTCAATCACAGCAGCAGAGCAGTCAATTTACCGGGACCCTAATCCATGTGATTCCTGTACGGTTCAAAAGATCCTAATGAACCTTTCATACTGGTATATTTATTTGTGTCATCATTGGCGTAATTTGTTTGTGCTGCTTTAACATTTGGTTATCATATTGTCAATGTTTTGACATACTGGCTTCATACATTATTCACAAAAAGCGCGTTGCAAGCTCAGTTGGGTGGCAGCCACAGGAAGCACTGCCTCACACCACATATATAGACATGGACACTTGAACAGCGTTAACACACATGTTTGATCATCATAATACAGCTACTATAGCTCGCACAAATTATTAATAACACAATGAACAATTAAATTCACTACCACATGTCTACAGCCCTCCAACATCGGCAATAAATCACCATGAAGCAAATGAGCTAGTACTGCAAATTGGCTTGAAAGTGGAGGTGATTTGAGAGAGGATTACAACATTACACACCCATTGCCATAGCGCGTTGTCAAACAGGCACAAAACTCTTCATGGACATGCTGCCTCATATCTGTCCGAGCTTCTGTCCATCCACCGCCCAAGCAGAGCCCTACGCTCCTCCTCGCAGATGGTTTTGGATGTGCCCAGTTCCGGGTCCAGGCAATAGGCTGATCATGCTTTTTCCGTGGCAGGGCCAGAACTGTGGAACTGTCATCACTGAACTGCCACTGTTTAAGTCCAGACTAAAGACTTAATCAGACAGGCCCTCCAGAACGCCTAATGCTGTATTTTGTCTTTTTTTGCCTGTGTTTTAAATTTTACGTCAATTAATGTTGATGTTTTTCTATTCTGTTTTTATTGAAAACATTTTGGTTTGCCAAGAAGTGAAGTGAAGTGCTATAGAAATAAACTTTGATTGATTGATTAATTGAGAAAAAACGCCACAGCAGTCAGACCCAGCACTCCAACACAAACTAAACAGCAATCCTGGGGTAAATCTCTTAAAAATGTCACTACCAAACAATCCTTAAATGGCAAAAGTACTTTGACTTCAACCAACCAACCAACCAACCAATCAACTAACCGACTGACCAACCAACCACCCTATCAACCAACCAATCGACCAACCAACCAACCAACCGACCAACCAACCGACCAATCGACCAACCAACCGACCAATCGACCAACCAACCGACCAATCGACCAACCAACCAACCAACCAACCAACCAATCGTTGTGCCTGTGTTTTAACATTTTACGTCAATTAATGTTGATGTTTTTCTATTCTGTTTTTATAGAAAGCATTTTGGTCTGCCAGTGTAGAAGTAAAGTGTAGAAGTAAAGTGCTATAGAAATAAACTTTCATTGATTGATTGATTGATTGATTGATTGAGAAAAAAACGCCACAGCAGTCAAGCAGAAAAGGAGAAGTCAAGATAAAGACTCTGCACCCAATCAATCAATCAATCAATCAATCAATCAATCAATCAATCAATCAATCAATCAATCAATCAATCAATCAATCAATCAATCAATCAATCAATCAATCAATCAATCAATCAATCAATCAATCAATCAACCAACAAGTTGAAGATGGTTTCAAACATTCCTTCAAATTGAAAAACACATGGTGTGAAACATGAAACATGTACCTACCCGATATTTGGAGAGGTCAATCCGCAGAGAGTTATGAAGCTGGTCCAGCAATTTGACAAACTTCTCTCTCTGTCAGAAAAAAAATTACAAAATGTCATGAATGTATGATATACACATACAATAAAAACTTTGGATTTTGTTAAAAGGCACCATAGAATGCTGCCAAAAAGACTATGTGACATTGTAAATACTGTATTTGGCTCAAAATGTGAACAAACAAAGTCAAAAAAGCTTATGTTTAGACAGAGCAACCATCCATGTCAAATCCTCCAGAGGCACAGACGTGATGGTGGTAAAGGTTCAGCATTAAAGTGTGCTTTAGTTGTTTGAGAACTATGTTTTCTGTTTGTCTAGAGGCTTTCCGAGGATCAAAAGTCAGGGCTAGTAAGGCAACATTATGACCCAGGACTATATACCACTGCTTTTGAGAGGCACAGGAGCAATAAAATCGGTGCACTTACCCCGAAGTTGGAGGCAGCAAATCTGTCTGAAGCAGATGCCGTGGTTGCGGTGGTGGTGTGGGCGAAGTAAGCGTTTATGTTTGCGAGCAAGTTGCTCATCACTGCTGGCACACCCGAGCACATGTATTTGGCAGAGAGACAGGAAAAATGCCTGTGAATGAAACAAGCAGCGGTTAGCAATCCATAAGGTGAAATCGAAACACAACTAATTATCATGAGTCAAACGTATTTGGTTTGAAGATGCTCTATAATCCAGAAAGTCTTAAACCTGCCCCGTATTTTATGCAAACCCGTAAGAGACAAAATTATTTTTCTATTTAAGAGTGTGTGAATTAGACAATAGAAAGTGGTCACTAGCCACCAGTCAGATCGGAGACTCCTCGGGGTACTCGAGGATCTAGCAAGGGGAACTATTTCCGGTTGAAAAAAAATAAAAAAATTGTTTTCTGAGAATTGTTGGTTTATTTTGAACCCAACATTGTCTTTTTACTAACAAATGGCGCTTTTAAGTGATCGCTTTTAAACTGCAATACCCTTGAGGTCCCTGAGATAGGGGTACACGGACTACCACTGAAAGGTCCAAGGGGTCCAAAGACAGACAAAAAAAAGGTTGGGAACCACTGGTCTACTGGAAACAAAAAAAGTATCATCTTGGAATTCTCATAAACCAGCAAATCTACCAATTAAAAACAGCTCCGAACAAAGAAAAACAAAAGTACGGTTAGCCAAAAATCTCAGCTAAGCCTCTGTTCTCAACCCTACAGAGAACACAAGTTTCGTCGACACTGCAGTACAGTATTTCTTTGCAGTACTCACCGTTGGACTCCCGAACATATTTTAATGTTCCAAACAATTACTCCTGAGTCCTGCAGAAGAGTTACTACAAAGGTACTTAACTGCCTGCCACTTGCTCATGTAATAACAATATATCAAAGCTATTGAGCTGTAAATAAGCGCTGAATAAGAGATATAAGTCTTTAAGAAAGCAGAGCTAGCAACTTTGACTAGCTCTGGCTAATATGATTCATAATTGCATTCTAAAGACCAGAAGAAAATGGGCGCATTTTACTGTTTTAGGAATAATGCAACACCTCACTGTATGCAGAAACAATAATAGCAACTGTTATGTGATTTAGACTAGAATCACGGCTAAAAATATAGAGCATATGTGCTTTTAACAACTCACACCACTGCAAACCCAGCGTTATACCTCCTACATCATTATTTATGGTGCAAGAGAAGCCGCTACCTCCATCTGGATATCTACTGTATGTAGCACTGCCATCCAGTTAGCCCATACATGTATACGGAATGTGTACAACATGCAAGTGCTGTATGTTCAGGAAACTAAAACGATTTCAACCTCTCTCTCTGCCGTGCATCCGGGATCCATATTTTTGAACTAAACGAGAAAGTTGTAAGCGTGCAAAAAACAAGCACTTGAAATTAATTTAGCTTCAAGCTGAAAATAATCTGGCATTACTCAGTGAATAAAGAGGGCAAGGCAATTAAAAATACTGTAATGAAACAAAAATAGTTAAATACCCCAACTATATTAACATGCTAAAGAGGTTAGGAAACAGAAACCCGAAACCCAGAAAGTTTGCATTTGAGGTGATTTAATGGAAACCTTCCGGAAAAAAAATATTTTCTTTTATACAGCACCATCTTTTTTCTTTCAAGCTTTTATAGTCTAACCACAGAGCGATGAATGTAAAAGCCTGAGTGATTCTTTGCTACTAAAAGTCAATGTGTTAGAGAGGCTGCAGTTTTGTAGAGTAATGATTGCAGTTTTACTCCCATCCATGGCGTTTGGTCCAGCACACAATTCTACACAGATCCACCAGCACGCGCTCATCAGGAGGCCTATTTAATTACTCTGCTTTCAGCCTCCAAATTACCCACGCGCACTTGGGGTTAGGCGAGCGGAGAGACTGATGCGGGGAGAGTGATGATGGCATCCGCTGAATTCCCATGGTGCGTTTAGAGCTCGATCTCCTGAGTCAATTTTCAGGGGGGAGACATCAGTCGTACCGGTGTTCCCGTGTCTTGATTTTTATGAGGGCAGGAGAACTACTGTGCCCTAAACTCCCATATAATTTTGTGGCCTTAGATTGCTGGCAAAATGAAATGCGAACAAGCAGGGGTGTGTTGGGACACTAACGAGAATACAGGGGGTTGTGGCTGCCATGATTTATGCAGCCATCAGGTAGGAGTGACTGGGAGTCACGGTTCTATGATGAAGAAACTGGAAAGGTAAAGGCTTTCATAAATTCCTGATGAGGCATAATAAGCGCTGGAATGGAAAAAAAAAAGCACTGAGCAGAGACTAGATTGGAAGCCCGAAGCGGTGACTCCACCAGAGAAAACTGGTAATAGGGACAGTAAATGCTTCACTTGTGTGGACTCAAATAACCTGGCTGCCTTCCACATACCACAATGCAGTATCTCTAAAACAATAGCCTGTCACCAAGCAACTCAAAACCAGCTAAAGTAGATTTGCATCATGACAAAACAATGTAGAGGCTCACAGTGGAGGCTGTCACAGTCTTCAACATCCACTCATTCACATTACTTTGGTGGCTGCAGCTGAACTATTGAACTGAACTGTTCTAATTTACAAACATATTTAAGCCGTGCTTAGATTTGTTTCTTGCTGTCTTCTATGTAAATCACAGTCCTCCAATAACTTCCGAAATGGTCAGGTTTTGTTTATTTGTCTTTTAGAGGAGACGGTATAAGACCCATTACTGGGTGAGTGATGGTAATAAAGCATGAGCTCTTGGTCATAAATAATCAGAAATAACATCTTTTTGACAGTTTATGATTAGTAGTTAAACCTATAATCAACGCTTCAACAGAACTCAACAAATACAGTATTTTGTTATATATATTATGACTGGAGAAAACAGCAAAATGTTTTCGTAGGTTGAAATTCGTCACGACTCGACTCAACTGTTGTAATGCCCTTTATGTTGGTTTGAGTGAAAATGCACGTTCACGGCTGCAGCTCGGCTTTTAACTGGAACACGGAAACATGAACACATCTCACCGATTTCATCCTCACTTCATTGGCTGCCTGTGCATTTCAGACTTGATTTTAAAATTATTGTATTTACTTTTGACCTGACCCATATGCCTCGTCTCGTGCTCTCAGGTCAGCAGATCAGCTGCAGCTTTGGTCCCGAAAACTAAAAGGAAGCTTTGTGGGGACCTTGCTTTTTATGTTGTTGCCCCGAAGCTGTGGAACTCGTGCCTACAGGGATTAGACAGGCTCAGTCTCTGCCTGTGTTTAAATCCCTCTTGACAAAACACCTTTTCTCGCAGGCTTTCAATCACTGAGTGAGATGTGTTTCAATGTTCTTACTGTATGTTGCTTGCACTACTGGATTTGGCTTTGTCTTTTATTGTTGGGTGTAGTTTGATGTATTTACTGTATTTTTGCATAATTTATTAAGACTATTATTAATCCTTCCATTGTTTTAAGATGTGTGTACGGCACTTTGGTAATAAAGTTGGTATGGTATGGTATGGAAATTAACATTTTTATTTGTGTCTCAGATTGATGTGCGTCCTGAAACTTCAGCAGTTGTGAACCGCTGACCTAAGACCTATTTCCTCCATATGTGTCTTAATTAAGGTATTGTGAGCCTCCTTACAGTATGGGATTGCATGTAGGAGAAACTGAGCCATTGGATGGAGATATTTATAGCTGTAAATGGTCATGAAAGATCAGCCGGATGGAGAGGAAGGCCAGCCAGAAGTGTTTATGTCCAACCATGATCAATATGACCATTGCAGGTTAGAAGTTTTCCACGGAAACTACGATCAATCAATCAAACTCAAGAAGAGTTCAATAGTCCTGCGAGCTGGGATTCTGCTGAGGAGACATCTTTACTAGGGCCTCCTCTGGCTCCCTTCTCCTCCACTCTGCCCAATGAGACAGTGACATATGGGTGAGGCAAAAGGCCATAGATCAGGGTGGTACTAACGTCATAGCCTGATAGATGGACTCCACTCCGTATCTCATGGCGAACTCGTCCACTATCTCCTGGGACACGTCGTCATAGTAGACCTTCCACGCCTCGTCCCCTTTCACCTGCGGGATCTTGACCACGCCGCTGCTCTTCACCTCCGTCAGGTAGTGGAAGAGGTTCTGTGAGTGGCATGGGAGAGATAAGACTGAGTGGGCGACGTGATGAAGCACTCTGTCACAACAGGTAATGAAAGAGATGTTTCTGTCTGGGAGCGTTCGCCTATAAGTGAAGATTATGGCTCTGTCCTGCTGTAACTGGACTGTCACATGATGATGCTTACCTCGTGAAGGCAGGTGTACTGGCCGTGCGGTGGAGCCACATTCTCCTCTCCCTTCATTTCGACGCTAATCTTCAGCCGGATGGCCCCGGAGACCATAGACTTGTCAGTTCTCTTGTCTGAAACACACACGTCGAAACTGTATCAAGATGTACAGTCCCCAAAGGCAAACTGCCGCAAGGAAACCTGTCAGGAGCATTGGGTGGCACATCTCCAGATCCCGAACTAGGATTTTAGAACTGATTACGTAGCGGGGAGGTTTTTTTTAGCCCCACTATGCGTAATTTGGGATGATGGGGGAAAATAGGGTGAGGAAACCTACACACACAGGGAGAACACGCAAACTCCCCACACGGCTCAAGACCCAGACCTTCTCGCTGTGACCTGAGAGTGCTAGCTACAGCATGCAGATATCACTGCCTATATAGACAATTCAATTGTTGTTGTTTTTCACTTAGTATGATTAAAGAGTGAAGTCAAATTTTGATGATAGCTATAAAAATTGTACCATTTATTTTGTGAAGTCAGGAAGACTTTAAAGATAAACGGACTTGAGCCCAGGAGGCTGAAGGGAATATGAGGCGCTGTGCTTCAATCCTCGAGCTCCGTTTGTCCTTGCCCTTCGTTTTCTTGGATTTGTTAACAACAATATTTTAGATGTTGGAAGTCCCATTGATAATTGCTCTGCTCCAGAATATTATCTCATGTACAAGGACGAGGTATTTCTTTCACACTGGATGGCGTGGACCCAATAACACTCATCGCAATTCAGATGTACACATTAGTATCAGACATTTATTCTGCTGTGTAGTGTACTGTTACGCTACAATGGAATCTAGCTCTCCAACAATCAGTCATAAGACCTTGTTGTGAAATATAATGTTAGAAAATGATCGAGGCCAAGAATCAAGGGGATTTTCATCGGGGAGTAGCTTGAGGGTAGACTCCCACGTCAGCAAAGTCCTGTTTAAACATTCATCGAGGACGTTTAGAGAGGCACAGAGTAGCGGTGGTCAGCAGGGTTCACTATTATCACAAATTGCCTCACTTTAGCTTGAGAGGCAAACAATGACAGCACCAAAGCTAGTCAGTAGGCCTCAGGTGTGGAGGTATAGCTCCCTTTATGCTTCCATTCAACCTTTTGTGCCGTGTCATCAGCCAGGCCCTACATCAAGTGCTGAAAGTGAACCACAAATCTCCAGTCAGAGGGAATGATGGGAAATAATGACCTTAGATGAACAGTTATACGACCAATGTCTACTATGAATAACCTCACGACAGCACTGTTAAGATAAGGAGTATGTCAGCAACTTGGCATGGCCTACCTTAGTATGTGGCGGAAGATAGAAATGGTTCATACCTAAATTATACCAAACGTCCATCTCTCCACTCAGCGTGCGGACTTCGATGATGGTTTGGCCCAAGAAATCATCGGACTCCCTCTTGAAATGCTGCTTGACCCGCGATTTGATGTCATCGTCCTCATCCCACACGCGCACCTTGATGCGGTCTGTGGCATTGTGGCACTCACTACGATTTGGAAGATGATTACACCCAAGACAAAACAGAAGCACGAAGACATGAGCAATGACAGGAGCATATTCAGTGACAGCTCATCAGGTTGAGGGGAGTCAGTGGAGCGGAATGACAGGCAGAAAAAGAATTCAAGAAGAAATGTTTCTGACAACAACCATTTCTAACCCCTTAGCAAAGTACGGCATGGATGGCAGTTCAAATGCAGGATTTGAGCGTGAATTAAGCAAGTGAGCTCAATCAACATGAACATTACGAAAGCTTTTTTGTTGTTGTGAAACCTGAAACATCCACACTAAAAGAGTCCTGTAGAGTTTATGGCTAAACCTATAGGGCTACACTATTGAGATGATTCAAAAGAAAACTGACATGTCTTTTCTGTCACACAAATTACTTGTTTTTTAGGCATCAAAAAGAGGACAGTAGACAGTACATTAAGATAAAGCCAGCAAATGAATTTAGTGGCTTTACAAACCCAACAAAACATAAATATTGACATTATCGTTCATGACTGTGATGGGGGGCTGGGCCGGGTTGGCTATGACATAGAATTGTATGACCCAGACCAAAAGGCCTCATTGTGAAGTAGACTATTACTAGCCTGGCACAGTCATTCCCACTACTATATCCACAAGATCAACACTTGATTTCAGGCACATATTTGTTTCGCTGTAGTGGTTTGCAAAAATAGTAATCAAGTCTAATTTGCAATACCACAGGTATTCCATTTATTTTTATTTTCAAATAAAACATCATTGCGTAATGTGACCAAAGTAATAACTGCTTACACTTGTATTGTGCTTTACAAGCCTATGTCACATGATTCTCAAAGTTCACTGTAGTCATTATTCATTCACTTCACACTTGGTGGTGGTAAGCTTCATGTACCGAGTGGCAATAATGTGTTGTTTATATCCTGATCTCTTATATCAGTAGCCCTGCTGGATTATTTTTTATTATTTAATTTGCCCCGTAGTGGCTGGAATGAGTACTGTATACTGGTTATTTAGTAAAAGAAAATTAATAACTCCGCACAGGATTGGGCTAGAGATTTACTTTTTTTTTTGACATACTCAGGGATTTGTGCTCTACAAGTCAGGGGCCGGGTTTAAATCATCTCACGAGCCGGATGTGGCCCGTGGGCCGTAGTTTGAGGGCTTTAAATAGTGTCTTCCTTTGAAAACCAATAATAAGACCCCACTATCGCAAATTTGGTATTTGATCAATATGTGGCATTCACGATTTACAATGTGATGATGTCATAATCTCAGGTGGAGGATAGGAGCCAATACAACTCTATGGGAGAAATACAGTTTTTGTAAGAAATCTTCAAAACAAACATTAACAAATCTTTTTCCTCATCAGTATTTGACAGTGATTGGATTCCCAAACTGGCTGTATTATTTTTACGTCTGAAAGTCCTTTCAACTGGACACACTCATTTTTAATGCCACTTTTGGACACCTGTCAGAGAAAATAATTGGACATTCGTTAAGTGCTGACAGGCAGCAGATAATGAACTTTGATACAGTTTTTGTTTCATGTGGATTCTTCCAATAATGACTGAGATATTCTCCAAAAACTAAGACAAAAACAGCTGCCGTTCACCAGTTACCACAGTTACCATAGTTACCGAATGTTGTGATGTCACGTGAACGCAACCTATTACTTACTTAGCCTTCGCCATTCAGTTTTTCAGTAGCAAGATTGCTAAATTAAGCAGAGCTAGCCTCCCACCACAGCACTAAGTTCGAGATGCGAGTCTGACTGTTAGGTTCTTGAATTAAAAACGACAGATTACATTTTGTCCTAATGACGTCTGAGTGCAACAGCCAGTGAAACAGCGCATGCAGTGTTTTTCCTTCTATTTTTTGTCAAATCCTTTTCGAGAGAGACAAAGCCTGCTGCATTTGTCTCGGACTCTGCTGTCTGCCAAGCACACACTAATGCATTGCTCTATTAATCTGCATCCCTGTAGTAATGGGAAAGAGTTTTATTACAGCCACTGCTGGAGTCTCATTACAGGTGTGTCTTTAGCAGCTCCTGCATGCAGAAACATTGAGTCTACGGGCTACGCATTATTCAAATAAGGATTCTAAACTATATGCTTGAATGTTGAAAGCGGCTCTAGATTCCAAGATTTTACACGGATCAGATTGCACAAAAGGTACCTTAAATCCTGTTAGTCACACATTATTACAAGACTAAATATAAAAGTGCATGAATCTGGTCTTGCAGTTTTGCAGATCTGCAGGGCAAACAAACCTTATTGCTGACCTTGAGGAAAAACGCAACCTCACAACAATTTCACAAAGGCTCTCATCCATAGTGTCATAGTGTAGGCTTTAGAGAAAATACCTTACTTACAAGAAAAACTTTTCATCCCAGACAGGATTGAGGTTTCCAAAGATAGTCTTGGTCCTGCGCTTGGTCTTGCCCACTTGGACTGTTACGTATGGGTCACTTGAACCAGTCTTATCCTTGGCCTGAAGTCCCTGGGCACTCATGACTACAAAAGAGAGGCAGAAATTATTCAAGAATGTGTGACTTTTTATACATCTTCAAACGGCATTCAACCCCAGTTATATTACAGCATAATGCGCCGTACACCTACTCAATATTCAGGGCAGTGTTACTGTCTGTATTTTCTGTCAGAACTTTGTCATGCAGCCAAACTTGAGGTTAGTGTCTTGCCAAGAGTAAAGAACTATTTCCTGGAAGATCCTATGCCCATCCCAAACTGTACCTCTGGACTTTCTGTATTAGGATCAGTTCTGTAGCGGTAGCCAAAGTGCTTACAGTATTTCCGCTCCCACAGCAAAGATATCTTCACATATCAATGAAGAAGATCACTGATTGAGAATCTCCCTTCAGCACATGGGCTGGAGGTGCAGAAAGGCAGTAGTATTTCACAGTGCCATAAAAGGGAAAAAGGACACTGGGACATTAAATATGCATTAGGGACGGTCTAAATTATTCAAGGTACATATATAACCCACAGCTCGATGTAGACAGGAGCTAGTGGGCAGGATTCAGTGGCTGGAAGGGCCACGACCAGTTTGTTCTTGGGATCAAAATCAAATGCCTCATCTCCAAGAAGATGGGTCTGATACAGCAGTGATGAAAGCAGGTCAAAAGGTTTCGGGGGGGAAATTAGCTTCTAAATTACTAATTATAAACCAGTGCTACTTCATAATAAATGGAGATAATAAAATATACAAATGAAACAGAGAAACATTACATTATGTTCAGCTTGGGGTCAGTAACAATACTATTGAGTCTTGTATTGCAGTAAAGAGTGATGCAGCTCATACATAGCTATTGTATTGTAACAAACACGCTTTTATCTTTACAGTCATTTCATTCACAAAAAAACTCAATGGCTATTTTGACCAGTCATATTCTACAAGCTGCGAAAAGGCACAAAAAATATGCCAGCTGGGAGGTGGTAGGGGGTCAGCCCATCTATTAAGACTGTCATCAGATTTGTGTTGCATCTGCCGCCCGTTCTACTAATGGAACATTGACTGTAAACAGAGCAACTCGCGGACAGCGCCATGTGGTTCTTCCAAGTGGTGAGTGAAGCATATAACCGCACAGTAGATCTAAATTTGGACTCTTAATAGAAACCCCTTTGTGACTCACAGAGGCAACCCTGGGTATTTCTCGTGTCATTCTACTCCCTTTTTCCGGTTTTCTTTTTTCTCACCACAGTGGCCTTTCCCCCTGTACTCAAATTCTCTTCTCTCTGCAGTCTATTGATTGATGCTGTCAGAAATGCAAAGTGGGCAATATCTGAACTCCGCCTGGCACAGTTACCGCACAGATAGATGGAATTGTTGGAGGTTATGTGGCTTATTCATGTCCTTGCCAATTCAGTAACAAACCGGCTTTAGGCTCTACAGTATTGCTTTAGGTTTGAGCCATTTTACAAACCTCCTTATCATTGACTATAATTCATTCACTGAATAATGTATCTAAAAAAAGCAATATTCAGGGACAAAATGAAGCGAAATGTGAACTCTTGCATGTGTTATACTTGATTGGGTTGGCAAGACTCAAATATCTAGAGCCAACTCTGCCTAGCCCCAAAACTCGTGGAAATGACATTTTGACTGACATTTCTGAAAGAGTTTGAGGTGTAGCTTTGGGCTAGGTTTCTAAATAGTGAACCGTCCTGATGGAATAACTGTCTGAAATGCTCCTGAGCCTCTGATAACTGCCAGCTACACCCAAAGTCTGCAAAATAAGTAAATATATTTCTCTATAAACATGTTATAAACATGAAAAATATGTTGCAACATAAATGTATGCATGGTAGCATATGTTTCTCTTGCCTGGAAAGATCTAACTTTTTTTTTTTCCCCAGCCAATGCCAATTTTTTTATTGTTTGAAAAATGTTTAATTCAAAGCAGCCACTGCTAAATTTCACCAATTTGGGATCCTTCCCCACTATAGCCTCAATCCCTCAATTGTGTACACACTGTTATCAAGACAGGAGCAAAGTAGCGAGTACAAGCTGGGAAATAGCATATAGCTATCTGTGGGCACGTTGCACCTAATTTACAGTTTGAAATTACAATTTTAGGGGCCCGAATCTGACATGTAAATGGAAGAATGCTGTCTGTCTATAAACTGCATACATGATTCTGCTGCTTATCCACTTTTGCACGTGCTACTCATTTTACACATGAGCAAATGCTTGGTAAATGACCCCCTGTGTTGTATATTGTTAGATTTTGCAACCAGGGATTAATAGTAATCTGTTTATTATTCGTTACATTGATTTTTAAATTGAAAACACAAACAAAATTATCTAGAAACGTCTGCTACACTCATTTTTCGTTTCATGTAATGAAACAACATTACTATAAATAGATCAAATTTTCAATTTTCAATCTGAAGCTTAAATAGAAAGATACATTTTGAAAGCACAGGCTCAGAGCGTGATTATATCATCATTTATAATTTATTCGTCTGCAACAGCCGGAGGTTTCCTCTGTACGGGCCACATTATTGTCCAGCTGCAACACTGACAATTGCTTGTCTCGCACCGATGGAACTGGGCATTTTCTGATCAGGGAAATCAAACGATTGATTGATTGATTTCTATAAACGCTGTATAAATGGATGTATGGCATCATATTTATTTGCTCCAAGTTGTGCTTATCAACGCATCGGGGTCACGTGGCTCGACAGCTGTTCTGCTGCTGCAGTGGACTGTTGCTAAACTGATTTGTCATTAGCTGCTCTATTTATATCACACTACTGGCGTTGTTGAATCAAGTTTGTTAAGTTTGTG
Source organism: Gobius niger (assembly GCF_951799975.1). Taxonomy (NCBI): domain Eukaryota; kingdom Metazoa; phylum Chordata; class Actinopteri; order Gobiiformes; family Gobiidae; genus Gobius; species Gobius niger. The sequence goes on along the minus strand of NC_136855.1, from coordinate 25,754,914 downwards.
GATACGGCATCGTGCACATGTTTGAGAAGGTTTTGGAACCCTGCCTGGATGTGGTGATGTCCCACGCCTGTGTTTCTTCTCTGGTGAGCACTGGACCTGCACTGTTTAGAATATGACAGAACTACAAGTGAACTTTGGGACACGGACGTCACCAGGAAACATGTGGGAAATATTATATTTTCCTTCAGAAATTTGCCAAAGTGAATTCCTGCGGCGTGACTTGTCCCTTGTGTATTTCAGCTTAAAATGCAAATTAGGTGTCGTGTTGTGGCACATGAAGGCGTCTTCTGGTTTGTTTACTGAGAAGTGGTTGTAACTGTTTTGGTGTCAGGGGTGTGCGTGTGTGCACTGTGATACGCACAAATGCACAAACAGTTGTACCGAAGTTGGTGCGCCAATGTCCTGTGTGCAAGCAGACCTTCGCTTGACTGTTCATAACTTTATTTAATGACGTTAGACCGGTGACCCGCAGTATCAGGGACACGAGTCTGTGTGAGGCAGGATGCTGCGCCTTGACCTCTGAAAGGGTGTAGAGTCAGGGCGTGTCTGCATCTATTGAGCGCAAAATCTCGGAATGTACACAAGAGCTGCACGAGCCACTGGACTCCAGAAAATGTTAGATAGTATCTGTGTGCATGATTTTCCTGATCATAAACTGCCTAGTTTTACAAGGAAGCAAATGTCAAAAATAAGTGATGATACAATCACGCTCTGATCCTGTGCTTTCTATTTACACATCAGATTGAAAATTCAAAATGTTAGCCATGTGAAGTGATTTTGTTTCATTGCATGAAATGAAAAATGCTCATAGCAGATGTTTCTAGGTAATTTTGTTTTTGTTTTCAATTTGAACGAATGATAAACCGATCTGCTTTGTTTCACAATTTCTGTTTTAGATAACAGTTTAAGACATTATAAATGACTTTGAATTATTTGAGAGAAACTGGCAAACTAATGTATGAACCACATGCACAAAGATGTTTTTAGGGGTCTTGATGCATGTCTAAGTTATTGCAGCATTTGCGGTTTCATCATTACAACCATTATATTCATGGTCATTCAATTGTTATTACATTGTGCAGAACCACATAGCAACATACAGTACTACCAAACCAGTTCAAATGACCAGCATCAAAGGATCAACTGAAACTGACATATATATATATATATACATAGACATATATATCGCAATTGGACACACGAGTCTGACCTATAATGTTGATCTTGGCAGACCACTTGGAGGTGCCGTCCAGCACAGCCTGCTTGGCCGTCTTCAGATGAGTAGAGAAGTCTTCTTTCGACACCTGGAACATTTCCTGGATAACTTCAAACACCTCTGGGCGGTTCTTTTCTCGAATCTTCATGCGTTCTTTCATCGCCATGATAATATTCTGTGTCTTGTCCTCTGCCCCGTGCTTAGAACTTTTCTCCACTGCCCCTGAAATGAGAATTCGGTATGATAATTTTCTGATTTGTATTAAATAAATGACCAAATGTTTAATCGTTGACTGCATAAATCCTAACTACTGTTGTATTGTCAATAACATAAGAATGCGCAAACACAAAGCAGTCTTAGTAAGGTTCATTTCTAAGTGCGCTGTTGGGGCAAAGTGGCATGTTACGGTGAATCTTCTTATCAGGGTACCATCATGTAGCTTCAGTTCATTCAAAGGAACAGATTTGAAGATGAATCAGAAGATGAAGGAACATAAAGAATATTCTATGCTGCCATAAACCGATTGGAGGTTCCAAACTGCCGTGAAGCAGCTAATCCATTTAACAGTGTATTAGATATGCCGTGAGGATCATGCCGCTTGTGTGTTACATTGTCCTTGTGACAATAGGGGGTGCCTGATTGAAAACGCTGATTGGAAACTGTGATGAGTCCCAGCAAGACACTAACTGTTGGAAAGGCACCATGGCATCACAGCTTCATTGGAGAAGAATGCAATGCAACAGCGTATTTTCATGACCCCAAAGGACCGCATCAAATTCACAATATAGTGTGAATAATATAGCTGTTTGGGCAAATTCATTTTTACAAACTTACTTTGTAAACAGTCCGCATTGAGTAAGTCCTGGCACTTCTCATGGCACTTGACACCACATTCAGAGCAGCGCATCCCTTGGCGCGCGATGCCCCACAGCAACCCCTCGCACTCATGGCAGTAAGTGGGAGCTGTGGCCGTCCAGACCTCAAAGTTGTGAGGCGTAGTGGAGGAAATGGGGTAAATCAAGGCTTGGAGAGTCTTCTTGAATACGTGGAGTTTCTGGAAATCAAACAAACAATCGAAATTAGGAATCCCTGCTGCCAGTAGTGCAAAACTCCCATTATGTATTAGTTAAGACACTTATTGGTTTGATTGGAAAAGGGATTGTATTTGAGTGTGGTAAATATGTCTAATTGTCGTTTTTTCTATTCTGCACTGAGACGGTATCTTCAAATGTTCATTTTAGACTAGATGAGTAGCCTAATTTCCCACAAATTTATTCACACTGTCTGCATTATCTTCTTGAAGTTTCCTCAGGCTCAATACTGAGGCCAGTCTAGACTGACGGCTGCGTAACAGAAGCCTCTTTAAATTGGATGCAATTTACTGCAGCCAAAGCCCCATCCACAGGGAAAGGAAACTGGCCGGGACTTGCCAATTCTTGATGGCACAATCAATGGATGCTGTAAATAAAGTTTTAAAAGTGAGCATTATCCAGATTGAGACAGAAAGAGTGAGAGAGGGAGTAAGTGACAGAGGGAGAGAAGGAGACGTATGGCTGTTAAATAAATCTTTGAGAGGTGTCTGCAGTTCTTTTCCACCTCTTTCCTCCTTTTGTTGACAGCCAAGATGTGTTAACAATGTGTTTTAAAGACTAAAACGAGAATTAAGAACTATATTGCAGTAAAGGTTAAGTATCTTCGTACTTGTTTTAAAGACTGCACACAGTTTTCAATCAGATTTGGAAGCAGTATTGCAGCACCGGGTTTTTGGGTGAACAGAACAAATACGCTCTTCCTACTGTGGTTATTTAGTTGTGGGAAAAGAGATGCCATTTGAAACTGAGTTGACTGAAGCTGTAATGAACAGACAGAAGATAGGGATTTCCCACAGTAATCTGAGGATGATGAGAGGAAACAGATGTCTCAGATTTGAGTTTATCCACAACTTTAACATGAGCCTCAACAGATCCACACCCAGAAGCGAGGACAAATGTCGTGCTAGGCTATCTAATCATGACAGAATCCACAGGAGATGAAAGGGGAAAAACTGGCCAATCATTCTCTTCCAATTTCTCACTTAAAGGACTGGCTAGTATTGATTTTCTTGTTTTTTCCAGCTGTATACCTCTGTCTGTGTGAAAACAAAGTAGTCATAGAAAAGTTGGGGGTAGTAGGTTCACTTTCCCATTTGAATCTTTACATACTGCAGTTCATCTATAAGAATATCAACTTATCTGGGACTTTTACATGTTCCGCAAACATACACATAAAAATAAAAATTGTATTCCCATTTCCAGGGAGCATATAATGTTCACATGGGTAATTACATATGCAATTTCAAAAGGTTTGCCATTTCTCATTTGCTGTCAGAAGTATAATGGCTATAATCTATTTCTGTTTTCATATAAAATGGCCCATTTCTGTAATCCTGAAGCTTTGTAATGCTTCATGGTGTCATATCAGTGACGCTTTAACACACCAAAGTGCTGCCTGAAAATGCAGCATGTCTCCGTGAGCTTTCGTGTTACACTGTGATGTAACCCTAGTGACTGAACACGACTCCTGATTGACAGCCTCGGGTCTTGCCTCAGAGCAACATGACACCGTACAATCTAAGATCCTCTCGTCACCTTTTATTTCATCACTTTTTGTTGCTGCGGAGAACATATTTTCACACATCTATTGTATCCAATTATTACACCCTTAAACACAATAATCTGTTTCACCGCCACACTGGATGTTCCCTAATAAGAAAGTCAAATCAAATTGATGGCGCTATCTACTGTATGTAAAATGTCTAAATCTTGATGATAAAACCTCATATCACGTCATCATCTCAATGATAACTATTCATGTAGATAGTAGATTTTTGTCACCTTTTAAAGAGATCATTATAGCGATCTGCTTCTTCTGAGAGGTCACACTTCACTGTGATTTGTTAAATCTAGCTGTCAGCCACATTAAGTATGAAAAAGGCTAGCTAATGGAAAGAGTGTGTCAGGAAAAATTACATAAAGCGGAATAACACTGAATCATGATTTAATGATCTCTCTAAATTTGCAAAAATCACAAAGTGCGCTCCTACTCAAAGCAAAATATTACGCTGTAGTCTGCGTCAAGAAACACAAGATCGGGCCTATATTTTTTGCTAGGGTTTTTTCATGAGTATGAAATATGAAACATGCCTATTTAGTCAAGGGAGAGATGACAACACGAATGCTACAGAAGTTGCATTAGGGCCTTTGTGGGTCAAATGAACCTGCTTAGATTTCCACATTTGCATCCTGCTGATGCTCATGGGGTCTCTGTAGTACAACATATGGTCATTCATTTCTACACACTCTCAGTGCTCACAAAGAAGCACTCTCCTGGACTTAATGCAGCAGATAAAACTCTGACATCTGCTTGTCCTACTTAACAAGACCACACACTCTGCAGATTTGCTGGGAAGTGCGTTACCACAACCAATTATGTCTACTCCTGAGTCCTGGTGTGCTACTAATCAGAATGCAGGATATCCATTTGCAAAGTTCAAGTCCTTACTTAGCTCAGCTGCTAAATCTGAGAGAACCAGTTTCAGTTTTCATACTCAAATTCAGACAAAGCATCTCAGTATTCTTTCTCAGATGGGACTTTAGTTGTTCATCCCTAAAGCTTCTTTAATGAAAGCAATGGGTCTTGGTAATCAAAAGCTGTCAAAGGAGGGCGGCTGACACATGGTTCAGCAGGACTGCACAGACTCACGACATACTAACAACCTTTAAGATGAAATATGTGCTTATGGACCCATTAATCATGCAGGCTTAGCCAGAATCATGTTACACTTCTATATGAAACTGTCCTGCAAAGAACCTGCTTTCTCTTGCTGTTTGTCTCCAATAACCATGCCTTCCCTCAGGGAGGCAAGGATTGCAATCAATTAATGCAAAGAGCTCTTTGGAGGTCAACACAAAAGTGTCTCCTATTGATGTACCTAATTCACCCTTTCTCTAACACAGGCTTTTTTATACATCTTATTATAAATTACATTGTCGTGTGTGATGGAGTCATTAAGTGACCAATGAATTTGTTCACTCAGCCAACAATCTACCAGCAAAAGCAAAGAATAAAGTTTTTAAACAGGTGATGACAATCTGGCCATTAACAAATACAATCTTGCTCATTTTCATTTTAGAAACCTTTGTTTTTGGCATCATGATATTGCAGACCCTCAAGTGGAATGTCAGCTGCAAACTTCTTGGCTAGTCTGAGTTCCAGTACTTTTCTTCTTAAGTGTAACCTCAAATCTGATGAGAGCGTGTCTTTAATCCTGACCTAGAGTAACCCTGTATTCACTCTTCAAATGACAATGCGCACATGATGTGTCAGTACTCACCAAATCCTCATTATTTAGGGTGGAGCGGTTCACTAGAGCGAACGAGATGCCTGCCTTTCGTGCAGCGAGGGTCTGACACAAAAGTGAACAACAAACAAACAACAAAATATTATTTTCTTATTATACAATAACAATGGCATTCATTATTTAGCATTCAGATAGTGTTTCAGAGATATTGTTAAACTAACCCAGCAGATTTACTGAGATAGTAAGATTAATGTGTGTGAATTTCAATTGTCAGTATCTAAAAACATAGTGAAACTGAATGATAACTTACCAAAGCCTGTTGTTTCCAGTGGCAAAAACGGTAAAAGGAGGTAGAAATAGTGTTAGAGACAGACCACAAATGAAGCAGTACAGGGCACAAACAGCAGAGTTGTGTTTAATATTGAGCGCAGAGAGGTGCTCAACTGCCATGCAGGACTGCGCGTCAGGGGCAAGAGCTCTACAGAGATCACTATTAATCAAGTGAGGTTATACAGCTGTTGCATGACTATTGAACCATTCATGCATCAAAAGTGACCAAATTGCAGTCATGCTTGGCTTTTTTATTCTGTTCTCTGCTGGATGGAGATTTGATCATATAGTATTTTCTGCTGTCTGCTTAGTTGGCACATTAGGTGAAGATATAAACACTCACACACTCATGTATGGGTGAAGCCAGCTGTAATACACAACTCAAACAGACTTACTCACGCAAACAGGACACACTCAGACCAACACTGACATGGAATGTACATACACCAGTACACACATCAATTAGCCGCTGTCTGTCCACTGAGTGATCAGAGTTATAACATAGAGCCTAAATTAAAGGTAATCATGTGAGAGGAATGCAGACATGGACAGCTGACAGTATTGGATCAGTCTTTACCAACACTCACACTTGTCTGCACAGCTCAGCTCTGGTAAAGATCCATGAAGGCCATGGAGTATGTAGGAGGGTATGCGACCTCTACATGAACTGTGTTGATGTAAGTTTATCAACATGCACCAGCACTGCTGAGGTTGCTGCGGGCAATGCATTACAAACCCATCTTCACATATTAGCTTCAGCAACAGTGGGCTGTGTAGTAGTCACTTTAGTAATCAATTTTAAACTTTACTTGTATTTGTTTGTATTCATTCTTTATTTGTGGTGAAAGAAGCCCTGCTCACTGTCCCAATTACACGCTGTTGCTGCCCTGAAGCAATCACACAGCAAATGGGGGATATTGACAAAGGAGAGGCATGAGAGGGGACCAATTAGTTTGGTGACTACTGACTTCATCCCATGTGTAAAAGGCTCGCCAGTGTCACTTTTACATGATTTAAAAGCCTCACACCGTTAAATCAGAAGTCAATGAAGTCTTTAAATGTATATTTTTAGGATGAGTTGTCAACATTTCAAGTATATCAAAATGTCATCACCTGCTGAGCAGTAAGAGAGAAAAAGTCCAAGCATCAGGCAGGTTGAAATCTGACAACCCACTGAAAAATATTACCCATAGCTGTTATGGGTCTATGTAGGAATGGCAAATATACACGCAAAATTCAAAAGATAAAAAATAATTTAAAAATTAATTTAAAAAACAACAACCCATACTTACCAAGACATTGTTGGTTATTAATTTCATGAGAGATATGGACAAATACAGCATCAACTCATGTTGTTCACTGTGTTATAAAACATTCAGAAATCCTATATGTGTATGACACCACACTTCATTATCAAGTATCAAAAATATTATCATTATTATTATTATTATTATTATTATTATTATTATAATATATATATATATTTTTTTTCAATTGGGAAACAAAAAAGTCTTATATTAACTTAAAAAAACGTGATTATGTTTCCAACCCCTTGACTACAAGACATGTGATGAGAAACATTATGTACACAAGACAAACACACATTGTATTGAACATAGTAGACAACCTCTTCTAAACAGAAATTTTTCCTGTTGGCATCATGACAGTCGGCCTCATTCAGATAGACTAACCATGTAGTGCAGACTGTGGAAACCTGCACTACAACAGGCCTCTCTAAGGAATATGTTATGACACATTATGCTGCAATAAAAGGAAATGGGGGAGCATCACCGTGATTCAGAGTCTTAAACATCCTCTCCAGGCTAATTAATCAAGCCAGCAATGTTATAGTCAAGGTTATATCAACATGGCTGTTTTCTCACAGAATTACCAAACTTTGGGTCATACTTGCGATCGATTAACTTTACTGATGTATAGTAATATATATATATATATATATATATATATATATATATATATATACAAGAAGTAAATATAACATAATATAAAATATAACAAACAGCTGTATTTACGATTAACTTTTACTTGACTTTTTGTCACAGCATAGGATACTGTTGTTCCAATGTAAAAAAATAAAAAATAAAAAATAAAAAAAGGGTCACTCAGATAGATTTGACATAAATCATGATAACCTTGTGGAGGTAGATGACTCACCAGGTCTCGGACAAGAGGCACTGTCCTCTTTCGGCGTAAATCTGGCATGCTGTCAATACCATAAAGAATACTGCCAGCCCTGAGAAAGCAGACAGATTGAAAGTGTATTAATATCATAATAATGCCATGTTGGGAGAGGCATTACTGTGTTGATTTACACACCTAGCAAAAACCATGGATCAAGGCTCACACCTTACGCCCCCTAGCCCTGAGCGACACATGAGACCCATCACCTTTTCCAGATCTCTACTCCTTCAAGCTCCCTCCTGCTCATATGTGCTATGTCCCATCTGTTTCAGCGATTTTACTGCCACAAGCACACTTTATTACTTATATACATTATATATAATATAGAACAGCCCATGAATACTTAAATATATGTACATTAATTTATCACATAAGAAAATTAAATTGTCCTTTGTGTCTATGACATATTAATTGAATTAGTATAATGTTTCATATAACCCTACATTATTTTGTAGCTAAATTTCCTAAATTGCTCTCTTCATCCTTAACTGTAACCCCAGAGAAAGCTTACAGCTCCCTTGCTGCTTTCTCACAAGTCAAGCTTTTTCCTGAGGCTTTCAGTGGCATCACCTCAGCTGTCACTCAAAGCCTCTATAATGACCTCAACATGACATCAGCGCCCTGATGCCTCCACACAGATAAAGCTTCTCAAGCTTTGCTGTCAACTCTCACACACACATGAATGGTATGAATCCTACGATACACAACACGAGCCAAGGATCAGCAGTGCGCTCCGTTTTCACAGAGCACAGTAAAATCATTTATTACAAATAGATGTTAAGTGCTTCCACTTCCTTGTGCTGTACTCTTGCGTGTTTATAACCAAATTACGGTTACAACTATCTGTTTTTTTGGTTATCAATGGAATCTGTCAACATCTTTAGATTCATTGATTTGCTCAAATCATGAAAGGCGCAAAATTCTTTTTTTTATCACAATGGAACATTTGACTTCTCGACAATGAATATTTCCTGACAATGAATATATTCACCAATCTATCTTGTTCTTGTACTGTTTTAACATAATCACTGCTGTGTTAAAAGCTTTTCTCTTCACATGACATCTTTTGTGTCTGTACTCTTAATAGTTATCAAACTATGATCAATTATTGAATAAGTGAACAATTATAAATTGTTTAATTTATTCAAAGCATCTGAGTTTAAGTCTCTTTGTATATAAATTTGCTCTCTGTGGAGTGTCAAATTGAGCATAACATCGTAGGCATGGCTGTATGCCAGAGAAACAGCATGCTTTCAACATTCCCAGGACCTCTTTCTCACTTTGGGCATATACCAAAAGCAGAGCAGCCTCAAAGTGTGTATTGAAGTGATCTGATCAGGAAATGAGAGACCACTCACCCGAAAGACTGCAACGCAAGCAGTTTGGGATCCAGAACGCCGCGGGGCTTTGGCGTAAAGAAACAAAAGCATGTAAGACAGGAAGTACAAGTGGCACTAAAACAACAAAACAACAGAATCACAGCACAATCAGACATTCACAGTTAGGTACAGTGAGTAGGTTGAAGTTGAAACATTGGAAAAAGGAGAGCAGTACCACAAACCAAATTATTCCACATCAGTGTAATGCGTGGGATGTACACGCTAAAAGAATTTTATTGTTCTTGTCACTTCAAGGCCAAATCTGCCTGTTCCCTCCCTTTTCACAGACTAAACAATCAATCCAAGCACAGTACTTTCACAAATTACGATGATGAAGGTTAACAAACGGACAGAATGACTTACTGACACATGCAATATTCTTTAAGGCATGTCTCAACAGGACTTTTGCTCACTGATGCTGGATATACAGAACATGACACTGCTCTCAATAAGCAGCAGTACATTTAAGGGAGGAAAGTAGACAACAACGTAAAAACATGCACAAGGATTCATGTCAAAAATAAACCTGTGTATCCAGAGCGCTGCTATCTGAAAGTAGAAAGAGAAGAAGTGGATGAAACGCATATTATTGTGGAATAACATCTCATTATGATTTTTCTGACAAATATTGTGATTGTGGTTGAATTTATGATCTGTTTTGTTCAAGTAAAACATTTTTAACAGAACTAATACAAGCATCACATGCATTTCTGAACATATTGTAACGGTATAAACAAGAGGGTTAGCAGGTTTCAAATGCCAAAAGAAGTGTTGGATACAGTTTTGTTGTTGTGCTGCCTAAATATTAATTGCAGCCTCTAGTTACAGGGTTTGTGTTTTACTAACTGCCTTCAAACTTCCCTAAATCTTCAATCTTCTCTTTAAATCTATCCTGCCTGCTCTTTTGCCAAACTACATGCTGAAAGAGTAAACACGTGTCCCAGGGAGAATAACTCTAACTGGATGTACCCTATACAGTTGAATATCTTGTTATACTCAGAAGCTCTCTCCAAAGGACTGGGAAAAGAAACACTGCTATATTTTAAATCAATAGAACACAAATTAAAAGCACTGTCTTTAATCAATAGCACTACCTTGCTGAACACTCATAGCTATAAAGACATGGGACATTAGGCAAGCGTTTGGTATCATATTGCCTGTTTAGAGACTGCAAGAAAGCAAGCTCTGTAAATAAGCAATACGGCAGAGCTGTGATTACGGCACAATTGATCCATGGGTGATGAATGATAGCCTCATCACGATCTAATGTGGTACAAACTCTAAACAGCTGTCTACCAGTGCAAGATCAAAACCTCCCACTTATTAAAATGTCATCTAACTGCCCCTTACTGACATGCACGGAATACTACCGAGGTGCAATTCATAATTTTGTATGATGTTTTCAGCCTTCACCATTGGCTTTAACATTTGCACAATGGTGATGAAAAAGTGAACGAAAGATTTGATTGAATATGAATAAAACGTTAACACACAGTTTGCGATGTGTATAAATAATTAATACTGAACAAAGATGCAACAGAAATGGTATATTATTGTGTGTCCTCATAAACCAGGTCAGCACCATGGACAGCGATCGGCTAAACTGACTAGCTTCCAGCAGCACAAGACCAGTGAAAAGTCTATCAAAAGGAAACAATAAACTGACCAGTTGACAACCAGTATATCTCACACTTCACATCGATTCCAGATATGTCATGGCAATTCAACTCTAAACTTATGCTTTCAAAAGAATGTATGTCCAATGTGTGCATTGCATATGTTGTATACTAGTGCCTCTATCAAAGTAGGATGCACTGTCATCATGGGACTTCACAGTGCATTTCCAATTTACACACACCAAGCTATATGACCGTCACACATCCTACACTAATAACGGGGGACACTCACATGCAATATCCCCCATGAACATTGACTGTAAAGTTTGTCAATGTCATTTTGTCGTCTATATAGAAACTATTGTGTTGCCTCACAAAACAACATATTGTTTGTAAGCAGTAGTCTACTGTTTTGTCTGATACAACACTGATTGGGGTTGTTGCAGTGACTCCCCAAAGAGCAAGCAGCCTTCACAAGAAGCAAATGTATAGATGTTCTAAGCAAGATTGACCTGGTTACAAAATGCCCAAAGGAATTTAAATTAACAGGCCTTGTCTGTAGAGGCAGCAAAATTAAAAAAACTTTCCTTAAAATCCTTAAAAAGTTCCACCTGACCAGTTAAATAATTACTGGGTCATGGCTATCTTCTTTATCTTATGACTTAATAGATTTCGTATTAATTTGGATGACTAGATATCTTGACAGATACTATAAAGAATATAGTGGCACAAAACAATGTGTAAGGTTTCATACCTCCTGCCAGGATCTGCTGCTCCAGCTCGGCCATCTGTTTTCTGTATGCTCTGAGCGCTGCTTCCTTGAATGTGGGTCGCACACGCTTTTTAGGAGGGGCTTCTGCCGGTTTGTCCTCTGGAACAGTTTTGTTTTCGTCCTCCTGCTGTTGCCCCACTTTCTCCACAACCTCTATGGCCTCATCCACTATGTCTGGCACCTCCTCTAACTCCTCAACACCCTCGTCCATCTCCTCAGTCACATCATTCTCTTCTGTCTCATCTGGTTCTTCTACATCGACATATTCAACCATAGCATCATATTCAGCTGTTGCTGGAGTCTCAAATCCTTCACTATACTCTTCATCGTATTGATCGTCTAAACTGCAGTCATAGTCCAGAAAACAAGCCTCTTTAGGTGCCTCAGAGCCCTCAGAGGCTTCTATGTCTTGATTATTATCAATGTCCTGAGTTCCATCATTGTCCTGTGAGGCATCAATGTCATCGGACACATCATAGTCCTGAGACGTCTCACATTCCTGTGTAGGTTCTGTGACATCCTCAGTTTCAACTACGCTGGTTCTGTTCTCTAAGTTAGCCAACACTTGTTCCATCACTTCCACATAGTGAGTCTCACTGTCAGGCTGGTTTTCAGAGTCCACAGATGGATCTTGCTTCTTAACTTCCTCAGCTTTGTGTTGAGTTGGTTCTTTGTGAACCTCAGGTGGGGCAACAGGTGCAGGGGTTGAATTACTAGCAGGTGAGCCTGACAGTGTTCGGAAACGGCCCATGAAGGATGAACTGGAGGACTCCTCAGGTGGCGGTGGTGGAGGAGTTGTCTGATTAGGTTGAGCACCTGATTTCCACACAACCTCAAGAGCTGATTTTGCTCTTTGCAGACTAGAGCCAAAGCCAAACCCAAAGGACTTCTCACTAAGGTCAATACTAAGTCTACTGCTCCAAGATTTGGGAACTTCTTCAACTTTCTCTGTTCGAATTTCACTTTGACTGCGGTACATACTTGAAGATTTATTTTGCACTTGATGATAACTGTGGTTGACGTCTAATTCAGGAAACTTTTCTTGCTTGGGTAGTGTTTTGGATCCCTCTTTGGGGACAGTTCTTTTTGGGGTTGGCTTTGGTTCTACTTTAGCAGGTTCAGCAACAGTGGGTCTTTGCTCAGTCTGGGGCACCTTTACACTTTCTGGAGACACTACTTTAGGAGCTTCTTTTGGTGGGATCTTGTTGCTTTCTGTATTCTGTACTTTACTGGTCTCCCTCGGTGCTGGTTTAGGTATCTCTTTTGGAACTTCTTTCGGGGGTGATTTTGCGGCTTCTTTGGTAACATCTTTTGCAGGTTTTAGTACTTCTTTAGATGCAGCATGAGGTATCTCCTTAATGACCTTGGGAGATTCCTTAGGAGAATCCTTTGGAGACTCTTTTGGAGACTCTTTTGGAGACTCCTTGGGAGACTCTTTTGGTGACTCTTTTGGGGTTGAAGCTGGAGTCACAACTGGTGTAACTTTAGGACTCACTTTAGGTGGCTCTTTTGAAATTTCCCTGGACACCACTGTTTGACCCTCTTTTGTGGAGACTTTGGTCATGACTTTAGCCTCACTGAAGGGTAACTTTGAGCCCACTTTAGATACTTCTTTAACAGCAGTTTTTGAAACATCTTTCGAACTAGGTTTTGAGGTATGTGTGTCTTTGGGACCAACCTGACAAGCCTCTTTAGGAGTTACATTTTGAGAGTTTTTTGCAGTTGATCTCGGAGTGTCTTTAGGTTTGGAAGAGTCTTTAACTAAATCTTTAGTGGTAGCTTTGGGTGTTGCCTTGGCAGCTACCTTAGGGGCTTCTTTTGAGGATATTCGTGTGGTTTCTTCTTTTGAAACAGTTTTTGTTGTTTTTTGTGGTGCCTTTGTATTATGTTTGGATGTGTCTTTAGATGTTTTTGTGCTTTCTTTTGTAATAGACTTGGACGCTTCTTTTGCTGGTCGAACAGACTTGACAGATTCTCGCTCTACAATGGGGGTTATGATGTGAGTCGTAATGGGTGGCAAGGGGGCATCCCTGTCACGCATAAACTCTTCATCACCCTCAAACTGCAAGTCAACTTCCTGACATTTAGTGATGTTTTCTGGAAATCCAGGAATTGTAGATGGGTCAAATGGACTGCTAACCTCAACGGATGCTTCTAATCCAGAATCCGCTCCTTGCTCTAAATTATGCCAATCTTTCCATGGAGAAAGGTCACCTTGCAATGACAGCTGGGAACCACTGTAGTGACTTCTGTTTCCCGACAAACAGACAAGTCCATTGCTGACACCACTATCAATAGTTTCTGTAGTTTCCATCTCATTGTGTTCATAGGGCTGAGTAGAGCCTGCATACCATGAAGAAGCCATATCTTCCTGTTTTCTTTGCCATAGTTCTTGGTCTGAGGAAGAAAGTAGGGATCCACCATTGGCCCGAGTAAAGTATGCACTCTCAGAGAAATCCTCTGAGTAAGACTGGCAAAGTTTGGAACAGTCAGACTCAGAACGGCTTAGTTTGGGGGTGGAATATTCACTTTGTGAGAGCCAGCCAGGAGTCAAATCAGAATAGTAGGACTTTCCATGTTTCTCTGGGTCATAGTAACAATCATCAGCATAATGACCTGACCCTGAGTAGATAGCTTCCTCTCCTGACCGACGATGATCCTGGGAACGTTTTTTCTCAGATTTGCTTTTATGAACCGGTTTAGAAATGACCATTGCATATTTGTTTCTACTTAATTCCTCCAACTCTTTGTCACTGTCCATAGAGTCCCAATCATCACTCTCTACTACTTTCTCCTTTCCTGAGACCTTTATGTCCATACTTTCATATGTTTGTGAGGAAGACATTGCTTTGTCTTTTTTTTCCTTTCCATCATGGGTTAAACTGTCTGTCGATACTGTTATTCCAGTTCCTTTGAGCTTGTAGCATTTTTTCAAGACAACATCCCTATCTTGAGGGGATGCAAATATAACTATAATTGGGCGAGGTTTTGCATTTAAGCATTCTCGTTGTTGACCTAATCTATGTGCAAGCTCTATTTTGATTATTTTATGAGGATCTGTAAAGCCCATTTTCTCTTTTAACAATTTATATATTAAACTCTCAGTTTTTTCTGATCTCTCTTCAGGAACATTGAGGAATCGTAAAGTGGAATTATTAGCTTGAGTACTAATTTGTTTTATGTAATCATGTATGTCACGGGTCTCCCTTCTTGATTGAACAAATCCTGAACGAAGCTGCTCAATTTCACTCTGAACTACTTCTACACTGCTGGAAATTTCATCAATTGAGCTTTTCAGGGCATTTACATGGCCTCGGAGTTCTGACAGTTCTGTTTCTATCTGACTAATTCCTTGAAGCTCTTTGAAAATCATTTCCATAACATCCTGTGTTTGACTTATGCATCCGGTTGATGAGGAACCTGGTTCCAAGGTTGAGGTCTTATGTTGTCGACCTGCCCGATCCAAGGACTTGCTACGAATGCCCAGAGTTTTTCTCCAGTTGCTCACCTCGGAGTCTGAAGAAACACATTCCTGGCTCTTCTTCCATTTTCTAAGTTTACGAAGAGCCCCGAGTCGAAGTGTATGTAAACTGGACCGCTCCACTCGCTCCCCCTCTGAGCTTCCATCAGAGGGAGCCAAGCTGATGAGGCTCTTCCTGTTTCGTCTGACCGGCATAGTGTGTGATTTATGCTCATCCAGTCTTCGGACGGGCTTTGAGTCACTTAAGGAGTCAGAGTAACTACTATCAATTGAAAGAACCTCGGGAAAAAAACTTTCATTATTATTTAAAAAAAGTGAGTTTTTCGGAAGTCCATTTGCAATAGCTACACGATAACTGAATGTGGGTGAAAGCGACGAACAGTCGTTCTTTCCGTCGTCCTCTTCTAGCGATATGTTACGTGCCGAAGAGCATTTGGAAATCTTTTTTACAGTTGTCTTCAGTGTGGTAGAGAGAGTTAAATTGTGTGCGTGCAAATCGGGGGTCAATCTGGACTCTTTATTTTCACTTCTCTCTTTCTTTTTGATTGGGTTGGCCAATTTCTTTGTAAACATTCCTTTGCAAATCTTCTCAATGTAGGATGATATAGTCTTGATTAGGGCAGAAACCATGGATGGAAATCCAGTAGACCGTTTTAATCATCTAGTAAGAAATACGTTGGCTGAGAAATACCAATGATAGGCCAAGCACAATCAACCTGTGCTTGGCAATATGGACTTGGCTCGAAGATTCACAAGGCTTCAAGTACTTATAAATCCAAAGACCTTCTTCCAGAAATGGAACACCCGTCTGCAAAACAAAAACAAGTATATTTTAGGTTTTAGGAATCTGATTAATTAATGAAGGTTTTAACCACAACATTTGGTTTTGTGTCCAAAGCCGTTCTTTGTTCAAAATCGTTCAACATTTACATAGAACACTAATCACTATAACAAGAACATAATAATTAGAACAAATCTACACACATAGTACACCATTTTAATTATAACTAGTCCCTTGCTACAATACAAAATAGCAGACAAAAATTACTGAAGCAAATTTTTCGAAGTGAAACTGGCCAACTGAAACAGAGCAAATAATGTTGCACAGTGGATTTGACAGCTGCTCCGCATTATTTCTGGACTTTAAAGCTTTAAGTGTATACATTCTCAAGACCCCAGAGACATACACAGTTCAAATGAGCTATAAACAACTTGAATGCCGTAATCTGAACAAGACCTGAATAACTTTATTCTGAGGGTTAGTGATATTAGGGCTGTACAGTATAACGACACATTGTCATTATCACAATACTAGGAAATGCATATTGTATCACAAGAAGTCAAAATATGTTGTGCAATCAGAGGTCCTCTATCGAAGTCATTCCTAAAGTGAAAGTCAGGAGGTACTGAAGCGCAACGCCTCATTTGAAAGACCTACAAAACTGATTGTGACTTTTTGTTGCGTTGTCTGGGAACAGCCTTTGGGACCATGGCGGAAATTTTCGCATGGATTTGGGAACCAATTGCAGAACGAAGCACTATTCGATATACGTATGCTTGTAGTTTGTTTACAGATAAAAAATAAATCAAAATAAGTTTATTTACAGATCCAACATGAGAGCAGCGACTCCATCTTTTGATCAAGTTTTAGACCGTGTTCTAAATAGTTTAGCTCAAAAGTTTACAGTGGGTACGTCATATGTCTTCTGATACAATGATACAATTGGCTATGGCTACGTGCAGACGGATATGATGAAGCGCCCAATAAACGGCTATGGACAATCGTAAACCACACCTTTCCTACGAGAAAATGAATTGGTCGTCCCCAGACTAAATATAACTTGTGATATTTTTGTCTGGCTACGCTGTCGCTGCATTTTTGTTACATTTTTCATCTCTTTTATTGTCTGGTTTTCATATTTATTTGTCTTGTTCTTGTCATTTTTTTTGTTGCTTTCTATATCGCTTTTTTTGCTTGCTTTTTTGTCTCTTTTTAGTCATGTTTTTGCAGCTTTTTCATTGTGTTATTGTTGCTTTTCCGGCACGTTTTTGTAGCTTTTTTGTTGCCTTTTTGTCACTTTTGTGGCTCTTTTTTCTTTGCTTTTTTTGGGTCACTTTTTTGTTGTATTTTCATCCTCGTTTTCGTCACCATTTTGTTGAAGAAGCTTTTAGATTTGGGTAAAGCCAAACTGGAGAAAATATGCTCAGTTCATGTGGGGGTTAAGAGGTTAATAACATTTATGATATATACGTATAATATCGATATCAAGGTATTTCTGTAATGTATATTATTCTAATCACAATAATATTTTTATTTATTCTTTAGTACAGGTTTGTCCCTTGAGACTCAAAGTCTCATTTGCAATAGACCTGTTTCAAACATATAAATTATAAACAGTACAAATAAAACGCTAAAAGTTTCACAGATGATCATGACATCATGATGTTTCATCAAGTTATCTTAATTATAACTGTTTTACAAAATTATTATTTTTGTGTGATTTTACAATGTAAATTTTGTTGCTTTCATATTTTAACGAATACAGGAAGACAAACTGCCTTTCAATTTGGCAGCTAAGGGGGAATAAAACAATAACCATTTCTGTATACATAATTATTTAGGTAAAAAAAATGACAGGGTCTTAGAAAGAGATCCTCATGACTCAGCGTTCCTTGGACTGGCACAAGGCCAAGAACAGGCTTTTGCAAGTGGTGGGTCATGACCCCAAACTGTCCCTCCATAAATAAATCACATCAGATATTGTTTATATGCGTCCTGACATTGCCTTAGCTACCACGCTCAATGACATTTCTAGTTCTCATAAAAATTCATAACATACTGTACATGCGTATTCTGAGAGGTGTCAACGTACAATCTCTGTAAACTGGTGTTAATCAGTGAACAGCATGGGCATCAACTAAAAAGGCAAAGGTGTGGACAATATAAACACATCCGGCATATATTGAATAACAACAATAATATAATTTTCCCAAACGAGCAATAGAATGGATACTGTTTCCCATTTTGATATGTAGAACTAGCTACTGTAGGAAATTATGTGAAAGATTTAAATATTGCAGATTTTCTTCTCTTCTGTCTTTTTCCTGAAATTAACTTGTTGATGCTCAGTTAGTGACTATCCACAAATCATCACCTGACTCTTACTTTTCTAACAAACAACAATATTGGCTCATAGGACTAGGTGTATAACAACAGATGATCTGTAAACCTTGTGGGGATTCCTAACATGCACAATGTAGAACCCCTGGTATAAATGAGTCAGGCTCAAGATAGAAAGGGGAGCACCTCAGCCACACCCACTGCTTCCTGCCAAGCACTGCCACCCGAAACAATCCACGAGTGTTCATGGCCCAACTACTGTATTTCATCATACTGGATACTTGGGAGTGCTGTCACAGTTGCACCATTGCTTCTACTACTTTGTGTTGGAGGCTATACTTATCGCATAGTAAAATCGGATCTCCTTCATCATCAAAACCGACTTAAAATTCGGTCAGTAATGCCTCATGCTGTGATGGTTTTGGAATATTTTCAGGAGCTTTAGAATTGTGTACACAAAGACAGAAGATGCTCGTGTGTTACGTCATGTCTCCAGCACACATGATCATGGATTATAGTTGAGTGTGGATTAGCGGGTGTGTGCGTGGCTGGAGCGTCCGTGTCGCTTTGCGTAGACACACATGTGCACGTCGTTGCGCTGTGCATGTGTCCATGCATGTGTACGTAAGATCACTTTTAAGCATGCAGTTGTGCAGCTCTTAAAAGGGAGCAAAGCAAAGCGTAGCAGCGGGGGATGAGCTGTGAGGGTGTAGGCATCCTCAGATCATATTGCCCTCACGCCCATCTTCAGCTTCCTTTGCCTCCTTCTATAATCCGTGTATTTCCCCTGCAGCCGAGGGACACCAGCCAGCATTACTATTGCCTCCTCACATCAATCAGAAAACAACCGTCTCGTCTGCGTTTGCTCTGTATGAAACTACACCATTGCTCACATGCGTTCATGTTGCGCGTAATGCTTCAACAACACATGGAAAGGTGAGAACGAGAGGATCGAGATGCACAGACATTTTGATGAATTTGGGCAATATCTGAAACATGTTATGAGAAGAAATTAGCTCTATGTGTATTCATATCGTATCCGATAACCTCTTCTACTCGTCACATGATGTCATCTAACCGCATCATTCTGAAATAGTGGTTTATTAATCCACTGACAAGGCCACAGAGGAGAAGGAGGGAAGCAACAAGAAGGATCAGAATGAAGTCAGTCAATTTTTTCCATGCCAAGCAAACAGCAGCATCTAAATGCGCTACGTTGTCGTACACATACCTGCTCGTGTAGAATCTTTTGAGCAAGATGCCAGCCAAGTGAGCACAGCGAGTCGTATCCCCGGTTGGAGCGAATGGTCGGTGCGATGCGAGCAGCGGTGCTGGAGATGCGAGGGGAGGGGAGGGAGGGGAGAGAAATGCCTGCTAATACCAGAGCTTACAGCATCGCTCCACGTCCGTGAGCCACCACATCCCAGAGCCGTGCGTTTCCACACACGCGCGCATCACCTCCATTCCTCCGTCCGTACGTCTTGACCATTCGTCTTTTTGTTTTCTACAGGAAGCCCCTCACTTCATTAACGCAACCCTAATAGAATGATGGACCTCAGCACTCAGGGGGTGTCACACTACGAATTGTCTCGTCCAACGCTGGATGCAGACAGCAGTGCTGCTGCTCCTCACTGCCCAGACTCAGGCTCTGCTTCTGTGCTCGAGATGTACTGTATCCCTGGACGCAACTCACTCTCTCCTTCCCTCTCTCCCTCCTTATTGAGCAAGGCAAGGACTATATATCCCCTCCCCCATGAACTCACAGCTTCACTTCAGACGCCGGAGAGGGAGATGAGTAGAGAAAATAAGCTTTTGCAAGAAAATTGTAATGGAACACGAGCATCACTGTTAATTAGAATTGAACTGGTATAGATGTTGATTTACTACACTTAAGATTAACTGACTTGTTTACAGAGCAACTCTGAAGCACAGACTAATGTTGTCGAAACCAAACTGTTAACATCAGCTAATAATATTGATGCCACAAATATGTGTAGAAGGTGGACATTGTCCAGTGACGACACATCGGTTTTCTAAATTGTGATGTTTTGTTATCCCCATCTATAAATTAAATATTGCTGAATTTACAGTATATGTATAACATTAAGATATGTTTTACAGCCAGGCTCAGTGCAAATAAGAAAAGGTCAAACAAATCATTCTCATCTCTTCTGTCATACGTACCTGATCTTCCACTGGTGTGGCATCAGTCACGTATGATCATAGCTGAAGTCCCATCATCCCAGGGCATTAGCAGTTAGGAGACTGTGGCTCAGATGGTATATCGGTTTGTCTTTTAACCAGAAGGTTGTATCTTGTAGTTATAAATGGCCGTTGTCTCCTTGGGCAAGACACTTCACCTACAGTATCTTGCTTTTGTATGTGAGAGAAAGTGGAGGGGGGCGATGACGCAGATTGGCAGTTTAGCAGCCTTACTTTCATCAATCTACCACAGCCTGCTGTGGCTGTATTAGTTCACCACAATCAAGTATAGAGTGAATCAATTACAGTTGGTAAAACAAAGCGTCTAAGAGAAACGCTATAAAGTATGTGTTATTGGTTGTTATCAATTTGGAATAGGGAAGCACATCTTCATAATGCAATCACTGCAGGGATTGGTGGAATCTACAGTGTTAGAGACTTCTTTTAGCATGTCTTTGTCTGACATTCTGCAAATTGAGGCATTAATTTAATGTTGACAAGACAAATGAAGATTGACATGCTAAAGTAAGGGGAAACATCAGGAGATGGCCACAATAGCCTTCATAATTTCAACTGTGCAAATTGAGTGGAGATTAGATATTTAAATACTGTGCCATTTGCACTATATCTCCCCTGAGCTTCTGTGAGCCAGCCCCCAACTCAGATGTATGTCATGCGTTCTTCCAATTGCCACTAATTGACTGGCCTCCTGGCAAACGCCGTCGCTCTCTTCAGTCACATGGGAGTCAGGATGCAGGAGCAATGTTCATGAATGTGGGTGGGGATTGAAAGAGGCATGTTAAAGCTGGCAGATGCTCGCCCCCTGCTGATAATATTAGCTATTACACATGGAGCCTCAGCTGTTTGGAGCTAGCCTGACCCACTTGATCTCCTATAATGGTTGCCCCGCACGTGTGTCGTGTAGAGGAAAGTAGAGCAAGGACCTTAGCGATTTCTATGGTTTATTGTGTTTATTGTGATCCAAGAAAATAAATTAGCACTAGATATATCTTGAATATATTATACCGTATTTTTCAGTGATGGAAAGACATTTTCTGCAAGTGTTAATGCTAGGTTTATTACGTTATATTTGCCAATAACTTAACATACCTAGATTTATTAAGTGGCATGCAAATTGAAATAGCCAACTCACAGACCCAACGCATCATTGTGCCTTCCTCTTGCTTCCACATCTGTCTACATTTTCAGACTTTTAATTTATGTCGATCAGAACACCTGAAAGACAGGCAAACAGAACACGCACTCACAAAACATCTATACATTTGTGAACAAAGTACTGTAGAACTAATTTAAGTTTGTAAGCTTGGTGAAGTAGTACAATATCATTTTCAAGTTGAGTTTAGTTGATCTATTTCTAGATATTTAATAGCACCCTCAATGTAGGGAGTTTTCGGAGTATGAATGAAAGATTGTACGACGTGAGACTAAAAAGGTTGGGGACCATGGCATTATTATTCAGATAGAGGCCTGCAACATTTGGTGTGTCTCAATAGTCCATTCTTGGCTCAACACAATTTGGCACATAGGAGCTGGGTAATAAGCTCTCATATGATTTCCAATAATACGCCTCAGTAGATTATTACATACCATATGCTTTTAACTACTGTATATCAAATTACACAAACACCCAACAATATTAATTATTTTAGTGTAGTAGAAGAGAAATCTTGATGGGTTGGAATTAATTCATCCATCTTCTTTAATTTATCTGGACTTCACTCACCCCAACTCAGGAACTCCCCATTGACCCAAAGAGGGGAACCCACCATTCTGGTCAAGAACTGTTTCAAGATCTGTTCTGGTCCTTATCCCTGTCACTCTACACTTGGCTGCAAACTGCCTCAGAGCACACAGAAGGTCCTGGCTCTATGAAGCCAGTAAAACATTATCATCCACAAAAAGCCAGAATGAGAGTCTGTGGTCCTGAAACCGAACAACTTCCGGTTCCTTGCTGCACCAAGACACTCTGCCCATAAAAATAATTAACAGAACTAATGACAAAGGGCAGGGGAGGCGAGGCTACCGATCTGCGCCATCGGCCCTCACGACCACCACAAAACACAAACTCATTCACACACTCTCATTCATTCTGGCCTATTGTACATGTTTTTAGTTGCAAGGGAAACTGGAGTACCCGGGGAAACCCGGAACTTTCCCAAGCACTAACCAGTGCGCCACTGTGCCTCCCATTGATAAAGGATATATAGAGCTCATCCAGTGCTCTTGGATTGCTCCTCCTGGATCTGAGGATGTACTATTAACCAGTAACCTGTGGTAGTGGGAACCTCCAACAGTTGGAACACACTGTCTAATCCCGCTTCTTGAAGAGAGGAACCACCTCAGTCTGCCAAACGAGTAGTACTGTACCTGACTGCCACACAATCAAACAACACATGGTTTATCAAATTTTAGTTGTGTTAAATTTGTGTCTGCATTTTAATAAGGCCACAGTACATCAAAAATTCTGTTCCTGTCATTACTGAGACGCAGATGGCATTTACTGGCCTTCTTAGTGTTAAAACCCTAAAGGAAAAAAGAAGCTAAATCTGGCACAATGACCTCACATGTGGCTTGTGAACATATCTTTTACTTAAATCGCAGAGACTCAGACAATATTAAAAAGCTCTATGCAGGTCTCACAGCTGTGACTGTGCAGCTGGCACCAATTCATGCTTCCTTCAGCAGCACCCAAAGACAGGATTACCATTATCATTGTTTTAACACCTTAAACAGAGATTAGAAATACTGAGAGAATAGAATATATATATATTAAAGCAACAATAGTAAAATACTACATCTGCAATCAGGAGAACAAATGAGTACACTTGGAAAGTGTGGACATTTTTGTCATTCTTTTGTTTAATTACTTTTATTTCAAGTCAGAACAGATTTTTAAAAAAGGGTGTTGTTTTAACATTTGCCAGTTGTGAAAGCTTAAGTGATGCTTCCGAGACTTGAAAGGGACTTTTGATTCTCAAAATGTTGAAAGAAATGCCATAGATCAATCACAGGATGTTTTAGACCCTGGTGCTGTTGGAGTCCCCTTCACAATCGCTCAACTGCTGCATTGCAGATAAAACACCCCTCACACACCAGCTCACCACCATTTGCTATAGTAGCTCCTATATAAACACAAAATTAAAAGTGCAAAGCCACATAAGACATCACAAAACCACGATATGCATTAATTAGAGATTATTGTATTTAGAGTCTAGTGTCTTGTGCTTTACTGAAATACTTTACACTTCTCTCTCTTTCTTGCAATCCCATAAGTCACTTAGGCGAATGCCAATCGTCTCTCTTCTTTGCTAATGTCAACATTTTAATTTTGTCCTCCATTCCGGTCCAGGCAGTGATATTGGAGGAAAGTTGTTCTCCACCGCCTGTTTCAGCTACCATAGATACTTTTACATTTAAAATTACTGTTTTTAATTATTGAAGAATGGTTATATATGGAAAGCCGTACATAATTAAGCAGAATATGTGTAGACTACTAAGACAATCTACGGTGACTAGCTGACTACTTTCATCGCTAAGTTAGTCATCATCATCGTGCCCTTCCTCGTTCTCCAGACAGATGATGCAACTCAATGTAATCCTTTGGGTTTTGTCCCTGCAGTTACAAGAAGATATATTATACAAGACTAACGGATTTCCACCTGTATTATGCACATGCATGTAGTATGTGACATGTTGTATGGCATTTTGGGACTAACAAGGAAGCATAAGATTAAAGTAAAGTATAAGTAGGAGAAAAAATGTAATGTCACCATCTACAAACTGCGAGGGAGGCAACGTTTGAATATTAATATATAGACAGAGCATAATTACAATATATGCACAAATTTAACCACACAAGTGAAAACCTAAGCAGTATTAAGCTTGGTAGAGAAAATTTGGTATTGGATAACAATACAAAATTTGAGAACTTGTTTTTCCCAAGTGTGGCCGAATCTTACCTTCCAGAAAGATGAAGGGTGAAACAGCGTCATTCAATGCTGCCTTCTCCCTCTCCTCCTTAGTGCCTCTGTGTCATATGAACCCACAATCAGCAAGAGGAGGCCCAGAGGTGACAGCCTGTTGATTCCTGTCCCTAAGCTCATTTCACTTATCAGCTCTCATTCATAACAGCATCAGGATGGCAGGAACAACATAACAGCTACACTGGCCTTGCCTGAAACATAGAACAGACATTTGTGAAGAGAATCTCTCTTGTCCACTGCTTCAGGAAAAACAAAGTTAAAAAATAAATAAATCCCTCTCCCAGAGTGTAGGTTCATTTGTAATGACATATTTTACTCCAACCAAGTAATATAACTATAAAAAATAAACCTATAACCTACACGTGCACAACATAGCGTAGCATGCGCATCCATGCCGCGCACGCACAACTTCATATGGCGCCCCCTACAGCCACATCTTGGTCACAGTTACGTATTCCAAGCATAGACTGTACCAAGTGACACCGGAACCAACAAAATCACGGCCAAAATACGCGAATAATGCACGACGCAGGTCAACCATGGTAAATAAAACCAGACCACAAAAAGTGTGACTTATAATTGTTTACAAAACAAAACGCTAATGTGTTTAATACGTGCTCACTCCTCCCAAACAAGCCATTATTTATGCACGGGCTTATAAGCCCGTGCGTATTTATAATCACATAAGCGTAGGCCTACTCTCCCTCGTGCTCGCACTTCAGTACGTGTAGTAGCAGTAGCCTACGTGTCCCATCAAACTAAACAAAATATGGCTCGCACATTATTTTGCATCTTTTTTTCTTTTTTTTTAATAATCGGCGCCACTTTTGCAGTGTCTGCGGCTCCGTGGCCGAAACCTACGGAAACTCATTGCTGCCAATGTGAGTGAAACATTTTTGACTGCGCTTTCTCGTTCGAACGTAATACCATCTCGTTCGAACGTAATACCATCTCGTTCGAACGTAATACCATCTCGTTCTAACGAGTTGCCAATGTCGTTCTAACGTAATACCATCTCGTTCTAACGAGTTGCCAATGTCGTTCTAACGAGTTGCCAATGTCGTTCGAACGAGTTGCCAATGTCGTTCGAACGAGTTGCCAATGTCGTTCGAACGAGTTGCCAAAAGCCCAACGCGCACCAGAGCGCAGCGGCACATCATCTGACGCGCGTCCATTTCGGCACAGGCGGCGCGTCAGGGCACTTCAGGCTTTTCCTCAAACCATGTGGTGCTTTAAACGCGTAGTTCATACATTTATCATTAATAAAATAAGACACGTATGTCCGTGTTGCGAGAGAGAGAGAGAGAGAGAGAAAACGTGGCTCTCTTTTGCAGGTTAAAAGGGGGCTGGTGAGTTTAAAGGAATAGGCCACCGTTTTTACATACTAAGATATGTTCTTAGCTCACTTTAGTCGAGTTAATATATCCCCGTCTGGTCTTTGTCCGCGCGCTCTGTCACGCAAACGGAGCACATACGCAGCCTCTCCCACATGTCACATAGCTCCGAAAAAGCTCACGATAGAAGCTACCAAGCTCTTCCACGTGTTCCCTATTTAAATAAAGTTACGTGAAGTGTTTTCATGCGAAGTATATTTACCCAGAAATGTAGCATGTCGATTTTATAAGCAAATAAAAAGGGGGACTATATTGTGAGGCGTAATGATACGAGGAGCACAGCGTCCGCGTAGTAACTCCTAAAGACTTCCCCGCTCACTTCCGTCAATAACCTTTAGGAGTTACTGCGCGGACGTTTTACTCCTCATATCATTACGCCTCACAATATAGTCCCCCTTTTTATTTGCTTATAAAATCGACACGTTACATTTCTGTGTAAATATACTTCGCATGAAAACACTTCACGTAACTTTATTTAAATAGGGAACACGTGGAAGCGCTTGGTAGCTTCTATCGTGAGCTTTTTCGGAGCTATGTAACATGTGGGAGAGGCTGCGTATGTGCTCCGTTTGCCTGACAGAGCGCACAGACAAAGACCAGACGGGGATATATTAACACGTCTAAAGTGAGGTAAGAACATATCTCAGTATGTAAAAACGGTGGCCTATTCCTTTAACATGCTCCACCTGAACCCTGATGATGGTTCTGTCTCCGCTGCTTCTATCATCCCCTTAAACAAAGTGTACGGCGGTCTCCCTGTTTGTCACAGCCGAGACCCGTCTGTGCCTCTGCAGCAGGTCAAAAACGTAGGCCTAGGTGTTTACCCCGCGGCACCGCGTCTGAGGAAAAGCCTCTGAACTGAAGTGCCCTGACGCGCCGCCTGTGCCGAAATGGACGCGCGTCAGATGATGTGCCGCTGCGCTCTGGTGTGCGTTGGGCTTTTGGCAACTCGTTCGAACGACATTGGCAACTCGTTCGAACGACATTGGCAACTCGTTAGAACGAGATGGTATTACGTTCGAACGAGAAAGCACAGTCAAAAATGTTTCACTCACATTGGCAGCAATGAGTTTCCGTAGAAACCTGCCACAGCGGCTCATGAAAACACAGCTCTGTCAAACTTGGTGAAAGGACGTTTGAAGAAAACATGCGATTGAACGGACTCACGAATTTCACCAAACCGAAGCAAGGAGTTTTTGGAGTTTTGGTCGGATTATCACAGGCAGAAGCAGGACTCCTCTTGGTCCGCGGAAGATGGACAGACAGCGTGTTTCCTTGTCTTCTTCGCTACAAAGGGCCTGACCGGGGCCTGACCAGCAACTTCAAGGTAAAGACTGCAGGTGTGGATGTGTTTGTTTGTAAAGCGAGTGACGAAGCTGATGGCGCGTGAGTTTTGGGAAATCGCACCGACGAGCATCAATGTTACTAACCGGTCAGACACTCATGTTAGCTATCTGGACTGTACTGAACATCATTTCTCCCTTAACGTCATTCGATCTGCGTTTGTGGGAAAGATACAAGTGTTACAGAAAGGCTTTCTTTGTGATGGTACAAGTTAACGAGTTAACGAGTGGCTGAAGCTGAATAAATGAGGACGCAAACGTGAGCGCGTCATCTCATGGGAGCGTTTAATTCACTGAGTTTTATCATAAAGCGTGAGTCCTGGACATAAGAGTAGCTCCACAGTGTTAGAGTGCGATGTTTTGCCACTGTTTTGTGAGCACTACTTTGTTCAGCAGCGCAGGGTTACGCACAGCGTCATAATAATAAAGGCGGAGCCTCCCCATGCGGTTTAGTTCAGAACGAGCACAGGGGCAATGTGGCTACTACCAAATATGAAACATGTCTCCCGTGTCATGATTGCCTGGCGACTGAGGTGGATCTTCCGAAAGGATGTCCGATACTGAATCCGGAGAACAGGGTTCAGCTCCTGGTAGGCGACCCGCTGCAGAGGTGCCAACAGGTTATGGGCCCAGGCAAATCCCAGGTACAGCGATGCACGGAAGGGGACTGCCACCGCGCTTCGACGGAGACGAAGCCCGCTACCACATCTGGGAGGCAAGGTTTTTAGCGTACTTGAAAACCATCGGCCTCAAGGAAGCTATCTTGGGAAGTGATGTAGCAGCGGGGGCTAGCGCACAAGAAGCTGCGGAGCTTGGTAGGAAAAATGAACTGGCATATGCAGAACTGTGTGGTTGTTTGGATGATAAAACGCTAACGCTAATCCTCTATGAGGCACCGGATGATGGCAAGAAAAGCTTAGAAATATTGAGACGCCATTTCGAGTCAGAAGAAAAGCCGCGGATCGTCGGGCTGTACACAGAGCTAACCAATGTGCTAATGGCTAACGGGGAAGAGCTAGCGGACTATCTCGCACGTGTGGAGAAGATAGTGGCCGCATTAAACAGAGCCAAGGAGACCCTTAGTGATGCACTTTTGGTGGCGATGGTATTAAAAGGACTCACAGATGACTACAACCCATTTTCTGTGCATGTTACTCAGACGAGGGAAGCGCTAACCTTCAACGAGTTCAAGGCGAGGCTAAGAAGTTTTGAGTGCACACTCCGCTACCGTAGCAGGCCCCGAACAGATGAAGTAATGACCGCAAACTACAGAGCGTCCAAACCGAAGTTTAAAGAGGAGAAGAAATATTTCAATGGACAATGCTTTATTTGTGAGAAGATGGGACATAGAGCCAGAGACTGTAGAAACAAAGACAAGAAACCCCAGCGGAAAGTGACCAGTGCACATAACAGCAACAAGGTGGTCACTGTTACAGACACTGGACAAGTCACTCCCCGCGTTAAAGACCGACATAAGTCCACGGAGGACGAAGAGACGTTTGTGTTGCGGGTGAGTGAGTGGAAACCCCACGGCATGGAGCAGCAGGGTCTACTCGTAGACAGCGGAGCCTCTGCCCACATCATGACCGAAGAGGGAGCCTTCATCAGATTCGACGAGACATTCCGGCCCAAGAACCACATCATGCAGCTGGCAGATGGGACCCGGATCACCGGCAGCGTGCAGAGGAAGGGAGATGCGCAGATCGAGCTGACCGACTGCAACGGGAGAGTGGTGAGTGTCAAGCTCACTGACGCCCTCCTGATCCCAGGATACCCACAGAACATCCTGTCTGTGGATGCAGCAGCTTCGAAAGGAGCAAGGTTCAACTTTGAGAAGAATAACAACAAAATGATTCTTCCTGATGGCACAACATGTAGAATGAAGGTAAAAGACAGACTGTACTATCTGGACATTGTCACAGAGAAAGATGTAAACAGTGAGGATTCCTGTAATGTATCTTGTGATCTGAAAACTTGGCATGAGATAATGGGTCATTGCAACTATGGTGATATATTGAAACTTGAAACAGTTGTAAATGGTATGAAAATCAAAGATAAAGCATGCAGACCGAGCCAATGTGAAATTTGTCTAGAGGGTAAATTTTCCCAAAGCAGAAATAGACAAAGTGATGTGAGGGCCAAAGAGCCATTGGAGTTGGTACATACAGACCTGGGCGGGCCAATTACCCCAGAGTCATTTGAAGGATACAAATATGCTATTACGTTCACTGATGATTTTTCTGGTGCTCTCTATGTGTACTTCCTTAGAAGCAAAAACAAGGCGGTTGAGGCAACTAAGCAGTTTTTAGCAGACACAGCACCTTATGGTAAAGTAAAGCGTCTGAGATCAGACAATTGAACAGAATTTGTTTCAGAGGAGTACCAGTCATTGCTGAGAGACAATGCTATAAAACATGAGAGGTCAGCGCCCTACTCCCCCCATCAAAATGGGACGGCGGAGAGGAACTGGCGCACATTGTTCGAAATGGTCCGATGCATGCTGATCGAGTCAGGTTTACCCAAAGAGTTGTGGCCTTATGCAGCCAGGACAGCTGCAGTCATAAGGAACAGGTGTTTCTGTAAGAGAACAGGGGAGACGCCCTATTTCCTTTTCACTGGAAAAAGACCAGATTTATCTAAAATGAAAAAGTTTGGTTCAGAGTGTATGGTGTATGAGCAAAACAGGAAAAAGCTAGATCCAAAAGGCAAAAAGGGAATTTTTGTTGGTTTTGATCGTCATTCACCTGCATATATGGTTTATTTTCCAGAGACCAACAAGGTTCAGAAACACAGACTGGTCCATTTCATTACCAAGAGCGTGACTGAGAGTCAGACGCAGACTGACACGGACCAACCGGAGGACCACTTTGTAGAGTGGGTAACTATACCAAGTCAAACTAGTCAGCCACAGACTGACCAAACAGAGCAGACAGACTTGGACACTGAGCCGGATCCCAGAGAAAAACACATGACAGCTTTAAAGCATGTGTACAGGTACTTACAAGGGACTAAGCACTATGAACTGTGTTATAGCCAGGGTACCACTAAACTAGAGCTGAGTGGATACTCAGATGCGGACTGGGCAAATGACGTCGAGGACAGAAAGAGCACTACAGGCTACTGCTTTAGCCTAAGTCAGGATGGTGCTATTGTTTCATGGAAAACAAAGAAACAACAAACAGTGGCACTGTCAACATGTGAAGCGGAATATGTAGCTCTGGCAGCTACTATTCAAGAAGCGCTCTATCTTACTCAACTATTAAAGGACATGGACCACAGTTTTGAGCAACCAACAAAAGTTTTTGAGGATAACCAGGGGACAATATGTCTTGCAAAGAACCCTGTGAACCGTCAAAGGAGCAAACATGTGGACATTAAGTATCATTTCATCAGGTCCAATGTGTTACAGGGCAAAATTGTTTTGGTGTACTGTCCAACTGATAACATGGTCGCAGATGTGTTTACAAAATCTGCCACTAGAGCCAAAATAGAAAAGTTTAAATGTTATATTTTTGGTAACTAGTGCTATAACAATGTGAGTGGCACCATCGAGTGGGGGTGTTAGAGTGCGATGTTTTGCCACTGTTTTGTGAGCACTACTTTGTTCAGCAGCGCAGGGTTACGCACAGCGTCATAATAATAAAGGCGGAGCCTCCCCATGCGGTTTAGTTCAGAACGAGCACAGGGGCAATGTGGCTACTACCAAATATGAAACATGTCTCCCGTGTCATGATTGCCTGGCGACTGAGGTGGATCTTCCGAAAGGAT
The DNA here is from genome assembly GCF_951799975.1 of Gobius niger. Taxonomy (NCBI): domain Eukaryota; kingdom Metazoa; phylum Chordata; class Actinopteri; order Gobiiformes; family Gobiidae; genus Gobius; species Gobius niger. The sequence continues at coordinate 25,723,747 of NC_136855.1, read as the reverse complement.
GTCCGATACTGAATCCGGAGAACAGGGTTCAGCTCCTGGTAGGCGACCCGCTGCAGAGGTGCCAACACACAGGCTTGGCCAGCCCAGGCCACTCAACTGTGAGGAGGAGTTTATATGTGGTTTAGTCCTGCTCTATATTGCCTGTTTTTTGTGCTTTGACTTAGTCCTGGTTTAGTTCTGAGTTGTCCTGTTTTTTATTGTTTATATTGTATTAAACTGTCGCTGCTTTGGTGTTTTTAATGACTTAAAATGCTGGAATGTAATTAAAACCTTTACGATCAAATCTAATTCTAGAGCAATGAAGATAATGCAATTAATTCTCATTTATTTATATAAAAAACATCCCAAATGACCGGCCCAGTGCCAATGACCTCCAGAAATCTGGCTCAGTATGAATAACCCTGGTCTTTGTGCAGTCGTTCTTTAGGTACATTCAATTGTTTATTTGTTATTTATTTATTTTAATTTAGAACAAATCGGAAAAAAAAGCATGCTAAATCTTTGAAAATATATAAATAAATGCCTCATGGTTAAAGCAGACCTTTCAATAATAGTTCTACTTTACAAAAAGTTTTGTTTTTAGGCCACCTTTTTGGCTCTCGCAGCTGACTTTGCACCCATTACCATCGCCAACCAGCAACCTGTCCGCATCCGCTCAGTCAGCAGCACTGTTGTTCATGACTTAATTCTTTCACTGTAGACAGAGAGAGCGAGATCCGACAGACAGACCTACTGTAGGGGGCCCAGATAAATCGGCAGCCCCGGGGCCCATTTTACTTAAATCTGTGCTCTTCTAATTTGCTGCCTTGAAGTTAGACACTCTCCTCTTTAAATTATTGACAGAAATTTATCAGAAAAGGATATAAGCTATGAGATTTTTTTTTTGTTTCTTAGTGAAGGCTTCATGTTAAAGCTGTAGAGTTGAATTTCCAATGCAGGCTTTTCTACTTTCTATTACTTTTCCTCTCAGTCACTGATAATACAGCTCAGGTGGTCATGCCCGATGCCTTGACAATGAGTAAAAGACTGCAGCTGATTATCATTTAAAATGAGCTCTGAGCCATGCACAGGGTCTGTACAGCATGGTATAAGCAGCATAGCTGTGTCAGCAGAGCACTTCCTGTTTACTGTTTAGTCCCACAGCAGGCTGCAGACACCTGATAACAACATCACAAAGCATTCTGGGAGATAAAAGCAGTGCAAAAGGCACAAGGGCCCCAGTAGTGCCTGGCAGAGCCTGATGTGGCATTCATTAATATTGCTGTGTGGAACCGTATTCCCAAAAAACACATGCAAACAAGAGACTGAAAGGCTATGCCCAGACAACATGCAACAGTTAGGTTACTAGTTTTGGAAGGTGTGTCTTAGGCTAGCATTTTTTTAGTGGCTGGGTAACTTGAACAGGTATAGAAATTCCCCTAGGGACTGAATCCAGGGATCCCTGTTGGCGGGGAGTGCTTTGGACAAAGTAGAATAAAAGCTAGAGAGAAGTTGTCGTGGATCAAGTGTACAGTTTATTTGACATAAGCGTACGTAGAGAGACATTTTGCACAGGTAGTATGAAGATGCTCCGTCTGTTCAGAGCCAGACTGGGTATCAAGAAGTAACAAATGAAGTAATGCTAGTTGAATATAGGTCACTGTATGTAATGGTCAAATGTCCATAGACGGTTAAATAGCGATGGACAGAGGGTGCCCCATAGCAAAGCTAACAAAGCTCAGCCGTGTTTGCAATTTGAAGGGGTTGTTGGAGCCAGTTCCACTATATTGAGTAGGGCAAAGAAAAGTTAAAATAACAAAAGAAAAAATATAGGACACTGTTGTGCATGTTCAGACAAGCACATGGAGGTCAGAATGACAAGCTTGTGTTCAATAATGACTTAAAGAGTGGCCAAAACATTTCAATGTCCATAGGAGACAGGAACTTCCGGAGCCCGCTGCCATTTCCTTATGGTTACAGGAAGAAGTCGACCACAATAAGCCCATTCTTAATTTTACAGTCTATGGTCCATAAAGCATACACGATGAGAGGAATCGAGAGTCATTGGTCCAGATTTCTATATTGCTGAGAGTGTAAGAGTGCAACTATGCAGCAACTATGCCACTGAAAAATCAATTGCCAATTTTGAGCCTATATTACTCAGCAATTTTTTTTTATCTTCATTTGGTACTTCATTCATTCAGTTGCTAGCATTATCTTTCAAGACAAGATGAAGTTGACTAAACTATTAAGTTTCCTTCATTATTTACTATTATTATTATTATTATTATTATTATTATTATTATTATTATTATTATTATTATTATTATTATTATTATTATTATTATTATTAAGTAACCGTTAGTTGGGTTCATATGCGGAGACTCAATTAGTGTATACAACCCATTTAGGTCCAAACACACAGACCCCCTGAGACTTCACTACACAAGTCAATTCGACAAGTGAATTTAGTTAGGTCTCTGCTCCTTGTGGAGTCAGGCACGTTAAACATCATGCCACAAGATTTTCAATGGCAAGGGAACCACCTTACAACCTTACAAATGCCCTAAAAAAGACAAAACACACCTTCCCACATATTAGCGCCATACCTGCCAACAAGACAAGACGGACAAATCATCATGCAGACATAATTCGTTTAAAGGGGGGGGGGGGGGGGGGGGGCAAAATGGACTTTATGCAAAATGGACTTTTTCAAGCTTTCCATCATGTTATTATGTCATTCCCTCATTAAAAACATGCCTGAAGTCTTGCCTTGGCACATTCACGTATTTTTGAGTTATCTGTAAAAACTCTGATGGCAGCCATTTTAGGGATAGGTTTGCCTGAGTCCTCCTAGGAACGCCCCCACCTCCTGGAGACGCCTCCGAGCTTTCGTCACCAGCCGAGTAACCAATCACTGCTCCTCAGCAGAACCCCCTCCCCACTGATGCCACAGACAGCGTGTGGAGGGGGCGTGTCTGAAAGGGTCAGAGGTTCTTAAAGAGACAGAGGCCTATTTCAAGACATTCACTACAGCCATTTTGAGAGAGCAATTTTATACAAGGCAGTTATTCTAATTTACTGCATTTACAGACCAACAGAAGGTTTTGTCAACATTGTAGTGTGCTATAGACTGGTGCTATGTGACTGAAAAAAGCAGAATACCCCCTCTTTAACTGGGACAGTTATTTTCACATTTTCCATAAAGGTCATAAATTCTATTTATTTGTTTGTTGTAGTGCAGTCAGACCATACTAAGTTAAATATGTCAAGGTGCTCTTCGCTCAAGTCTTCAAGCGCTAAAGCTGCTTGTTCCATGGAGAGAAGATCCAAGTATTCTCCCACCAATTTATCAAGCTGAAAACAATTTTGTTTCCGCATCTTCCAATTAATAAGGATAGTGCGCTTTGCTGAGAGAAACGCTGAAGCAATTATTTTTTGCGCTATTCTGGAGTCCACACCCTCCACATTTCTCCCCAAAATGGCTACTACTGGGCATCTTCCTACCAGTAGACATTACACATTTAATTTTAGTCTTGGTGATGCATGTGGCACTGGTGTGATTTACTCGAGGCTCCATGTATTTACATTGAACATCATTTCAAGTTGAAATTCCTCTGGGAGAAATTATTGTGTTCTAATAGTATGAACACGCGTTTTCAGCCTCTCTGCAGTGGAAATACGGCACTTATTTACAGAACAATTCTCGACCACCGGCTTTTACTGCAGTCATAATTATCCGTGCAAATAAGCTGACTTCTGAAAAGCTGACTGCTCTGATGCTGAGTGGTCCCGTTATTGAGGCATATAGGATGGAGAGGACCACTTTATGCAATATGTGCCAACAACCAACAAGGCCTTTTCTGTGTGAATGAAATTTTTGTATACAGTACTTCTTATAAATCAATTTCTACTTTTTGCTTTTCAATTTTCCTGATTATCCTTTCCAAAGAACCTGTTTGTTGGTCTATTTTAACACCACAAAGTTTTCTCATAATTTCAAGTGCACTGAATAGTTTGAAGAATGGATTAGCTGTAAAACTCATTGTGGGGAGCAGGAGAAGCCCAATATTTTAATAAGCAATAGATGGATGAGCTGGGTGTGGGGTAAACACCAGGAGTGGGAAGACTGAAACAGATGGCTCTGCTTTGGACCTGATCCACAAGCACCTCCCATGGACAGAGAAGCATTCATAACCCTGCCATTAACACCAGAGGGAGTATTACATGCGACTACTATAAATCTGCATTACTATTTTACCATTCTGTGCAAAGGAAATGACTAGATCCCAAAAATCTGTCATTTCACTAAAGAGCATCTCCTGACATTTAAGCTGTCAAATGCCATTTTTGCCATTTTGCTTGACCAGAAATGTAAGCATATAGGAATTTAAGCATACAGACACTTCAAAAAGACCTTTATCTACTCTAGCATGGAAGAGTCTTAATTATACCACTATGGTGAGAAACAAGACTTGAAACAATACCGAATAAACATTTCTCCACCATTTTCGAAGTATGGTGTTCAACCATTTATACATTGTAAAAGCTTTCCATAACATTAAATAAATGAATGTGTAACTCACAGGTCACAGGGAAAGTGGAGCAATACATTTGACCAGTTAGCTTCAGCAATTTAGTACTAAAGATAACTGTATTTTACAGGGTTTGACTGTACTGATTCAAGTTACTGCAACAAGAAAGTGGAGTAATTTGAAAATAATTTGGAGACAAAGGCTGCATTGTAATACACAGGAAGGAAGTAAATATAATTAGTGCATTCTCATCATAACCTTGTATTGAACTAAAACTCAATCCACATAATACCATACTGTCTTGATTTTTTACCACTGGCAGCCTTCTTCTCATTTGAATTAGATTGGTATAAGAGGATTTATAAATATTTACAAGTAAGTGAATATGCTAATCATTGTGTTGAAGCTTGATATTAAAGGAATAGGCCACCGTTTTTCTATAGTGAGATATGTTCTTACCTTAGCTTTGCTTAGCTTCTTTAGTACCTGTCTGGTCTTCACGCGTGCCTTGCGTGAAGTGTTACACTACAATTGTATAATTACACAAAATTAAAGAATGTGGATTTTCTAACTGGATCAAAGGGGGAACTATTTTGTAAGGCGTAATAATACCAGGAGTAGTTCGAAATTTGCGCAGTAATATCTTCACTTTACTGTGCGGATGCCAAACTACTCTACTACTATTACGCTTTACAATATAGTTCCCCCTTTTATCTGCTTAGAAAATCCGGATTGTTTAATTTTGTGTAATTATACTTTTGTAGTGTTACACTTCACGTAACCATATTTAAATAGGGAAAACGTGGAAGAGCTTGACAGCTTCTATCTTGACCTAGTTTGGAGCTATAGTGGAGAGGAGGAGAGGCTAAATGCTATAGAATTTAATAGGATTATAGACAAAACATTTTATCGGCTGTACATATTGTCAACAGCCCATAAAAATCCCCCAAAATCATCAAAGAAGATACAGTAGAAAATGTTTTATGAAAAGTATCATGGGATTGCAGTCCTTAAGGTTTTCTAACATATTTTAAGATCAGTCTTTCAATAAATATATAGTTATTCATTTGTTGCGCTTGCTGCTGGTAGGGATGCACCGATACCACTTTTTCTAAAACCGATACGAGTACGAGTACTTTGATTTAAGTACTTGCCGATACCGAATACCGATACGAGTACAAGTTCAACATTCTTACTTTTTTCACAGCAGATTGGTTTGTAATTAGTTAATTTACTCATGTACATTTCCTTAAGTAAAGTAGGCTGCACATGTAAGAGCAGTTATATTAGAATTGTGCTGATGCCATTTATTTTATTTTCATTCAATATATTTTTTTATTGCTCTGTCCATCATAGACAGAAAAGCCCATGTCCAAAAACTCCCCAATGCCTGTGCTTCATTCATTTATGTATTTTTATTTAACAATAGTATTGAGATGTTACTTAAATGGTCTCTTTTCGTCTTTACTTCAGCTCCGTGTAGATTTTCTTGTGTGTTTGTAGCAACTTAGCGAGTAGCTGAAGCGTTTTCATTGTTCTGCTGCAGCTCATTTTCGCTCAATATGGACATCCTGTATTTGGATTTTCTGAGGACTTTTTAGTCGCTGGGTTAGTTTTTCAGATGAATAAACCCCTGGGCATAAAACGACTCTCCTCAGCTGAGTAGGTGCGCAAGTCAAATGGTATCGGTTTCTTGTATCGGGACTTCATGAATGAGTACGAGTATGAGTACAAGCATGTGGTATCGGCCCGATACCCGATACTGGTATCGGTATCGGTGCGTTCCTAGCTGCTGGTAAGAAATTGTATTGGTTGTTTTAACCTATGTGACAAAAATGCTGTGCAAAATAACAATTAAGTTAACATGTCTACGTGCCACTATTTCCAGGATTCTAAGCAGTTTTGACGACGCTATCCCAATTTCAGGTGACAAGCGACTTTGAGTGTTTACTAAACCATTATAGACTAATGCGCTCGTGTTGTTATTTGTAATGCTCTGTCAATTTTCTTTTCCTTCCAATTTCCCAAACCAATTTTCCCGTATGGATAGATTGCACTGTGTGGGGGTAACAGCAGGAGGTCCGTTTTGTTTTGGAGTCCAAATCTGTTTGCAAAAACACATTTTGTCTATTTGTACTGGTTGGAAATAGACTGTATGAAATAAAGCATATGCAGGGGAAATATGTGTTTGTCCTTGGAAAGTGACAGTGAATTCTTGAAATGTATGTTGGGATGAACACCAGACATTATCTTATACAGTATTAGTAGTCATAAGTAGTCATTCAGAAGCGAAGGAAGCAACTGAGTTCATTTTAATGTGACAAGAAAGAAAGAAAGAAAGAAAGAAAGAAAGAAAGAAAGAGAAAGAAAGGCTGGTCCTCACTCGTGGCTGATAATCCTCACTTATAGGACGTCAGTTATAAGAGCACTCAATGCTGAAAGGGACAGGTGGAAATTAAACAAGGAAGACTCCAGTTAAAATGGCTTTGACTTCTTAGACGAGCAATCAATACAAATTTCTTTTGCTCACCTTTGTCCAAACCTAATAATAACTGTTGATGTTACTGCAATTTGTGTCAGCAGTATTTTTTATCAGAGTTAAAATGCCAAGTGCTGACAATGGCTTTGGTACGTGCATGTACAAGTTTGTAAAACCAAAAAAACAAAGAGGTCGTAACTGTGGAGGACAGGTGTAAAAGTTTCACAGTACAAATGGCAAAAGATGTTGGAGCAAAAGGTAAAATGTTGCTTGAAAGCTTTGCAGATAATACATTTACATCTATATCACGTCTATATTTCCATCTGCATATTCAGTTCTCAAGTGCCTTCTTTCAAAGCTAATAGGTCAAACATTTAAATCGAAGAAATTAGGGAAGTCCATGATTAGAATAATAGGTTTGCAATATGTTTTTCCTTGGAATGCACATCACAGATTTGAAGTGGCACCGTTTGGCTTTTTAGCTGTCTACAGCTGTAATGAGGCTCTTGAATGGAGTATGGAGGAGGTAGGATTATGATAATGATGAAGATGACTACATCCTTAGGCCTTCTGACTGCTTACATTATGTCATATGCTCCTGGTGTGCTGTTGCCAAAGTGATGAGACCAGTTGGGTGTAATGTGCCCTGACAGTCGCCCACATCCTCAACTCCATTACATCAACATTCACACAGGGCCTTGGAAACTCTCACACAAGTACCAAAACACATGACAATATATGGAGAATGAGGCGCAACTTGGACAACCGTTATACTTTTCACTAAGAATTCAGTCCTGCTGACAGAATGGTTGTCATAGTAATGTGAAGATTGTTTTCCAACTCTAGAGTGCTCAAAAGATGCGCGTTGGTTTATAATTATATGGGGCTGCACCAATTTGCAAATCCTGTGGCAGTAACTGAAGCTGGTTTGGAGTGGATTTTGGTCTTTGGAGGGATGGAAGATAAACTTTCTAGCCATATTGTCCAATCCCATTATATTGATTTTTAGATGTCCACTTTTAGACTGTTTGAGGTCAATACCAGAAGCTTTACTTTTAGCATTGCCATTGCACATAAGAAATACTACATACGGCATGGCGTCATAGAAGGGTGTGTGGCTTCGCCGAGGCGGAAAACAGAATCTTTTGGGAAAAACAATTTTTCACTCTTTTAGCCATTTTCTGGCGAAATATAAACTTATTTATCAAATACAAATAAAGTCAAGCCTAAATCATATGGATATTTATTCACAGCAGGTCAGTAGAAGGGATAAAACGGCAGTCGTAGCTAGCGTTAGCATTAGCACAATTCTGCGTTATTTATGTATGAGGCTGTTGAACCACTTTGCTCCTCTCCATGTGAAATCATAATTTTAACATTGCTATGTTCAAATTATATTATAAATGAATAAGTATGCCAGTGTGTTCAGTTATGAGTATGACGTATATTCTTCCTACACTACGTGGGAGGTATTTGTAACCTATAGGACAAGGAATGTGTTTTTCTATCTTAAGGCCTCACATATACATAGCTGTCCAGTCACCATGACAGAGACTGATACGGGGCCTCACAGACAGACGGTCTGTCTCAACTAACCTCACCAAGAATAACAACTTTTACTTAGAATTTGGGACAGCCTATCATCTTTAAGGACACGCCCTATACGTACCTCATTTAAAAACTAGGATAAAAACCCATGTCTATCGTTGTTCGTTGTGAAAATGTGAACATGTCCTACACTCTTCACCCAGTAAATATTCTCCACGCTAATGGTCTCGAATCGTTCTTCACACCAATTATTTCACCATGTCTTTGTATCTATATTTAGTAGAAAACTATATTCATAATTCAGCGTTTGTTAAAATCGTTTTTGAATGATTAGAGAAAGTTTAGATATTTTCTCCATCAATGGTCATGTTTGAAAACAGTTAAGGGGGAAAACAATCTGGATAAATACATAAATAACAGAGAAAGCTAACTTATGCTTCATGTTAGTATCGGGCTAATGCTAAAGGTTAGCTTGCACTAGCTACAACTGCCGTTTTTTCCCTTCTACTGAACAATCTGCTGTGAGAAAATATCCATATGGGCCCGATTTACACTTGACTTTATTTATGTGTGATAAATAAGTTCATATTCCACAGAAAATGGCTAAAAAGAATGGAAATTCTTTTTTCCCCCTCGGCGAAGCCACGCCCCCTTCTATGACGAGATGCCGTCTTTATCTAGCTGTAACATGTGCACTTTATTTGCATTATTATTTTTAGTTTAGTTGTGAAAAATAAAACCATGGTCAAATTTGTCACTGACTTTCTTTGTATTTGGAAACATGCAGCAACAGCATGGTTGGCTTCTCATCTGTGTCAATATCTTTGTGCCTATTCAAAATATATAAATAATTTCTTCTGGCAGCTATTTTATCAAGCTGTGCCATCCCACCCAAGCAGTAAATGGCGTTGTCCACAAGCTGGAATGAGGGGGTCAGGCAGACACTGAGCATAAAAAACAGTATGACATTAAGGTTTGAGGTGTGGAGAGATCTCATCACATAGCCTACCTGCCGTCTCCTCGCAGTGTGATAACATTGCACTCATAAAGGAGAAGTGGGGGGGAGATTTGGGAGACTTAGGTTGGATGGTGAAATTAGTCTGGGGCACACAACCTTTATATCGGCTTGTCGATTTTGTAGAGGAGTTTGGCTTGAGCTGCTGTCTGTCATGTCTCCTGGAGGTTAGATAAGTCTGGCCTCTCCGCCTCACTCACAGCCTCTGAAAGACAGTAAGAAGAGGCGATAAGCAGATATTAGCACCTCCGCAAATGCCGTCTGTTTGATTAGTGCGTGTGTGTGAAGCTATGACACATTATTTTCCATTTCTAGCGGATGTACCAACAGCTTTGTTTCTCCTCTTTACAAATGATTACAATTTGAACTGCAAATGTTGTGATGTAGGAAAAATATGCAGCACAACATGGGCTTCAAGGGTAACTTTATTCAGGTCATTGATTGTAGTCTTTGTGTTTGAGAGCAAAATGAAATTCTGGCAAACTGAGTTAATGTGGAGGTGGTTGTTTTTTCATACTAATGTTTCTTAAAGGTGCATTATGCATATTTTCATTCCAAACCAAACTCTCAGCAATCCAGTGTGTCATAACAGATAACAACAATCTTCATATTGACATTTAGATGATGACACGCATTTGGCATCCATGTCCATGCTGTGACATCATCTGCATACCCTCTGTACATGTGTGTAATGTATAATAAAACAATACATTTTGGCTTGGATCACAATTATGATTTAATGATAATTCATTATTATTGCGTTTTAGAGGCTAAAGCCATCTGCTTCTTCTGAAAGTCACTGCGAATGCTTAAATCCCCCTGTCACTCACTCAGAGCTTGGCAAGAGTGACCAGCAGAAGCTGTGGGTGGGGAAAGGTGCCTGTATTTCAACAAAGAGCTGCATTAAATGTAAAAAACACTGAATCACAATGTGACAACATTACCAAAAAAGCAGATTGTCACAGGGATCAGTTAGATTAGATTTGTATCATCATATTGCCCAGCCTTAGTCAGGTCTGTCATCAATTCTTATATGCCTATTAATTACTTATTCAAGAGTTAATCAATTTATCACCTATAGTAAACATTATCATGGGATATAGGTAGGGCTGCAACTAACGATTATTTTGTAATCGATTAATTTAGCGATAATTTTTACAATTAATCGATTGGCTGTGAATGGTGTGGGAATTTTTTTTTTAATTTTTTTAATCACATAACGCTAAAGTGGCGCCACTTGAAGATGTGTTGATGGAGTAAATGTTTGTAGGAGGCTCTTAGCGCTAATTCTGCTTTCTGATTGGATGAGGCACAAACAGATTCATGACATTCACAATGTACAAAACACTACAGACCCTAACTATAAAAACAAAGTAGGTTTTTATCAAAAATACAACATTTTCATGTAATTTTTGCTCAATTTGAGTCTATGTGAACAAGAAAACGATTAATCAATTACTTAAATAGTTGTCGACTATTTCAATAATTAATTAGTCATCGATTAATCGATTTGTTGTTTCAGCCCTAGATATAGGACTATATTGCACAAAATGTATTTAAAAGTCTGTTCATATACTGCATACAAGTGCCTGGCTGACTTGACAGTAGAGACAGGTTTTGCTGTTACCAAGGAAACGCAGTCCTCCTCAAAGATGCTTTCTGCAGAAAGTGTCAAGATGCTGCAAGCGCTGGAGAAGAGTCCACTCTACATGTCTATGTTTGGCTTAACTTTTATAATGAAGAAGGGCTGGGCAATATGGCATAAAACAACATGTGCTTATAACATATACTTATAACGTATACAAATTCAAACACATAATTTTACTATTATGATTCATGAAGTGGGAGGAACAATTGGAATGTTTTACATTTCTACCTAAATTGGTTATAAAATATGGTCTGATCTTTGTTAAAATCACAAGAATGAGTAAACAGTGTCTGCTTAAACTAATACCACCCAAACGTTTACATGTTATCAATCTTATTTTTATTGGCCATAACATGTAAACATTCTAGGATAGCGAGGATTAAGTGAGTGCACGGTTAGATTCAATAGCTGGTTGACCCTCCTTTGGCAGCGATAACTTCATCCAGAGGTTTACTGCAGATTAGACGTGCACAACGAGGATGAATCTTGGACCATTGCGCTTTACAAAACTGTTGCAGTTAAAGAGACTAGATGCAAGTTGGTCATTTTAAGCTCACTACTGCCACCTCAGGTCTTAGGCGTAACTGCAGTCTCTATATTAAACTCATGCGCGACGGCACTTTGGGCCCAAAGTAACAGCAGTTGTGGTGAACAGGTTTGGGCTCATTCTACACATTAGGACATTGCTGGAACATGTAGGGGGAGGAAAATACGAAGTGCGAGCTATTTTATATTGTTTTTTGCCAAATTAATTTACCTTGTCAGAATGAGTTGCCTGTTTTAACTTGTAGCCTAATGCCATGAATAATTGTTAATTTAGGCGACACGCTAAAGAGAAGGAAAAGTATCTTAACTAACTAGCTGCTACTACTCTGAAGTCTCGCAGCACTGTAAAGCCCGGTTGGGATTTTGATTGAATTTCGATTAATTGCACATCACTTTCATGAAGCATTAAATTCTTGTCAAGATGAGCCATAATGTGTTTCCAATTAGGGGACCTACTTCGAATGAGCCATCCTCCAACCTGTCACATCAGTGTTTAATTTTATTCCGGCAGGCATCAATGTTACAATGTCATTTTAGTGTAGAACAAGAGACACAATTTCCCAACTGAAGCTTGTTAGGCTGCCCGTTGTATATTGCTTTCCAACTAATGCAAAATCATTTGCTGTTTTATTTACGTTCTGGTGTGAGAGAGCTAACTGCTCTATTGGTGATGTTATAGTTGTATTCCACTATTTACCATCAAATTCCTCTATAGTTACTCACCAGAAAGCCATTGCTGAAGCATTGTTTTAATAAAACTGCAATTGTTCCACCCGGATCCAAGAGTCAGACCACAACACCATCATTTGGCTTTTGGTCCACCACCAATTCAATTTTAGGAGGATTTAATTTCAAAAATCATACGCAAAACAAAGAGTAAACTACAAAATCTATCGGTAATTCCCATGCAGATCTGTGTGTAGAGTAAATGAAGCACAAATCCACTTCACTCTGTGAATCACTTTTGGTAAGTTTTGTTTTGTCATGTGAAAAGCTCTATTCAAATGAGCTTCCAATAAGCTTCCATCTTTTTTTTTTTTACATAACCAATGAGGCTTAATTGACCACATAGGTGCACTGACAAAATAAGACATACAATTAAACTACAACTTATACAAAGAAATGAGCATTGTAATATTGAACTCTTAATTGCTTCATCTACTGTATACTGTTCATTGCAGACATTGCTTTCCTACAGTTAGAAAACATCCTCATGCATCATTCATTGGTTTACATTGTTGGACTATCTGCATTCTTTTCAGATGAGTCACACTGGCTCTAGTTTTGCACTCAAGTAAAACACTAGATAATTTCCATAAGAATCATTATGAATACTTAAAGGTACACTGCGTAACATTTTGGATTGTACTGTTGCGGCAAAACAAAACATGTTCCTAATGACACAGAAAATGCTGTTGCTGCAGTGTGTAATAAAAGAATATACTTGGATGAGAAACTACCCTGTTTAAATCTCAAATTCTACTGCCTTTCGTCACATCTCCATGGAGACGAGCTGGAGACATACCCACTCCCAGTAAAGTTTACAGTCATATCTTAGGATGGGTGAGCCTCATAAATGTTTGTTTGTACATTTATGAGGTATTTTTCAATGATGAAAATATCTGTCATAAAATAAATGCGTGTATTTCAATTTTATTTATTGGGTAAAATTCTATGCGGTGTGGCTTTAATAATAATGGCTTACACATGTATTGCACCTTGAAAGCCTGTGTTACCAAGTTTCTCAAAGTGCTACACTATAGTCATTATTCATTCACGCCATACTCTGTGCCGTGGTGGTGAGCTACTATTGTATCCGGCGAGGCTGCCAATCTGCGGCATCAACCCCTCCGACCACCACCAACCACTCAGTCACACACTACGTTCATACTGGCCTACTGTGCATGATTTTAGTGGGAGGAGAAACCGGAGAACCCGGAGGACATTTGGTTCTGATTGTATGATCAAGCGCATCTTGTTTTAGTATAAAATGTTATTTGTGTGTGTACAGTATGTGCCACCCTATCTCGTACTTTTCGGAGAATTAATAAATAGCTAACTGTCATACAGGAATTGACCTCAGTCAATCTTGACATTTTACATGAGAACAAAAATTGCAAAGTGTGAAGACCATTTTGTGGACGACTTTCAAAGGACATTGCCTCTTTGCCCCAGGCATGTTCCGGGTTAGAGGTGGCATTTTCTTTCTTCATTATTGCTGCCTACACTTCCCTAACTAGATAGGAAGAGATTTAAGCAGGAGTGACCTATTGTATTGTGACATCCTATCCTCTGCACATCACCCACAGGGTGCAGGCTCAGGGACACAAGCGCCACTGCATTCTCACAAATTTAAGTTACACTTTGAAGGAATATGGTGCAATGAGATTAAGGATCGCATAGCTCTCTGTATGGTCTTCATCAGTCATATTGTTAAAATATCACCTATACAGCCAATGGTTTCGATGACATCCAAAGTATCTCGTTGAAAAATGACCCAGTGTGTCACACTGCTGACTCCGGAGTCTTTACTGTTACTCTTAAGCCAAGGTTAGGGTTGGGAAAACCATTTTGTTCCCCTGTTTCTTTCTCTTTATACATGAACTCCTTCACCAAGGCAAGTGTTTTCAAACTGGTTTGATAATTGGTTGTTGATTATATTTTAACATAACTAACTACTGTTTTTGGATTTAGAAGATATCTTGTTCTGTTTATCCGTCTGGTACCAGAGATACTGAAAAGAGCTTTATTATGCTTTATGTATATATATATATATATATATATATATATATATATATTATATATATATATAAAAATAAAAATAAAAATAAAAATAAAATCTTCCTCATCCTCCGCGGGCGGTCTCTCCAAGCTCGGGTCCTCTACCAGAGGCCTGGGAGCTTGAGGGTTCTGCGCAGTATCTTTGCTGTTCCTAGAACTGCACTTTTCTGGACCGAGATGTCTGATGTATTTCCTGGGATCTGCTGGAGCCACTCCTCCAGTTTGGGGGTCACTGCCCCGAGTGCCCCAACGACCACGGGCACCACTGATGCCTTCACCCTCCAGGTTTTCTCCAGCTCTTCTCTGAGCCCCTGGTATTTCTCTAGTTTCGCGTGTTCCTTTTTCCTGATGTTGGAGTCGCTTGGTATTGCTATGTCGATCACAACGGCTTTCCTCTGCTCTTTGTCCACCACCACAATGTCCGGTTGGTTCGCCATTACCATTTTGTCCGTCTGTATCTGGAAGTCCCACAGGATCTTGGCTCGGTCATTCTCGACCACCTTTGGAGGTGTTTCCCACTTTGACCTTGGGGTTTCCAGCCCATACTCTGCACAGATGTTCCTGTACACTATACCAACCACTTGGTTATGGCGCTCCATGTAAGCTTTCCCTGCCAGCATCTTACACCCTGCAGTTACGTGCTGGATTGTCTCATTGGCCTCTTTGCACAGTCTACACCTGGGGTCTTGTCTGGTGTGGTAGATCTGGGCCTCTATTGCTCTGGTGCTCAAGGCCTCCTGTGCAGCCATGATGAGCCTCTGTGCTGTCCTTTAGTCCGGCTCTGTCTAGCCATTGGTAGGATTTCTTGATATCCGCCACATCAGTTATGTTTCGGTGGTTCATCCCGTGTAGGGGCTTGTTCTAGCACCTCATCTTCTGTTCCCCATTGTCTGAGACATTCACTGAGCACGTCAACTGTCGGAGCCTTGTCCTTGATGTACTTATAGATCTTGGATGTTTCCTCCTGGATAGTGTCTCTCACACTCACTAGTCCTCGGCCTCCTTCCTTACGGCTAGCATACAGTCTCAGGGTGGCTGGATTTGGGGTGGAACCCTCCATGCATAGTTAAATAAGTATGTATATATGTATGTATACATACAAAGAACAATAAAGTGGCAGTTTTCATTCATTTACCAAGATGATCAAACATACATGCACCACCATCCCCTGGCTCACCAACCAGACCAGTGTTGCGTTACTCTTACTTTTTCAATCACATAGCACCAGTCTATAGCACACTACAATGATGACAAAACCTTCTGTTGGTCTGTAAATGCGGTAAATTAGAATAACTGCCTTGTATAAAATTGCTCTCTCCAAATGGCTGTAGTGAATGTCTTGAAATAGGCCTCTGTCTCTTTAAGAACCTCTGACCCTTTCCGACACGCCCCCTCCACACGCTGTCTGTGGCATCAGTGGGGATGGGGTTCTGCTGAGGAGCAGTGATTGGTTACTCGGCTGGTGACGAAAGCTCGGAGGCGTCTCCAGGAGGTGGAGGCGTTCCTAGGAGGACTCAGGCAAACCTATGCCTAAAATGGCTGCCATCAGAGTTTTTACAGATTACTCAAAAATACGTGAATGTGCCAAGGCAAGACTTCAGGCATGTTTTTAATGAGGGAATGACATAATAACATGATGTAAGGCTTGAAAAAGTCGATTTTGCATAATACCCCCCCTTTAAAATCAATGCTTGACCCTTGGCCCAGTAGCTGACTTTCAGCATGACTTTGGAAGGAATGCTATCTATTTTTTTTTATTAAGATGTTCCATCCTGCTGCTTGCACCTACATTATGGAAACTCTAAAATCTGCCTACTCAAGTGGAGTGAAGCTGAGTTCTAGCTCCATAACACATGGTCAGCTTGGAGGCTTGTCATGTTAGTTTGCCTGAATCCTATGGAAATATATGTCCAACTTTGAACATAAAAAAAGTTTAGCCTGTTGAAACAGTTAAGAAGCACTGAGGATGTTCAACGGATAATGGTGCAATCCAAAGAATTAAAAAATTGACTGTTCTGAACTGCACCATTGAATCAATCGTAGGAAAATGACTGTCCTTGGTGTCGATAATACTTCAACAAAGAGCCTCATGTGCTATCAATCTGTATCCACTTCATGAGGATGGTTGCTGTGAGAAGGATTTACAGCTTTAGGATCATTCAAAAGAAAGGATTTCCCTAAAGCCCCAAACAGGTGGGACTGTCACAAATCAATGCTGTGCTGTAAATCCATAGCTTTCAGGCATAGAAAGTGAGACCTGAGAGGCACAATGTCCTGGAACTGCAATTATGTGCATGTTTAAGAGCTACACACTTAGACAAGATGGCACTTTGTCATACTATAAAATATATTCTACAGCTTAATCTATATAATACAATAAAGTTGTAAAAATGACAAACTACAAGAGGAAAATTAACATGTAAACATTATGCAAAGGTTTTTATCACCATGGGCTGCGCTACAGTATGATATACATTTATAAGGATATACATCCTTATAAATGCAAAGAAAATGGATAACTCAAAAGTGTTCTTTCAGTGGAATGACTAAGAGCAGCACAAGCTGTTTGTTGTCAAATATTTGTAGCCATGATAATGGTGGCTACACACCTAATGCGGTTTCCGCGGCAGGTGCGGTTGATTACTGTGTATTGTCAATATGAAATGTGCACACATGCGAGCGTCTTGATTGCAAACCTTTCAAGTGACCAAATAGAAGCAACAGCACGATTCGTCCAGTGCAGTGCACGTATACCTTAACACCGGTGTATTTTTAGAAATCGATAAATATTTCATGTTGACATACGTGATATAATTTGCATGCACTACAATAGATTTTGACTGCATTCAGGGAACAATAATCACAGCAGTTTAAACACTGACTAAAGAAGCTTTGCTCAAGGTCTGATGAACACACAACATTGGGGAAATCATGCAGTGGACTGCAGCGCTAACTTATGCTCAAACTGACGTTATGTTAATTAGCCATGTAGTCTGAGGCTTAGCGTCTTTATACAAGCCTTAATGTATCAAATAGACCTGGCCTTTTAAGTTAATGAGGGCTAAAACAATACGTTTTTGTCACACTTGTTTTGCAAATGTTTAGCCTTAAAACAATGGTGATGCACAAAATCGAATCCACAAACAAACAAACTCCACTTTGACCTATGGTAATTTCATTTGTGCAAATTAGATTGAGTATCTAAGCCAATATTGTAATTGCATAAGTGTTGCTGCTTTGCATGACAATTGATCGAATCAGCTCCTTCCTTTTTTACTGAACATGTCTATGAGAGGCATTTCAGATAGATTTAAAGCTGTTGTTACATTATATACATCTGATTGCCAGGTTAAAATGGCAACAAACAAGGACACATTGTCTAAATGTAAAACTTAATCTGTTGAACTGACAGTCATCAGCATTTGATTATGACCTTAAAATATCTGCATCGCTGTTATATTTGTCCATGACGGCATTGTCTACAAACAGCACACAAAGATATAGTGGAGAGTAATCCAGAGGCTTTAATCCCAGCAGCCTCTACATGTGGATTGAGCCCATCCTACAAACTGCGGATTTACTCTGCGATCCACAACACATGTAAGCAGCAGCCTATACTGTACATGCATGTGGCTTCAAGCTTATGTAAGCACTGAGGTCTTGGGAAAACATGATTACTGTGCAGCATTGTTCAGAACAGAACCCTTCATCATTCATAACTCTGGACGCAAGGTAGACGATCCGAACAGAGATGAGAGAAAGCAGATGCTGCACATGAGGTTTACTGTAATGTGCTGCAGCCTCTGGCAGTCCTGAAGTCAGGCTGGCTCATGATCAAGCGCACTACACACTGCACATTTAGTTTACTGCCACATATAGTTACACATCTCTGTCCTGTAATTATGGATTTATTGGTTACTTTCCCTTTGATCATTTCATTTTGTGTCGCAATCATTCATTCTATTGTTTTGTTGCCACTATATGAATCTTGTGCATGTGGGTGTAAGCTTGTATACAGTGTTCTATGTGCAACTGTACTCTGTGCTACATCACGTTCCTGTCATCATGCCCACATCGGTTTTGCTGTGGTACAAGAACATGGTTTAGTTGCTGCAAAACAACATGATGTTCTTCCAAATCTATTGATGATATAAATCTGGTGTGATATGCTACACTTTGCTTTTGCTTTATTTTTTCATACATTGACATGTTTTCCATCTGAATATTTGAAAAGACTTTATGTGAAATGAATGGGCAGTGTTCTTTGGCATCCACTCTTTCTCCACTTGTTTGTGTGGGGTTGGGTTTATTAAAATTCAGTCAGCATTTAGACAGCCCTGCAGACCGGTGACACCTGGTCTTGCCTCAGAGCTCCTGAGGTCGCAGTGGGACACTTTTGATAGGACTCCCCAATACCTGCCACTGACTCATCTAAATAGGGGGGTTAGGGTCATCCAAATCAAGAGATTGTTCTGATAGATTTCTGAATATAAATATTAGAACACTACAAATGTATGTATCAATACATGTTGTCTCATCTGAATTTAAATATCCACAGACTGAGCACAATATCTATTTTTCATTTCACTATAAAAGAGCTTTCTATCTAGCATTTAAATTCAGATTATGCATTAAAGCATCTTACTCTAGTACTGAAATTGCAACAAGATGGTAACAGTCTGTAAGAAATTAAGATATTTTTATATTTGAAATAAGCCTTCATTGTGTATGGAATTAATGATTTGATAATTAATGGCAGAAAGCATTACTAATGAAAATCCAGAGTAAATGAAATATTTCTTTGTGATCAGATGTTTAAAAACATCCTTGTAGTCGGCTCTACAAAAGGTTTAAATCAGCTAAATCCCATCATAGTGAAAAGGCCTTCAGTCCTGTTGGACCCGGAAGTAGAGCAAATACATCATAAACAAACATGTGAAGAGAGGGAGAAAAAGATTTTGAAAAACAATCAAAAGACAGCAAGTTACGTCAAATATCAGACACAGGCGCTCAATTATACGCAATCTATTACATTTGTGAAACATTTCAAATGACAGACTATCACTTTAAGGAAAAAAAGGATAGCTTACTAAATGAAACAACAATATTTGAAATGTTTTTGAGAAAATGTATTTATTAATCAAATAGGGCCAGTTATGATGACAAGTTGCACACCATTAAAGGCCAATCAATCTAATAGCACACTGTACTTGCTGGTAGTCCAGCTCATCTCTAGTATAATAAAAAGGACAGATTCATCATCCTGTTCCTAACGGTAGAGTCTTTGCAGCAGTGGTGCTCTGCTGTCTTCGCCTTTAGTTTTACGACACACATACAAACATCATCATTTTTATGACACACAGGCAGGCTGTGCAGGTCCCCGTTCTCAATCCCATACCAATAAATAGGAGGCAAAAACATGACAGCATGAGCTCACTGACAGAGCACTTGTCTCTTTTCTTCTATGAAACAAGCAGGTTCTCGTCAGTGGTTTGCTGTATGTATGTTTGTTATTCCAAAAGGTTGTAGCTGACAGCAGCTAATAATGGATGTCCAAAAATGTGCAGGCAAAAGGACAGGTTCCACCCTCAAGGACAAGGACAATAGTCTGTTTGGTCTTGATGTGTTAAATCAAAGGGCCCATACATGATATACTGTAGCTTTTAGAGTATGTACCGTATAAGTAATGTGTTTTAAAGGGACTTAGACAGTATTTAAAAATGTTAAAATGATGTGTTCTTCACCCCCTACATGCACCAGCTATGTCCTAATGTGTAGAATGAGCTCAGACCTACTCACCACAACTGCCACTAAAATCCTGCACTGTCAAACGAAAAGTTCTTACTTTGCGTCATCATCATACACGTGCTTAACATATGACTGCAGTTACGTGTAAGACTTTATGTGGCAGTGGCGATTAATAAAAAAATCACAACTTCCATCTAGTCCATTTAAGTGGAGTATACGGTAGTACAGAGGTTAGTGCTCTCGCTTCACAGCTAGAAGGTCCGGGTTCGATTCCCACCTGGACGGGCCTTTCTGTGTGGAGTTTGCTTGTTCTCCCCGTGTCTGCGTAGGTTTCCTCCGGGTACTCCGGTTTCCCCTACCACTAAAAACATGCACAATAGGCCAGGATGAATGATGTGTGTGTGTGAGTGAATGTATGGTGGTGGTCAGAGGGTCCGTTGGCGCAGACGTGTGTAGTCGCGAAAGCGCCTCTGACAGTCTCCCCCAGGGGAAACTGAAGCTACAAACGTAGTTTACACCACCGAGTATGGAGTGAATGTACAATTGTCTCTTGTAAAGCGCTTTGTGACTATATGTCTGTGAAAGGCGCTATATAAATAAAGATCTTCTTCTTCTTCTTCTATAAAAAAATGAGATACGCTGTGTTACATTCTAACATTACAGTGATGAAGACTTTAAGTCATTGGTAGCTTTGGCTAAATCTATGCAGAGGGGACAATTGAATTTCCTTCACAAATACAAGTCTTATCTGATGATGCTGCTGCTGTTACTTTGGGTTGTCTGCTTGGTAACCATGACAACACTAAACTCCTCATACATAAAATTACCCTCTTTCTCTCAGAAAATGCTGAAATTCATAGTTTTGTTGCTTCCAGGCTGATGTTAACATTGTGTAGCTCTAGGAAAAAATACTTAAAGGCAACATGTGCAGATAAGATTCAGAGCATATTCAAATGAAACGTCTGGTGTTTTCATAAGCTGGCTGAAGGCAATATATCTTCCACCGATTCATTGATAGACTACCTTCTGTTCTTCAATAGGCATCCAAAGGAAACACAATAGATAAAGAGAAATAGATCTGTATACCAAGGGCCTGATCTTCCGCATGGCGCAACAACAGCATTATTCTGCAGCATTCATACTGTTCACTCCATCCCCTTGTAGGTTCACTCCATCCCCTTGTAATACTCCAAAAACGAGCAATCAGAACTATTCACAAAGTTGGTTACCTCGAACACACAAATAAATTGTTCTTACAAAGTAACATGCTCAAACTCATGGATCTAGTTGATTTTTATACAGCACAATTAGTGTATAAAGCCAACCGGGACTTATTACCACCAAATATTCAAAAACTGTTCACAAAAAGAGATGACTGTTACAATTTGAGGGGATGTTGTCAACTTAAAGTACCAACTATTAGTTCCACGAGGAAACGAATGTGTGTGTCTGTGTCTGGTGTCCGGCTCTGGAATAAACTGGGAGTCCAACTCAAGCAATGCTCATCCGTTTATCAATTCAAATCAAAGTATAAACAACTCATACTGTCTGCGTACAGGACGGAGGAATGTCCTTGAGTGTGGAAATGGAAACAACTGCAGTAAACTATCTATGTTGTAGTACTGTAACTGACAAACTAGTTTTGCAGAGGAGGAAAATAAAAAAAAATAATAATAAAAAAAAGGAAAAGGAAAAAAAAAAAAAAAAAAAGAGATTGTATCCACTGATGTATATGTATGCACATAGTGTATATAACTGTTTGTTTTGTCTTACTCACATATCTCTGTTTTGTATCAGATATGTGAATCTGAAGTCAAAGCTATATAGATATATATATGGCTATATTTGGCTATAAGTACAAATGCAGATCGCTGTTACATCTACTTCGATCGTTTATCACCAATACTTTTTCTGATGTGTCATAACTAAACCAAGTATAACAAAGACAAACCTCAAGTAACTCAATATTGTGTCTGCTTGTTGTCACCATCACTGCTTCTCAACTATACAAAGGATCAGGGCAGGCGAGACATGGACCTGTTGGAGAGAAGGGCCCCCCCTCCTCCCAATGGGCTCATTAAACTCGTCATGTGAAGCATCATACAGCACAGATTACTAACGTTCACTTGTAAAGTCACTACTCAGGGCAGCAGGGTTGGGCCGGTTGACTGGGGGTCATTGCCCCCTCCCAGCTGACCCACACTCTGCTTTTTAATGCACCTCACAGAATAGGGCTCTCACTGTCACATAGTCTGCTGTAGATGGTGACAATGAAGTGACTGATTATGAATTAATAGCAACAATAATAATAAAATAATAGTATAATAAATTAACCAATAATGATATAATAGCATAAAATATCAAATAAATTACATTTATTAATCAATCATATAATGTTGTCGTAATTAATATAATCAATAATATTGTGTCCATTAAAAGTACTTAACTAAAAACAAAAAACAACAAGGAACAAATGTTCAACTTAAGATTGGTGACTCGTTGTTATTGGCAGTGATGGGTATTTGTAATTATTGAGTTTTCTTTCCCTGTCTTGGAACCAGCAGAATGTTGTAACATAAATATTGATGATTGTAAAGTCACTGGAATATGATAAAATGACTTTATGTCATATCTTCTTTGTGCATAGTTAATGAATGTATCTATTTCTTAAGTACGAAAGGGGGTAGGCTCTAACAAGCTGAAGCTTCTGCCTACTCCTTTTGAGCATCATATCCACGTTATTTATTTATCTATTTGGCTATTCACCTACGCATGTATCTTTCTTTTGCTGAATTACTCTGCTGAACTCTGTTCCTATGAAGAACTTTGTGGAGCTCAGATGCTCAAATAAAAAAGATGAATTGAATTGAATTCAAGGCAAAGTTGGTATCTTGCGTGCAGACAACGGTGCGGCAGTGCTTTCTGACAACAACGAGCACTTCCTGTTCACTCTCCTTCTTCTCTACATTAACATAAGACACAGCACCTTATAAAGTGCTCACAGGATAAATGACAAACTATTTCTCCCACTGTGAGTTAAACACTGTTCAGCTGCCAAATAAAACGATGGTCGATTGGAATTTAAAATTGAGTTGGGAAGTCAAATTGATTCATATTTTTAAAAAATATTTTTGAACAAATCGCCCATACCACTTACGTGCCTGTATTAAAGAGTGCGGGGCAAACTCACCAGCACATGCGCCCCCCACCGCCACCCACAGTAGCGGAAAATCTTCCACTCTGTTACGGTCTGTGGGAGGAAAAGCATGGGGAGGGGCCACTGCTGTGCATGATCTCGCTGTGGGTGTCTGTTTGGCCCCTGTCCTGCCCACTTACTGCGCCAAAGTCTAGGCTTCAGTCTAAGATCGGGCCCTAAGTGTTTTTTTTGTCATCCATTTGTGTCATTTAATAATACACTTTTATTTTCTTCATAACCAAGAGCAAATAGCTTGAAGACTGTGCATATGGCTGAGAAAAGAATATTTTGCAGTATTTCCCTAAAACATCCTGGGTTTGAGTTTGAGTCCCTGTAGATGGCGCTAGAGGATGGCTGTACAGCAGTGCTTCTTTAGGACCTCTTATATTGGCAATTTTCCTTCATAACTTTTTACTTGGATCAATTATTAAATAGCTTATCACAATTTTATAGATGCAATTTATTTTGTTTAAAATGTGTGTTCGATCTACATACACTGTAAAATCATGGTCCAGGACATAATGGCATTTAATAAGTGGCTTGATAACGTCTAAATCAATCTTCCATTAGCAGTCGCAGATCATAATAAGCGATAACCTTTATGAGTTTACGATTTAAATCACCATAGTATGTCATAAACATTTTCATTTGCTCGTGATCAGCGTTCTAGTTCTGCTGATGTATCATAATCAAACAATGCAAACCCACTCAAGACAACAGTTGTAACTATTGTTTATGGATGGTAATGGACTTCTACCATTGGGCTAGTAAATTACTAAAATTAGTAAATGAGAGTCAGTTTATAGATTCTCTTTTGAAGTAAGGTAAAATACCTGCATTTTGCCCCTTCACTTTGTAAACAGAAGTCTTCCTAGACAATACAAACAAATCAAATTAGATTAGCTTTAGTGGATCCTTTGTCCATAAAATACTGCAGACTTTGCACCAATACGCGTCCTCCATCCGTCCCTCACTCGTGAACATAACCTCAAGATACTTGAACTCCTCCACTTGAGGCATGGACTCTCTTCAGCCAACTTTTTCCGGTCAAGAACCATGGCCTCGGTTATGGATGTGCTGTTTTTCATTCCACTACAACAAACTCGGCTAAAGGTCTTGATTTGACAGCAGAGATGAGACTGTGGTTCCCAAACCAGAGCCCCCTGTCCATAAAAGAAATGAACAGAACTGGTGACAAAGGACAGCCTAGCAATGCAAACCAAGCTTCTGCTGCGGTCATACAGGGAGCGAACAGCCCTTAGCAGATGGCCCCATACTCCCAGAGCATCACCCACATGACTGAGGGACATAGTCGAACGCTTTCTCCAAATAGGTCCCCAGGTGCTCCACTATGATCGCCCACTGCTCCTTACAGCTTACCCCAGAGGTATCAAAGCATAGGTCAAATGCAGAGGAAAATAAAGTACACCTGAACCACTGTCGCATAATAAAAAAAGAGCTATAATTTCAAAGATCACCCATGCCACATTATACATAAGACTCAAATGAAAATAAAATATTATACTGAGAATAAACATTCAGTATGCCAATTTTGTCAAAGCATCTAAAGCAGAAAACCTACATGAATGATTGTGTTTTTTTTAATTCACCCTGGAACCCAGCGCTGGCAGCTGTAGTGTCTGTCACAATCAAAGTTTCACATAGCGAATAGGCAGATGTGGCAGCACATTTTACAAAATGATTGGTTTCATTGGAAAACAATGGCTCTATTGATATTAGGCCAAGTAAACGTCTCATCACTTGAGTTCACAGAGGAGGAGGGACTTAACGGTAGATCAGAGTAGGAAGGAACAATAATTCGGTCTTAGCTGATCAATAAACTTTCACAGGATCAATCATCATCAGGCATCAGGCACTAAATGAGTGACCTACGACAGGCAGTCAGGCACAACAAAAAACGTATTTGTGAAGAATAACTCAGAAAGTGTACTTTTTAAATGCATTAATTTTTACCAATATTGAACTGTTCCTTATTATCCTGGAATGTTGTGTCATGTCGACAGCACGGTAGAAGGCAATTATGTTTATTTATATATTCAGTAAATCCTATCGCATCAACTTCACCTCTCTCAGCCTTCATGCACTTACATAAAACCCATAAAAAACAAATATCCTCTTGTGTTCAAATGAATGCCTGGAGTGTGGCTTTCCCATTGCCCCTGAACACACAGCGACATGTCAACTCCGATTATCAACAGTGTGCCTTGTTTGCTCCAGGAGCTTCTATTTTAGAACTGCTTTTCCCTTTGCAACCACACATACATAGCTAACAATTGTGTTTTAATAATGTAATTTTATGCCATTCCGAGCGCATCATGTTAGTTCTACGCTTTTGAACAATGAAGTTGTTTGGATTGCAGAATGTGATATAATACATCCTCTTTCTCTGCCTTTGTGGGATATCGTGTTAGACAAGGAAACAACACACCTCTACATAAACTCCCTCCCTACCCAGCCCCTTGTCTCATCTCACAATTCAATTCCTTTTAATCTTGTATAGTCCAATTTTACAACTGCAGTCTCCTCCCAGGGCTTCACAAAAAATGTTGATGGGACAGATATCAAGACAATGGAAGCCGAAAACAACATTCGACAGTGAAGGAAGACGATGGATAATTGTCTCTGGGCATCCATTAACTGTAAACCCTCCCTTACGTCAAGAAAAAGAAAAAGCCAATGGGAGAACTCCCATTGATGACGGGTATCCTGATGCAGAAGTCTGAAACTGGGGTCAAGTCCTTGTTGGAGCCTCAAGTCAGCATGGTTAATAATGTTAAAACAATATGTACATTATCCATAAAAACTGACAACAACAAACAAAGAGGAGAATGTACTTCTGCTATAGTAGGACCTCTGGCACCACAACATAAACAAGACTCCGCTTTGGCAAGGAATAAGCCTGAACCCATGACCCGACAATACAAATGGATAGACATGAGCTCAGAGGAGGCAGGGGAGCAGTGAGACAGAGATGGAGGTTGTATAAGCATGGCGAGAACAGAACCTAAATGTGACAAATGCACTTCACCCTTCTACAGCGGTTGAAGCTGCGGTGGGACAGGTACATGTGACAGCAGAGAAGCGAATTTGGAGAGAGCCTTAGAGACGGCCCCATCCCACAGGAAGAAACCAACGAGTAAGACGTGCTACAAGACAACCCTCCAGTCTTGTGCCCCGTGATTCATTGAGACTTATACTGCTTCGGAAAGGTGTCGCCTCCCATCAGTACTTCCAAATCGGTTTGGCAAGCCACGTACAGTCACAGGTAATACCCTTTCCTCAGCTCTTACAATGTGCACAAAATACAAGATTAAATTGAAAAGAGAGAGGTCCCAAGCTGAAAGTGCTTAAAAGATCTTCAATAGCACTCTTCTCGTCTTTTATGTACAAAAGGAGAGGCCATGATGTGACTTTGTAATAGCGGAGAAGCATGAAGAATAACAGTGTAGTGCATTCGCTTTCAAATCTAGGACTCAGATTTCAACCTTCATAATAAACTTTGCCTTTGGGGAAAATTCTGTAGAAGATAACATGTTTCTTCCACAGAATGAAAAACAAAGGGAGTTAAAATTTGCGCTTTACTGCATTATCAAGTTTGTGTCAGTTGATTTGACAGTTGTTCTTGAGTGTTTTTTCATGGTCAGTAGATGACAGAGAATGAACAAATACGTGTTATGTTTTTACATAGTGAACCAATGTTTTAGTTTGCCTCAAACTAATTGTAGTTGACTTGTTTGCAGTTGTTTATTTATTAGTCAGCTAATTAGTCAGCTTTATTAGTCTGTCTTTGCTTAGAACAGATAACATTCATTGATTACTAAATCAATTTGGTTGAAAGTCATTTATTTATTGAGTTGTATGCGCAATCTTAATAGTATTTCAATGGATTCTGTGCTTTTGCAACACAATAATATCTTGTGGTGGGGGGAAAGTTTAAACAACCACTAATGAAACAAATGAATAGGTTAGGTGGTAGGTGGTGACTTGTAATGGTGAAACATAAGGACTTTGGGCTTTAGCCTTAACTGTTATTTATTTTTTATTTATTTGTTTATTTGACAGGGACAGAACAAGAAGCATTGTTACAATAACCGATGCCATGTTCATAGGCCGTATAGCTAAAAGCTAATTCGCAGACCTGGTCCCTAAGGCATTAAATAGTTAATACATGTACATAAATCATTACAAATAATACAATTTAGAAAAGGTTTGCAATAAATTATTATAAACTTCTGTTGTGTGTTGTGATTCAGTTTGAGCCACTGTTTAACTTTACTTTTAAACTCGTTCAGGTCTGTTAAAGTTTTCAGATCAGCAAGTAAAGTTCCAGATCTGTCCAAGAGCTGTTTTGCATCTGGCCGGTCTGCAGTCTCCGCTGACAGTGCCCCTTGTGACGATCCTTTGAGCTGCACATGATTCAATCATTCCTGCAGCGATATCGGGAGCGAGGTTGTTGACACTTTTAAAAACAAATTTCACAAAAGAGTACTTCTTAAAATTTAAAAAAACTTAAAAGATTATGCATCTCTTGAATTCTGCAATAGTGCCACATCATGGGCTTTTTGTCAAGCACTTTTAAAGCTTGTTTGTACAGAGAGATCACACCTTTCATAGTGGACTAGTTAGCTTGGCCCCACACAGTGATACAGTATGAAAAATGAGATAGGATCATTGCGTGAAAGTACAACTTGGCTGCACTGATTGACAGGCAAGGTCTTATTAAACGAAAACAATTCAAATTAATCCTAATAGTCTTAGTTATTTTCTTGACATGAGCTCCGAATTTAAGATGGGAGTCTACAACTACTCCAAGATATTGGAGTTATACTGTATTATGAGTCATATCATAACTTTTGCATGATATAATATATAAAGAACCGTTTCTAAAACTATCCGTCTCATAATGTATGATTCAAACGCTTAAATTATGTATTTACACCCACAACATAGAAATTTCACAGAGCCGAAGTTACAAAGCATGAGTCATATATAACTTTCCAGACTTCTTTAATCATACATGTCATAACATCTTTGAATGATGTTGACTAGGAAACACCAAATTTTTGCCTTCAATTAATAAGTTTAGTACATTGAGTGACCCAATAGGCCATCACCAAAATCAATACCAGCTCTCCCTTATCCTAATTGAATCATGTCCTACTTTTAAATGGGAGTTCAAGTGATTTGTCACTAATGAAATCCACAACAACATAGTCTTGGTTTGTGCTCTTCTCTTGTTCCAGAAGTATATTCAAACCACATCCATAGTTTTAGAGTGAGTGGATGCATCATCTTCTGGATATTTAATTACAATGAGCAACAAGGCATGCTTGGAAATGGTTAATGGTGTATGAGTCACAGAAACCAAATTATTGTTAGCAGATTAATATACATACTGTATAATGTATTATACTTGGATTTGGCCATTTACTCAGCTTAATCTAGCATTGAGTATACAACTGCTGTGGGTGCTATTTTCATCATGTGGTCTGTAACTATTAAAGCAAGATGATTTTGCCCTGAACAGCTGGTATCATAAAACAACAGGCTCATGCCCTACATTTAAACTCTTCTTCTTTAAATCTAAAAATCCTCAAATCCTCTTTTTTGCCTCACCACCTGTGGTTGTATCTTAACCTGACATCAAAAGCAGCTCACTGTCATTGCGACAGATTGATGCTGTCAGAACAGAGATAAACGGTGAATATATTAGAGAAAATATCTAAAGTGCATTTAAAGTTAAATAGGGATAGTTTTCTGTGCCAATATTCAAACGTAATTAGCATCTAATTGAATTTACTGCAAAAAATTAAAATCCCAGGTGTATTCTTCATTCAGTTGTAATTAAATTGCCAATATGAATCCAATTCGATGAGAAAACATCAGCTGATTTAATTTTCAGAGCAAACCAAAAGATGATCCTTCAGAGTTCATTCAGACTGAGACCAGGGTATGTGCTCGAAGCAAGTATACTATGGTGGTGACATTGGTGTTGGTGTTTACATGTTTGACATTCATGTCAAAGTGTCAAACATGTCAGTGTGAGTAAGGTCTGACTGGTGGTTAGGGGCAGAATCTGTGTGCACAGACCCCTGTAGTGTGCTAGCAGTGGAATGGGAAATGAGGACCTCTACTCACTGTAAACAAAAGGAACGTATGGAAGAAAGCCATATGTGTCTATCTCTGTAACCCCAGTGTTGTGCAAAGAAATTGAATAACACTGCCCTTTTGGCCAGCATTGCAATACATAAATGTGCACATTGTTAGTCTTTTTCTTTAAAAAAGAAGAAGAAGAGGGCAGTACGGTAGCACAGTGTTTAGCACTTGTGCTTCACAGCTAGAAGGTCTGGGTTCGATTCCCACCTCAGCGGGACTTTCTGTGTGGAGTTGGCAAGTTCTTAGCCTTTACCTTTTTTTTTCTTTCCAAGGTAGATCATCTTGCTTTGACTGTTCAGTATCTATTGGGGGCAATCAAACAGAAACCATTTCAGAGATTATAATATATAATTTTATTATATTACATTATATTATATATTATATTATATCGCCTCTGTGGCCAAAAGGCGCCTGAAAAAAAGATTCTGAATTATCATTGTCACTTTTCTGGTCAAATAAAAGTATTTAAAGTTAGCCATTCAGTCAGAGGGAGTAGTTAATATTAAACACGAGAAGTTATTAGACTCATAATCACAGTATTAGCCGAGGATATCAGCAGCTTCATATAATATTCATTTACTGTCGAGGGTTATTGGCAGCGTTTGAAAACTTTGTGAGTCTGTCAGTTCTAATGGGCTCAGCAGGTACTTGTGTTTGTGTTCCAGCGGCATTTGGAAAGACTTCTATGAGCGCATCAGGCGGCGCATCGCGAGCCAGCGAGAGACGCAAACACTGAGGTCAGTAAATGTAAAGAGACATCCTTCCCTCTGTGCTTTTTAGCATAAATATAATTTGTACACCGGTTAGAAGTTTGGAAACACCTTTTCAATGTATTGTTTTTCCTTTTATTTGAAGATTACATTGTACATTCTCACTGAAGGCATTAATTCATATGGAATTATGTTTTAAACAAATAAGAGAGAAATAGATTCTCCAAAATAGCTGCCTTTTGCTTTGATTACTACTTTACACAAATTTTCTGCAAATACTCCAAAATGTGTGTAGGCATCAATTTACATGACTGAAAAAGCAGTTGTAGTTTTAGCAGACAGTACAGATAGAGACATGTGGATGTTTCTTATGCTTTATGTTCAAATGTTTCATTTGCCTAGATAGAGGTACAGTAGTACATACAGTAGTTTATTAGTCATTATTATAGAACCACTTTACTATTACTCACAATTACATTTATACATTAACAAGTTACTACCTCCTCCATATTGAAATGGAAGATGCATTCTAGTACATTTTCATAGTCAGCCTCACATTATTAATAAGCCAATTTTATGTTATTACCTCAAGAGGCCAGTGAAGAGGAGTGGCAGGGAGCCAGTGCCTGGAGCCAGCTCATAGAAAGGACTTGATTAGCTTAATTTCTATATAATTTTAGCCTACTAGTGCATAGCATTACTGTAAGTGTCACTGTTGCATGAGAAGGAGACAAAGCATAACAAGCGTATAAGAAAATCACGTATTGTTGTATGCTTTAACTTATGATTTACACGAAACAATGTGTTCATAAACATACCTTGATCCTGTCAGTTTCATACTCATGTAAAATGAGACATAACTTGTATGATAATTAATATGTCACATGTTACATAATATTGTTATAACAGCTGCACTGTGGAGGGTGCAGCTTCTTCCTAAGCTTCACAGACCCTACAAAAGAGGCATGAGGTGAGCTGTGCAGCAATGCCTCAGGCCAAATCAGCTGAGTCCATTGGAAAGGACAGCAGTGCCCTCTGGTGGATACACATGTTAGTGTTAAACCCTCACCTCAAGGTCTGCAGTGGCCTCTTTTATGTAAGCTACAGCGGTGTGCAGTAGTGCAGCGGCTGTGGCTGTTTCTTGTGCCATTGTTGATATACTGCTATGTTGGCAGCACTGTTGCGCAGTGGTTAGTGCCTATGTTACGAGGTACCGGTCTCGACCCGTGCTGGGTCGTTCAGTGTGGAGGTTTCCTCCGGGCGCTCCGGTTTCCCCTACCACTAAAAACATGTACAATAGGCCAGGATGAATGGGAGCGTGTTTGAGAGTGCGCATGGGGGACAGCGGATGGAAAATAGCCCAAGGCTACAATCCGGCGTGGCATGTTTACATGCATGAGTCCCATGTGTGTTCACTTTAATGCAATGACTTGACCAAATTAACAAACTAAAAAAAATTGTACAATAGGCCAGAATTAATGTAGTGTGTGACTGAGTGGTTGGTGGTGGTGGGAGGGACCAATCAGTCTACCCCAGGGCAGATGGAGTGCGGTGTGAATTAATAATGACTACAGTGTGCTTTGAGGAACTTGGAAATACAGGCTTGTAAAGCGCAATACAAGTGTAAGCCATTATTATTATTATTATTATTATTATTATTATTATTATTATTAAAATAATTATCATAAAAGTTGCAAGATGTGTGTCCTCTGACAGTGACATTGGCACTGACGTTGAATCATTTTCTCATCCACCTATCTATAGTTCGTATCATATAGTATCGTTTTTACATACTGATATATTTTCTTATCTGCGCTTAGACGAGTTTATATGTACCTGTTTGGTCTTTGTGCGTGCCCGTGGAAGAGCTTGGTCGCTTCTAACTTCACACCATTTGGAGCTATAGGAATATGTTGGGAGAGGCCAAATGCTAACAACATATTTGGTCATTTTGCGTAACTGAGGGCACACATAAAAAACAGACAGGTACGCATCAACTCTAAGCTCAGATAAGAACATATCGCAGTATGTAAAAACGGTGGCCTGTTCCTTTAAGAAACAGTAATATAGTTGCACATGTGCAAAACCACACATACCATACATACTAACACATAATAGACAGATATTTCCACAGGTAACAATGCTTTTCAAATACCAAAAATGGTAAATAAATACCGCAAGGGTAAGTAACATCTAATCCAACTGTCCACACAATATGAATCAAACCTCACTGTCACTATTGGGACCAGACCTTTTGTTGGTGAAGACGTTTGAAATGGGGAATGTTCTGACATTGCTTTAGTTCAAGCCCCGGATTATTCCACAAAGTAACCTCACACACAGCCATATAATCATTTGGACGGCTCCTAATTGCTGAGTAATCAGAGGATGTAGCCATTTTTGGAACCTTTTACAATCTTAGTTGTAAGTCATACGCAAGATATTAAAGGAAAATTATTGCTTTCTCATCTTTAATCAAAGACGAATCTTATTAGAGTGGAAATCAACAAATGTTCCTAAATCCTTGCATTGGTGTAAGGATCTCTTGCTTTTTCTTGACTCGGAAAAAAATGTAATATGATTTAAGAGGTCAGCCGTCCCAATCTGATGCCACATGGGGTGCCATAGTAAACTATACTAAAACTTTGTGATTGTGCGCTATAGGTGTCATTGTGAATTTTATTCTTTATACCAGTGTCTTGTGACTGATTTATTGGGATTAAGTGGGAGGCACTGTTTGACTGAGCCTGGACAGATTTTTGAATCACATTTCTGACAGAGGACTGTTATTTGAGACTGAGATGTGTTGCCATATTGCATTGTATAGGACCGCGGGGTGGGGGGAGGGGGAGGGAAAAAACAAAACAGTCAAAGACCTTTGTTCATTAACTTATTGTTTTTACTTATATAAACAAAGTTGATGAATATATATGTAGAAATATATCATGTCTGGACCCTAAAGGTGGCAGGCCATTACAAACGTGAGTGAGTTCCACACATAACATACCACCTGCAATAATGTGTTTGAATAGGTGCCTCATTGGATTTTTTTCCTTTTTTACAAATCTATGTATTAATTTGATTCCTTAAAGCTTATAAAGCTTATAAAGGCTGAGCTCTCTTTTGCAATGTAAGATAAACTGAAGTCCTGTCAGAGACCTGAACTCTCTGGGTGGTGCTTCCATTACCTTAGCTGGTGGCACATCTTTAAAATTGTCGACTCTAGCTTTATTCAAATCAGACCTTCAGAGACAATAATGACAAGCTCTATGCATATGATTTCCCTGACCTCCATGTACTTTTTTTAAATACTTGTTAGC
This sequence comes from Gobius niger, assembly GCF_951799975.1. Lineage (NCBI taxonomy): Eukaryota > Metazoa > Chordata > Actinopteri > Gobiiformes > Gobiidae > Gobius > Gobius niger. The sequence continues at coordinate 25,690,065 of NC_136855.1, read as the reverse complement.
ATATTCACTCTCTGCATATGCTTTTACAGCGCCTACACTTACAGAGCTGCTGAGTGTGATTTTTTTTTTTTTTTTTTACAATACATACAGTTCAGCGTTGAATACTGATGCAGTAGTTATATCAATATTTGTCTCAAGGCCTTTAAGTTGTGTGTGTTTTTAGATCGAAGTCAAGGATCAATCTATTTTGTCTCAACAATGTGCACTCTTATGGTCTATACTCTGAAGTATAAGAGCTGCAGGCGTACACATACAGATTCACATTCTAATTCTGCATGCTGACATTTGCTCAAGAAATTATTCATGCATACATATCGCCATGCATATTCACAAAGTCACCAGGAAGCTGTTCACAGAGAGTCCTTGCAGGATTCCTATATGCACAGGCAAGCCCACGCAAACTCACGTTCGCGCACACAAAAATGAGCTTAGATCTTGAAAGATATGGTGTCAGTAAACATACAATATGATCATGTATTCTATATAGAACTTGGAATTGCACATTTACTGTACAAAACACATTGATTCATTTTCAAGCCCTGTATCTTTACCAAGCTTCCCCTACGGGCATGTGCAGTGAAGAAGAAATGTGTATAACCTGTATAACCTTTAAAGTTTGAATAAGTTTAGATGACTTTTTGAGACCTGACAAACTAATTCAACCCCATACACGGTGTCTAAAATATTGCTGTTAAAATGTATAGCTTTATTATTGATTCGTCAAACTCCTTTTCGAGGATAGAAAATTCTATATATTAATGATTTTTTAAAGCAGTTCTGAGTAACTTGTTTACCTTAATAAATTATTTTCTTGTATTACCCTCTTCGGGTAATACAAGTGTTAATGTGTTGATTGGGGGGGGGTCTTTCATCTCCCCCTGGTGTCTCTGGCCAGAAAACCACAGCTGGACTTTCCTGCACCGAGTTGGAGGGCCCAATACACACTAATGGAATCACGAAGAAGAAGAAGCTAACAAGCAAAGCTAACTGCAAGCTAGCGCCACTTAAACAATACTTACAGCCAAGTTTGAGTGAAAAAAAATATTTCCATCTTGTAATTGGATGTACAATATCCCTCTCCCCCTTTGTCTTTTCTGTCAGCGTAGTATTTACTCTCACGGACAATTAATGAGTAAAAAAACGTCTCCGACACCTGCAGTGGTGCTTATGGCCTCTAGGGGCATGAATTACTTACTACTGCTTTAAAAAAAACTTTAAGAAACATGTCCAATAACCTAATTCAGCATATGTTGTGTACTGCTGCACAAACCTCCTTCCCGGACCACAGGAAAGAAATCCATCTGATATTGCTCTGTAGGAGAAAACGGTTGGAAACCTCTTCTCTATCAAGATGTCGTCAAACAGCAGATTAATCGTAAAAATAATCGGCCGATTAATTTTCGTTTACCAAATAGTTGTTTTGCACATTGTTTTTTTTTTTATCTTCATTTGATAGAGAGAGAAAAAGAACAGCACTCTATAGAAGTTGTGCTGAGTTATAAAGCTAATTGTAGCTCACTCTTATTGTGAAATGCACACATGCATATTGTTGCCATATTGCCCAGTGCACTTTTCTTAATAATTAACGTGTTTGCTGTGCCATTAAATTTTTGATGCTACAATGTTTTAGAATTTTAATTTACTATTATATTTATTTAAGTCATCTCCCCATTGATGCAATTTATTACAAATGAAATGACGCACGTTGTCCACTTGGTGTAGCTGTAGGTCTACTATTCAGCCACCAGCTGGTTAACCAAGACCAAACCAGAAGACACTGCTATCCAGAACCTCACCTGTTTCATCAATACGATGGTGTGTTGCAGAAATGTTTCACTCAATATAATCACGCTAACTGAAGCGGTGAGAGGATTCTTCCTCACTGCTCCACTTGCGTTTTATTTCCACCTTTACACACCTGTGAGTCTGGATCAATGTGTGCCACATGGGCAGTTATCAGCTCTGCCGCAGAAGATGGGGATAAGTGCCTGGAGACATGGAGGGTACCCAACACTCCTTAAGGCTAGAGTGTGACATGCCCACTGAAATGGCACAAACGGATCTAAACAGTGCTTTATTTTGAAGGGACCGTGCTGTGGGTGTCTTGTTTTGGGGGTTTTTGTCAGTACTCTCAGCAATTGCAACACCAAGTATTTTACTTCAAACATAGTATTTTCGTGACTACTGGTGACTAATGCTTTTCTTACCCATTAGTTTGTCAATATGTTGTTTAAAGTTTGACCATTTGATTGATTATTAAAATACTGTGAATCTATTTCAGTCCAAGTTTTTATACTTTTCTGCGAGTTACTTAGTGGTCTATAACATTCCAGCCTTATTCAAAATACTTTTAAAGCCTATATTTAATTGTTTAAAGTGAGTATATACATTGAGGGTTCTAAAAAAAAAAGCATTTAATAAATATAGGTTGTTTACAGACAGACATTACTTACTTTATAAATGGTGCCATTTCCATGTATTTTTGAGATACATCTGTGTGCACGGAAGATTAAAATAGATATTGATTGATGTCTGCATATTAAAAGAAATATTCCTTATGTAACAGAGTAAAAAAGTATTTTCTTATGTTGGATATAAAGCACTATGATATTTCAATATATTGACATTGTCCCACAAATCCGGTCCAAAGTTGAAGAGCAGTGAATGACTTGTCCACACAGACAGAGGGTGTGGGGCGTGGAGAGGAAACACTCTGTTTACCCAGTGTAGCCACAGCCATATAATCATTTGGACGGCTCCTAATTGCTGAGTAATCGTCTGATTGTGAGTGCAGACTGCCTGCAATCTGTGTTAGCAAGCAAATACTTTAATCAGGTTTATATCAAACAGTAGCCTGTAAAAACATGACATTTACAACTGAGTGCCATAAAGCTGTGTAAGCTAATCAATAGACACATGCACACAGACGTGCACACTTTAGACACACACATTCACGCAGGCAAACAAGCACAATGTATGATTTAATGTCAGCTTCTCTGCATGAGGCCAAGTACACAACATGCTTCAAGGCCTCTCTTTGTCTCCGATTTTTCCATTCAATGTCAAATTTTCACTTTGTTTTGATTCAAGCTAATAAATTATGGCTTAGTATTGAAAAGAATTACATTAAATCTAAATCGGGTTTGCTATTTGCAAATTTCTCATGAAGTAAAAAGAAAAAGAAGAACAACATCCATAAATGAGCAGTTATGCTGCCTGAGTTCTTTGTGCTAAATCATTTTTGTGGAATCAACAACTGTGTATCAACTTTACCTATTATGTCACTGTACAGTCGCCTCTTTAGTTACGCTCATTGCTAATAGAGAAACAATTTATAATTTTATTGTACTATGTATATAATAATTTTTAAGAAATTTAAAGAATTTAAATATAGCACCTCATTTAAATATGTATGTCAATGGTCCTACTTAAACTGTCTGCACCGATCAACAGAACATTCACAGTTCATTTAAGCTGTAAAAGAGACATTTGTTTATTTGTGATACTTAATCAAAGTAACAAAAGAAGCTAATCTGCAGTCATGTCATCGTAACATTGAAAATTTGATATCCCATAAACTGATTCATTTGATTTAAATATTACATCAATGAACATTCAAAAACAAAATATGGCTCTCCCTTGCAAAGTGTGTCCCTTAAATCTTGGGGCAGGTGTTCCAGAAGGGACACCTATGTTTGGTAAAAAATGTTCTTTACAAGGGCACTGAAGCGCACTGGTGAAAAACACTGAGTGTTTCTCTGTGAAGGCGGCTGTCCCTGTATCCGCTGTAAAAGCATGCCCTGCCGTAACAGGTGCAAAAGTTTAAATGCACCGTAACATCTGGCTAAACCTTTTTTTTTTTTTAAACCTCAATTAATTCCTCAATTTAACAGAATTGTAAACATTTGCATTCAATACAAAGTTGGATTCAAACCAATACACCTCCTTCTCATAAGATTTCTGCTGTTTTATGTAAGCACAATGGGTCTCATTCATGAACATCTTCTTAAAGTAACCTTTGTGAAGGCAGTGTCAGAAAACTGTGCCAGATTCACGACACATTCTCAGGGAAAATCATTTGCGCCTGTGTTTTGAGGTTAATGCCAACATGGAAGCTAATTAGTTTTAGGACTTAATAGTATGTATTCATTAACATGCACTTTCCCTATCAAATAACCCAATTAACCAAACCAAATTAGCCGGCGTGGCATGTTTGCATGCATGAGTCCTATGTGTGTTCACTTGCATGCACTGATTAAATTAGCAAACTAAAAAAAAGAATTAATGTAGTGTGTGACTGAGTGGTTGGTGGTGGTGGGAGGGGCCGATGGCACGACTTGTAAAGCGCAATACAAGTGTAAGTCATCATATTATCATTATTATTATTATTATTATTACCAGCAAGGACAAAAAGTTCCGTAGGAAAGCCGGAGGAGAAGAGTATATGAATGGCAAAAACGCAAATCCAAAACTATCAAAAAAAACCCAAAAGAATAAAAATCTCAACGGTGTTCAAGAACCCACCTAAATCTATGGGCATGCAAATTTGCTCTCTTTTTAAAAACGATTAAAGGGCCGAGACGGAATTTAAAAATGTTAAAATTATGTATTTTCTACACCCTACATGCACCAGCAATGTCCGAATGTGTAAAATGAGCCCAGACCTATTCACAACTGCCACTAAAAGCCTGTACGATTTCCGGCCGAAATACCAACTATCTCCATCGTCATGCACGAGCTTAACATAAAAACTGCAGTTGCATGTAAGACCTGAGGCAAGGCAAGGCAAGGCAACTTTATTTATACCGCGCATTTCGTACACAAGGCAACTCAATGCGCCTGAGTTGGCAGTGGCGAGTAAAATTACACTTCCATCTGGCCCCTTTAAAGCAGAACTTAGAAACTCATGCCCCTAGAGGCCATAAGCGCCACTGCAGGTGTCGTACCCAATTGCACAATTGAGACTGTTCAAGTGGCGCTAGCCCGCAGTTAGCTTTGCCCGTTAGCCTGTTTGCTTCTCCTTCATGATTCCATTAGTGTGTATTGGGCCTCCGGGTCAGAGCAGGGAAAGCTGCAAGTGTGGTTGTCTGGCCAGAGACACCAGGGGGAGATGAAAGACCCCCCAATCACCCCATTAACACTTGTATTACCCCCAGAGGGTCTACGAAAAGGATGTATTAAGGTCAAACAAGTTACTTAGTTCTGCTTTAAATAGATGTAACCTGCACATCATGAAAGCTTTTTCCTTCTCTTCTTGCGGGTCAGTCCCTTAAATAGGTGTAGCAGGTGACGTTCCACCTGTGTAGCTCAACTCATCGTCTGGCTCGTCTTTTTCAAATAACGTTAATGCAGTGCACATTTAGTGCTATTTATAAGCGATGGCATTAAAAAGGTTTAGCAGTAATACAGTGCCTCTTGAAAGTATTCATACACCTTGGACTTTTACAACCCTAAACATGAAGATTTTATTTTGACTTTTTTACTGAACGTCCGTTATTTTTCAAAGTGAAAAGTGGGGCGTGCATAAGTATTCATACAGCATTTTCTGAGTGCATTAAATTGGCTTTATAACATTCCTAATGACTCCAGAATGTTCACACCTTGGCCTAACCATTAAATAGAGGCCACCTGTGTGTAATCTACCCTCAGTTTAATTTCAGCTGTTCTTTTAGGCCCTCAGAGCTGTGGTCGGAGTGTATTGGTCACTAAACAACATCATGAAGGCCAAGGAGCACCAGAGAGGTCAGGGATAAAGCTGTGGAGAAGTTTAAAGCAGCGTTAAGTTATACAAAGATTTCCCAAGATTTAAACATCTCCCGGAGCACTGTTCAATCCATCATTCAGAAATGGAAAGAGTAAAGCACCACTATGAACTTACCAAGACACGGTCGTTCACCTAAAATATTAGATCGAACATGGAGAGCACTGGTCAGAAATACAACCAAGTGTCCCAAGATAACTCTGGAGGAGCTGTGAAGTCCTGCCGCTGAGCTTGGGGGAATCTGTACATGGGACAACTATAAGTCATATCTACACAAATCTGGCCTTCATGGACGAGTGGCAAGAAGAAAGCCATTATTGAAAGGAGGCCATAAGAAATCCCGTTTGAAGTTTGCTAGAAGTCATATGGAGGACACAGCTCCATGTGGAAGAAGGAGCTTTGGTCAGATGAGACAAAAATTGAACTTATTGGCCCAAATGCAAAACGTTATGTATGGAGCAAACCTAACACTGCTCATCGTCCTGTGTGCACCATCCCCAGTGTCAAATATACAGGGGGGAGCATCATGCTGTGGGGCTGCTTTTCCTCAGCGGGGACTGGGGAGATTGTAAGAATAGTTGGGAACATGGATGGAGCCAAATATGGGGACATTTTGGAGGAAAACCTGCTGGAGTCAGCAAGAGAACTGAGGCTGGGGCGGAGATTCACCTTCCAGCAGGACAATGACCCGAAGCACAAAGCTAAATCTACAATGGCATGGTTCAATAAAAACATATTAATGTGTTAGAATGGCCCAGTCAAAGTCCTGACCTAAATCCTATTAAAAATCTGTGGAAAGATCTGAAAACTGCTGTTCACAAACGTTCTCCTTCTAATATGACAGAGCTTGAGTTGTTTTGTAAAGAGGAATGGGCTAAAATGTCAGTCTCTACATGTGCAAATCTTGTAGAGTCAGATCCCAAAAGACTTTCTGCTGTTATTGCAGCATAAGGGGGTTCCACAAAGTATTCATTCATGCTGTATGAATACTTATGCAAGCCCCACTTTTCACTTTTCTATTTAAAAAAAGAAAAAACAGAATCATGTATCATTTTGCTGTCACTTCACAGTTGTCTGTTACTTGTGTGTGAACGTTCAGTAAAAAAATAAAAATAAAATCTTTATGTTAAGGGTTGTAAACATGACAAAATGTGCAAAAGTTCAAGGTGTATGAATACTTTCGAGAGGCACTGTACATCAGTACTTTAATCTAAACTGTTAATAAGACTGCAAGTAGTATTTCCAACTTATTTTTGAACAACAGGGTATCTGGAATTTATATTCAGATATTTTCGGGAATTTATTACTACAAGATTTATTATGTACAGTATGACTTTTGAGTTCCATCAGGAGTATTCAGCACTGGAGACTTTTTTGTGTCCTGCTGACTATTCTTCGGATTGGTTCTCACAGAGGAACGTTTTCAGCTAAAAACACATTTTGTGAATCCCGAAACACACGTGTTGTGAATGAGGCCCTTTGTTGTTAATATGGATACATGGGAAATGAAGCTGTACAGTAAATTGATATATACATATTTACATTAATCTACTCAGTAGCTTACACATTCTGTCAAATTGGCAAACATTCATCTATCCACTCCTTATTACTCCTCACATGCATGTTATTATGTTATTGACTGATGTGGGATTTGCGCAGCCTGTATAATCAATCAGCCTATTTGGCAAACTGCAGTTGCTTTCATGTCATTAACTTTCTCCTCCTCATTATTGGATGGGCAAACACGCTGTAGTGAGGCCCACCATAAAGTCATACATACGCCTAAGCCCTGATCGTCTGATGACTTAAGCTACAGGTGAAACGCCATTGTAAAGTTCTACGAGCTCAAATCACTGCTTTATGATAGGACCACACTAAACCTGTTAAGGGCTGCTGGCTCTTATCTTTCCTTGGCCTGTGAATGGGCTACCTGGTAGTGCTTGACTTTTATATGGAAGACGAAAGGAAGAATAGAGTTTATTTCGACAGTGTAAAGTCTCTTTCAAGAGTGATGCGTCTATATAAGTTTGTTATTATAGTTTAGAGAGGGGGTCAGCTGCTCGTCATTAAGAAAAGTGTGGTTTTTTTTTAAGTGTTCACTATGATGTCAACAATGCAAAGATTAAAGGTACTCAAAAAATCTGAAGAGGCAGGCTCCAAATGATAATGGCAGAGCACACCAAGATAAAGTTCAATATGATAACTACCTTTGTTCTGCAGGTCATTCAAATAAGTGCATTTAAAGTCTACCACCAAAATGTTTGTGATATAGTGTGGAGGCTGCATTTGGCTCTCGAGTTCATTCTAGATTGGTCCTACTTTGCAGTTATTGATAATCCATGCTTCTTTTCTGTGGTCCAGTTTTCTTGTGGAACTATTCTTTAAACACAGCTGTATTGCCAAGACAAGGCAAATCATACTTAAATATCCCAATTAATGCAAATATGTAATCTTTTACAACAACTTAAAGTTATGTATTACTAAACTATTACTTATTGAGCATCCAAGTATTGCAGGTACATGGGTATGGTATGACTCTCAGTGCATTGACAATGGCTACACATGTGGTTCTCATAAACATAATCTCTTTACTTAGATATGTGTCGAAACCCATAGTGACTTTGGCTGAGACAAGGTTAACTGCAACCTCAGGCCACTTCTCTTCAGAGCTTCCTGACTATTGCTCTTTGGCTACAGCTGTGAGGACCCTCTGACAGATCATAGGTACATCTCCCATTGTAGAAATAAATAAATAAGTGGATAGGTTTAGGGAAAAAGAGCCTCCCGGTGTAAATGCTGCAATTTGCCTCTCAGCTGGTCGAGGCAGCTTTGACAACGGCTAAACAGCTCTGAGGCACAAAAAAACAATCAATACAGATTCTCTGCTCCATCCCGGGCCCACCTGCTCTCTGCTCTGAGTCCCACACAGCGCGGCAACCCCCACCACCCCCCCCCAATACGCACACGAAAGTACACACACAAGGCATACACACACAAGGCATACACACACGCGCACCACAGTATGCAAAGCCCCTGCGCAGGCCTTGTGTGTCACCGCGCACTGACAGCCCCTCCTCGGCTCCCTTACACCTGCTGAAAACTGTCATTGTCTTTGGCGCAGCGCTAACAGGTTGATTTTTCCATATCCACGCATCAGTATTCTCTCTAGGTGGCCCCTTGTTCCCACACAGGCGCTGTTATTTGTGCTGTCTGACGCCCACTTCCAGGATTACCGCTCGGCTCGCTGTCAGACAATCAGCCGACACCGGACGGGCACACACACACATGAGCGGCGTGTGCGCTCTCCCCTCGCGCTCGCCCTTACACCGTACTCTTTTGACTCCTCTTTTTCATATTGCAATGTTGTTGATGCCGCCGTGTTCATACTCAAGGTCCATTTGATGCATGTGTCAGCCGTGAGGTGGAGGTTTAACTGATTACATCAAACTCCAGTGTGGTAAAAGAGCACAAAGGTGTCAATCTGGGCCCTGTGATGGGAGATCAGTGGAACAGTAATGCAATGGTAGTGAGTTATTAAATGAATAAAGAGGCAGAGCTGCCGAAGCGTATTGATTTTTCACAGCTCCCTGAGGCTCGGAGGGCTTTCAAGGCAGGAGAAGGACACACACACACACACTGGCTATAGACACAGACACACGTGTATACACTGACACACATATACAGACAGACAGAGAAAGGTTTAGGAGTGAAAGGATAATGGCCCCAGCAGTTGCAGTCTCACTTAAAACACAGTTTGGGCTCTCAAGGTTTCCCACCGGGCGCCCGCTGCCTGATAAAAGGACTCATTCGGAACCGGCCCGGGTTTTGTTCTCCTTTGCACACTCCAGCTGTAATGCACTCGCACTTTCTCTGTACAATGCACGTGCTGTAGAACATATCGGCGTTAGGTTAGCCTCCTCTTAGCCACCTGGGGCTGTGAGCTTTGTGGAGGAAAAAAAAGGCCTTAATCATAAAAGGATGGAGTGTAACAGGTTTATCAAAAGCTCTGGTGTGATGAATGGCCTTATCTGATTAAGCGCAGCGTTTTACCCCTAAGGTGAGTGAAAGCCAAGAGAACCAACCACCTTCCGTCAAACGATGTTGTTTAAATCTCACAATGCACATTAGTCTCCAATCATCTTCTCAAAGCATAAATCAATGACTCTCCAACTGTAATAATGAGAGAGCTGCATGGATTAGGGCCGAGTGATTTGAGAAAAATGATATCTAACTGCAATTTTTATGAATGGGTATACAATTGCGATTAGGTTTGCGCTGTATTCCCTTTGTGGTGTACATCATTAGCTTGTTTAGAAGCTGTCCTTCAGTCAGTTGGATCTGGGACTGAAGAGGCTATGAGATGGGCGTGATATCTCCCTCTGAGGTCACCCTGTCCACCCTTCCGCTGGTCGTCATTATTGTTGAATCAAAAACAAAACAGTCTTGGACAGTTCACTGAAAAGAGCGTCGTGCAGCTTGTTATCCAAAGAGCTGGCCTCTACAAGTACGGACAGGCAGCTTGCGTGGATTAGACTGGCCTGGCCTGGATATCTGTTCAGTTTACTCTCGCTTTTCTGTCGTACTGCTTGTAGTTGTCAAGATCTAGACCAGATGACGTCCCCTAAACTTTTCATCAAGTGCTGTTTTTATTAAACTACTAAGTCAAGATTTCCAACAACATCCCAAAATCAGCACAATCCACACACAAAAATGAAATCAAACACACAAAAACCCTGGTGGCAAACAACCTCCCCGACGCACCTCACTCGAAATGCAAAAATACGGCCATTTGAAGGCAATGAGAAATAATCATTACATCGTATTTATTTGACTTAATGCACTTTATCAGTTCAAATCTTTGTGATCACTCGACACACATTGTTAGAAAGCATAAAAAGAGTTTGTCTCAGGGTCTCAGTCGTCCATGAAGCACCGTAGTGAAATTCAAATTGTCAACTGGACTGAGTAGATTGAGTTGAAGACGTTTCAATTCGGTCAACAGAAGCTTCTTCTTCGCTCTTGCGGTCAGAAAATGTGACTGGTAAACACAGGTTAGAAAGGTCTGAAACTGAGTCCATCAACAATTTAAACCTCAGTACTTTAAAAAGAGTTCTAAGTGCCTGTTTCCACTCTCTCTATCATGCTGCCCCTTTGGCAATTCCTCCCAGGGTGACCGGTCATGTCACCCTTTCTGAAACCACCAAAGAAAACACCTTAGTTTTGGGAGAGAGACAGTTTAACTCTTGTTGTAGTTTGTTAAGGACAATACATCACCTGAATAATTGTGATTTGCTAATTGCATCCATGAAAATTGTGGATTCTATTCCATTTTTGACGTCTCTGCATCCCCAGCCTGGATCGTTTGTTTTCTATAAAGCTGAAGCAGTTTTTCAGTCGTCACAAGCTTCATAGGAAATATCTACACCGCGGCCTTTTGTATGTGTCATCGTGATGAATGCTCGAGGCATTTTCAGCGAGTGCAAATGTGAGCGAACCCAGATCCATCTTGATTTCAGAAGTCTATCGGAGTCCATAAGGGGAGGGTCAGTGTCCATCTGTTAGCCTGACTTGACACTGGGGCTGCACAAAAAAAAATGGGCGCACCACTGACCCCATACCTTTGACTGCGTGTATGTATGCGTGTTTGTTTCTATACAAAGAAACTAACAAGACAAAGACACCCACGCATCTCTTTGTGCACCTTCGCACACTGTAAGCACTCTTACATATTCTTGTTAAGAAGCAACAATGGCTTCCTCACAATCCATAGACATTCAAAGTGATTCAGCCCTTTGTAATGACTCCTGAAGGGCCTCTTGAGTGCAGGAGCATGAAAAAGAAGTAGGCAGTGGCTGGCGTCTTGGCTCTATTAGACGCTGCAGCTTAGTCTTACTGATAAAACCCTTCTTCTCAGTAATGGCGCTAATGTATTTGCTTTCTTCTTTGTCAATCACCGCACATGCACACAGGTCGTCCGACACATGGATCACGTTGTAGTTGACGGCTAGTAGAAGCAATGGGCTTTCACTTGATACAATGATAGTATTTAGATAACACGTTCTCCATTATGAAGAAATGTACAGTTTCATTATTGAGGTTAAAGATAAATCATTTGTGTTGTTGAAGTCGTTGGGTTAAACATGTTCAATTGAAACCCTTAGCCCCCTGAATCAAAGGCTTACCCTTAAACTCAGTGGCAAGAAACAAGTAGCCTTTACACTAGGCAGACAGAGACTTTTGGGTCGAATTTATAGGACTTCAAAGAAATGTAGATACGTACAGTGGGAACCAAATGTTTATACACTATAGAAAAAGACATATGCAGTTGTTTTTTTCTCACTGAGAAACCAGAATGAACTTTTACTCTTTTTTTAGGTAAATTTGAATTTTAAAAATTATTATGTTTACTAAATGTCAGAAGAATGAGAGTTAGAATTTTCTACACGGTTTAATATTACTTTTTTACAAAGCCAAAAGTTTATGTACATTTTATTAATATTTGATAGCATTGCCTTTAAACTGTACAACTTGGGTCAAATGTTTTGGATTTCATTCCACAAGCTTCTCACAATAGTTGGCAGGAGTTTTGGTCCATTCCTCCAAATAGAACTGGTGTAACTGAACCAAATTTGTAGACCACCTTGTGTGCACATGCCTTTTCAGCTCTGCCCATACATTTTCAACTGGATTGAGATCATTGACTTTGTTATCCTTAAGCCAGTATTGGCCTAAAGCTTTGGGCATTGTCGATTTGGAAGACCCATCTGCACCCAAGCTTTAACTTCCTGTCTGATGTCTTGAGATGTTGCTCCAATATTTCCACATAGTGTTCTTTCTTCATGATGTCATCTATTTTGTTAAGTGCACCAGTCCCTCCCACAGCAAAACTACCCCACAGCATGATGCTGCCACCCCCGTATTTTACAGTTGGGATGGTGTTCTCGGGCTTGCAAGATTCCCGCTTTTTTCTCCCAAATTGTTTAAAAATCTAGTAATCTGAGTGTATGCAAACTTCTGACTTTGTAGAAAGTAACAACAACAATTCTTAAAAAAATATATATCTCATTCTTCTGGCATTTAGCAAACATCAATAATTTACAAAAAGTAAAAGTTAATTCTGGTTTCATGTCAGACACTGAGATAAAAATGCACACGTATTATATTATATATATTATATAGTGTATGTAAACATCTGATTCCCACTGTTTGTGATTAAAGAAAATAGAGTGTTGGTGCAACCAAAAAGTATGTGTGTTTTTTTACATGCTTTTTAGCTGCTGGTAAATATGTTGATTAATAAGAACCCCACGAGTGCCATTAATTTTGCTTGTGAATCAATTCAAACAGAATTTTTGTCACATCCCTCTACCCTCTCAGTTATCTACTCTAAAACTGTTGACAGTGTGGCCCCTTGTTTCTTTTTCTTAAGAGTATAAGCTTCAGTCTGTGAAGAGTCTTATATTGACAGTGTAATGGAAGGCCCTCTCTGTGCCAGTGTAATATGATTGGTCTGATAAGTTAAATCAGCGAAGCATCAGTCATCATCCGCCTCGAAATGCGCAGAGATGGAGCAGGCTGAGCGACAGTGCTGTGGTAAATGCCTATATAGGAACCACTTGTGTAATGGTCTGTGAGAATTTCAAGCAATACAGCTAATGTAATATGCCTTACAAACTTAGTTAGTCTAAAATGCTTAATGTAATTAGTGTTGTTGCCACTATGATATTATAACTTCATTTTGATAGCTCTGTGCGTGACATAAAAGTATTCATACCTGTTCAAATGAGTATTTAGTTTTGATTCTTCCTATAGTATCAAACAGTATCTGGGTCTTGATTCCTTTGATAACCCCAATACTTATAAAACAGACATTGAACTCTTACTCCTATCCAACTTTTTTTTCAATCCTGCCTCATGCCAAAATCTTTGTGACATATTTCTTCCAAATTAGGTTTTAATGAAGTGTCAAGAGATTTGCACTTGTAATATTGATTAAATGCTTGCTTCCAAGTTTTTGTTAGTGCCATAAAATATTGTAGAGACTGAATCCATCTGACATGCAAATGACAGTAGAAATGCTACAGGCCAAGGATGCTCATGCTCATACAAACATATGGGACTGACCAAAACCTTACAGTGTTCTGCTGTGCTTGGGGAGCAACACATTCTTACAATACAGACTGCAGGGAAATCAATACTTCTCTCTGCCACATACAGATGAATTTTCTGGGGCCGACTCGTGGTGTGCTAAAACATTGAAGCTTTTACATTTACAAGAAGGTGTTGGTGGAACCTTGAAGGGTGAATGATAATAGGGAATATTGTTTTGCACTGAGAAATGTATTCATATTTTATTCAACCTTTACAAGCTCACAGCACCATTGTGTGCATGTGAATACAGCTTGTTTTATCTGAGGCACTTGAGTTCTTTTCTGCTATTGACTTTTTTAATTTATGTATCTTCTAGGGGCAGTGTGTATTGCAAATGCCAAGAACAAAGTGACAAATATTAGTTGAATGGGTTAAAATTGCATGTTCATGCATTTTTTTCTTTTTATAAATTTACAAATAAAATTACAACGGCATCACTATTGTCCCAAACTGCCTTATTATTTTGTAGTATTTTTTTAGTGGACGGTTTTCAGATCTGACTGAATGTTTATAGTGACAGTCATTACAGACACTGGTGAGTTGTGTCCACATGAGCTTTATATCTCAAAACACAGAGGAATTAATGCAGTTAGCTGTAGCACAGTGTCCTGCTGAGAGTGTAACCCAACAGGCCTCTAATGTAGAGGGAACTGCGAGCAGCACAGCCTCATGCTTGGCCCGTTCAGTCCTCCCCTCCAGCCTGTTTTAACACAGGATCCTTTAATGCAGGCCTAACAACATTTGGGGAGTATTTTTAAACAAAATGAAATTGCTGAGGCGCCACCTCTGTCTGCCCCGGTGCGGCATAGGATACAGTTCCCCAGCCCCGGAGCGGCTGCAGGAATTCAAACTCCTGCTAATGAAGACGTGGGAGGGGCTGGCTGCTGCTCAATGATAGGATTACATTGTCATACAGTGCTCTAATGCAACAGCAGCAGGACAGGGAGAGTCCTGGTGCACAGGCCTGGTGTCAGCGCATTTTAAGTGTCTTACTACCGCACATAATATAACATTTCTACATTTTATAATGAAATATTTTTCTGTTTAAGATATCTTTATTTGTTGAAACTTCATCAGCTGAGTTGGGGACGTTATTGGCAGAATTTCAGCAGCAATAGAGAGTATGGGGTACTTTTTATAAGACTGGTATTTGTGTACTATAGTAAAAGACAAGGGTCATGGGGGTGGTATGTTTTAAAACAAAACGAACATAAAACTTTATTTTGTGATAATTATCCAGCTACAACATTTATACTATTTCAATTAATTATCAAATTAATAGGGCATTTAAGTGGTGTGTACAAGACAGAATTTTATGTTTAAAATGAGACAATTACAATTGCCTTGGTTTTTAATACAGATTACACAGTATAGCTTTAACAATTCTTTTTGCGTAATAAATTGATTTTCTTGTGCATAATCTGAACCAAAACAATTGTTGAAGTTAATTAAGCGTAATAGAAAACACAATCTAGCAGGGTGAATCAGCCTCCTGACCCACATGTTCTTTTGCTGCCTACACAGCTCCTTTGTCAGAACTCGATATAGTCGTTCTTCTACAGTATAGTATAAATAGTCTGGCTATGTCCTACAATAAGTTCAGGATAGAATCTACAGAGTATCTAAACATTATAAAAGTATAACAACAAACAACAACATCTATTTAAATTATAAAAGATAGAAGAAAATGCAAAAACGAACAACTTTGTCAGCTGCGGGGCACTAAATAGTCCAACTTCATCAGAAAATGATGTCCCATATTAATAAAAAAAAAATGTATTTGTGTATTTTTTATTAAATAGAGGCCTCCCTGTGTCAGGGGTGTGATTTTTTTAGACTGCAGAAGATCCTTTTTTTTTTTTAGCAGATAAAGACAGCGTGTGGCCATTTCTATAACTGTGTCAGCAGTTTTACTTTGTTGTTGTGGTGGAAAAGGAAGAATCTGGATAGTGCGCAGATTTGCTGACACCACAGAGCGGTGGATAGCCCAGTTTTCACATACCAGTTGTGTTGTGATTGCTTATCCTGAATTCTGATCCACACTCAAAGTCAAGTTAAATTTTGTTTGGTGCATGCATGAGCTATTTTGTGGCAGCCATTTTTGAGCCGAGGACATTGGTCGACGTATTCAGCCTCTTAGCCCCCCAGTGCCCTCTGTGTCCATCTGCAGTCTTGTCTCTGTTAAACCCCTGTGCGTGTGTGTCCATGCACCGATGTGTGCTCTGTTGGATGTGCCGTCTCTTGTCGGCGCTGCAGCCTCTGAATGTTTGATGTGACCACTGGCGTGAGGAGAGGATCTGGAGTGTTGAGGTCAAGAAGGTGTGCTTTGACATACTGAGGAGCAGGAGCGCAGATGAGGGGCTGCTTCACATTTGTCCTGTCAATAGCTCCACTCGGGGGAATATTCTGTCCCACTACCCCAGGTTACTACTCTCACTAGCCTCCCTGGCGTAGATCCTGCATCGTTTATCTTTGCATTGCAGCCACTGTCTTTAGGCTTTAATGGTTAAATGATGGTGCATTGCATTATCAACAAACAGAAGGAATCATTGCGGATCTTTGGGATTTGGATGATGTGAAACATGCTAGTAGTTGTCACGTGCTGTCTGTCAGTGTTTGGGAAGAGAAACACTTGTCCCAGGATAGCCAGCTCAGTGAGAGTTGTATATGGCAGCAGTATTTGCTGTATTTCTGCAGCTCTGGTTCAATAGAGAGGGGGAGCTGTGGCTCTATATGTCCCTGTCTCTGCGCTCTGTCATAGCACAGTCAGGTGGCCACACAAACACTCCACACAGGCTGATGTATTACCACAGCTTAAAAGAAAACACCAACATCTACTACATCATTGAATGTAAGTTCAGTAAGTCAACAATACATATGAATTGATTATAAAGACAAATTAAACTACAATTTTAAAGGAGGTGTTCACATTCTTCCCTCATTCCCTGCTATTCAAGTAATCAAGAGCAATCCTTACGCATGAAGCATCTTTTCCATACACACGTCAAAGTACCCAAAAGCACGTTTATAAGCCACATGTTTGCATATTTACACTTTGTTTCACATGTTTTAGAATGTGTCCTGGAAGTTTTTGTACAACACAAACATTTTTTTATTTTTGCGAAAAGGCAGATGTTTTATTTCCCCGATCCATAACGTTTGAGGCGAGCAGCTCCTCCAGGTCGGGCCATGTTGCAGAGTGCCTGAAAGTTTTACTCCACCAAAATATCTTTAGGCTTCTCAGCATCCACTTGTTTATGTTGTGCAGTTCAATAGCGGTAACATGGTGAGCACTTATCAAGCACTCAATACGACTGATAATTCTCAAGTATGAGAAGGTGTTGAGGCTGCAGAGGGGAAGAGGCTGCCGGTGGGTGGACGGGGTGTGAGCTGTGGGAGTGCAGTGTGCTTAGTGTGGAGCAAGCAAAAGCAAAGAGGGAAGAAGAGCTATAGTAATCCATTAAACAATCCCTCCATCTACGGATTAGGTTAGGCCATCAGGAGATAGCTTCTTCACTCTGAGAGAGGGCCGAGGTGCGGGTCAAGCATTTAGTAATAAGCTCAACTGTCCCATCGCTACCTGTTACCAAGGTTACCCGTGCTGGCTCAATTCTGGAAAAAAAAGTGCCCAAAAATAATCCATTTATCTTTAGAAACATCGCCATTGTGTATCATATGTTTTGGGATTATTCTGGAGCTCTGTAAGAATTGTGAAACATGCATCAAAATCTACATATGCAACATTCAACATACTCCAAAATGTTATGTTCACTTGTCTGAGGAAATCCGTGTTTCTAGTGGTTGTAATGTTAATGTGAAATGTGTTATGTTTGACCATTATTTGATCCCAAGCCTCCGTCCACTGGCCGTGAGCTATCATCCCCACAACTGCAATCTGATCATTCTGATGTCCTGTTTTCTGTGCGTTTGTCCTCAAAAGACCCCATCGAGTACATCCCAATGCTTTAGGACAACTACTGTTTGACGCTCAGCAAAATAAAAGCCTTCAAGTTGAGGTCACCGTCAGAGGTCGCTTTAGGTGTCTGATATCAAGTGTGATATAACTGTGGGGTCATCCCTCTTCGGGACGGCCTGAGCTGATGGTAGGGTCCGTGGATAGTACCAGTAGTTAGGCCCTGCAGAATGCTGATGCACCATTTGTCTGGCCCATGTTCTGGACTCCATGATGGATGACATGCGCTGATGCACAGGCTCTAAGTGATTCGGGAAGATTGAAGACTCCCAATTCACTTACAGAAGCTTTGTGCTCTATTCCATAACCAAGCAATCAGAGCTATGTGCACATGTAAAATGAACCACTGGGCGTTGGATGTAAGAGAGAGCCCTGCATAACCTGAATGTGCCTTAGTCTGCGGCAGGCACCACTACAGAGAGTGGCCAGGGAGGCTGGCATGTCAATTCATTTAGGCATGTGCTGTAACAGTTCATGATATTGTATTACTCTGATCAATATGTGACTGAAAACAGGGAATGTTTAGTCATATTGTTTGTGACAGCTTTATCAGTATAGAGAGAAGGCCTTTTATTACACACAAGGTTCTCTTCGTGTCAGATAATGCTGCAGGACTTTCCCCCCATTTATGCTCATATCCTCATCGCTTATACGCTGTATAAAATGCCAAAATGTTAATGTCAGACATGAGACTTGATTTCTCATAGTGATTTATGTCCTCTGTAGCGGACATTGGTCTTGAGTCTGTAAGTCAGGCTGTTTACATGCCTGGCTTGCCATGTCTATCTGAATCCTATTGTCCTGTAGAGGGGATATCCAGAGCATTCTAACTATATATAATGTGTCTCTAGCTGTGGGACAGTGAGACTTTCCTTCAAAATTGCAGAATTTTATGGACCCAAAGTAACTGAGAGAGCTAGTTTTTGCAAAATCAGATAACTTAGGGTTACATGAAAATGATAATTTGAATTAATTAGTGACAGTAGATTCAGACTTGGAGCTGTGAGAAGATGAGCTGAAGGTCTAGTATTAGAACAGAACAGTGGAGGTTTAGAGGAGGAAGCATCAGCAGGTTTGTGTCTGTGCTATAACACTAGTGTCCATTATGGGGGAAGAACTCTGGGGTAATTAAGTAAAGGTGTTGTGTGTGAGCACTTTGTGTGGTTCTGTTTTCTAAAACCGAGCCCGTCACTGCTGAAACACACTGACATCCCAAACACACGTCACACCCGTGGAAGTGTGAGGGGTCAGTGTCACTTTACATTCATTCACATGAAAAAAAAACTTCAAACCATAATGATTATAATATATAATAATGATAGAGGTGATTTTAGCTTGAAATGAAATGTTAATGTAACCTAATTTAATATATAAATGATTATGATGATTATGATGTTAACGTCAGATTTATCAATACAGTAAAAATTACATTATCATTTATGATTGGCTAGGAAAAAAAATACTCACGATTATTTTCCCCATATTGATCGATCTCGATTTTTGATTTGATTTGATTTTTTAATAATAAATTAAATACATCTTGCTGATTCATAAAATTAGATTCATCTTTTGTTCAAACCTCAGCTCTAACAAATACAAATGCTTTCCTCCAGTTTCGTTTAACACACAAAAGTCTTCCATTGTCTCGTCCAAACTCCCAAACTAGCTATTGTTTGTGCCACAGAAATGGCTGTAAACCTGTTGATTATTGAATCCTATGACAATTATTGAGATTGACCAAAACAGAGATTGTGATTTTGATTAAATTTCGAGTAATTGCCCAGCCATAGGATTTACATATTTCACCTGTATCGACCCGGTGTCCTCTTCAATGGACATATCATACCGCCTTTGCTATGCCCAATCCCGTCAGATCTTGGAAGCTAAGCAGGGAAGGGCCTGGTCGGTACTTGGATGGGAGACCGTTTGGTAACACCAGGAAGCCTGGGGTGAATGTGGTGTGTGAGTGAGTGGTTGGTGGTGGTCGGAGGGGCCGATGGCGCAGACTGGTTGCCTCGCTTCCGTCAGTTTACCCCAGGGCAGCTGTGGCTACAACAGTAGCTTATCACCACCGAGTATGGAGTGAATGAATAATGACGACAATGTAGCGCTTTGAGAAACTTGTTAACACAGGCTTGTAAAGCGCATTACAAGTGTAAGGCATTATTATATTATTATTATCATAAAAGTTAAATACATAAAAAATTTATGAAAATGAAAAAAAAGAAATTGTAAAATGTTTATTTTAACCCTTTCACTCAAATTAAGTCAAAGTCACATAAACTTCTTTTTGCCCAGTCCCTAGGAGGATAATGACATCCTCCTAAATAGTTCTGTATTTGGGACTTTAAGGTTAAGGTATACTTTTTTGATCCTTCCCTGTATTTTACTCATTGCGGGGGCAGCCTGATAGGAGCAGAGGGCAGCCATAGTATGTAGGAAACCAACGCAGACACGGGGAGAACATGAACACTCCACACAGAAAGGCCCTGTGTGGTTCGAACCACGTGCCCAGGACCTTTAACCTCTGCTGCAGTGGTTGAGCAATAACATCTCAGATTGTCGTAAACATTACCAAAGCAGTTCATTGTAAGCATTTTTGGTAACATTTTAGAGACAAAACTACAAATGTTATGCACTATTAAAACCTTTTGTTCTAGCTGTTTTGTCATATACAACCTTTGGTTTCTTTATGGTGGGATCTGGCCCCACCTCTGTCTACCTCCTACTTCCTGTCTGCCTCTTTAATGAGGAAACATATGCCTAGACGGGCGCTTCCTGGATGAAGTGCTACAAGATGTTATGCATCCTGCATTACACCAACAAAAAGATGATAAAATATTGATCAACCTGTAACAGGTCTCCTCCTTTGAAGAGAGCTGGATAATCACCTATGTCTGCTGTTTCTCTCAGGATCCTTTCAGAGGCTTGAATGTGATCGGCGCTGAATGTCCTTGATAATTTTGTAATCGATTTTTCAACAGTGCCACACTGATTTTCTTTTGATGAGCCATTGAGTAATTCCAGGGTGGACGTGTCGACTGAACATGATGTGCCATGACTAACACACTAACACGTGTTCCAACTAACAAACATGTTTCCATTTGCTTTTAACACTGAGCAGAAGTCTCAAAGAACAGCCCTGGACTTAGTTTGAGACATTTTACTTTTGCTTTAGTTTACATTTTATACCCCAAAGTTTGTCTAATGTGTTAGAAGAGTAATCAAAGCTGCCCAGACAGATTTTATTTCACTGTTAATCGAACTGTGGTCCCTTTTTCTGAGCCTGTGCTTCCCCAAGGCCTTAAAAGCCACCACTGAATGTTTTAATCCTTCCTTTTTAGAGTGTTGAATGTGAATGTCATTGGGTGTCCTTCATGAATTTGCCATTGATTTTCCTTGTGCATAAAGCAGTTTTCCTGAGGCTATATGCCAGTCGCAGCCACAGGTAGCCGTCTCAAACAGGGGACGCACGCACACTGCAAACCGAGCCCGCCTGAGTTTACTGCTACATAATCCTCATATGGATATAAAGATTATTCTTTTATAGCTAAACATGAGTTAGAAATACATTACGTTAGATGTTTACTGGCACTGAGGAAACTATTCCCAAATTACCAACTTGGAATGTCGATAAAACATGATAGTTTTCATTGGCCCTTTCGCACAAAGGTAAAGTTTTATTGCCCAACTCAAAAACGGAATATCTAGCAGAGGCTGAAATTACTCAATTTCAAAGTATTGATTTGATTTGTTTGTTTAGAATTAATTGCTCGATTATGCAACTTGTTTCAAGACATTTTGTTTTAAATGCTTAAAATGTGACGTGGTGCCTGTGATGTGGTGTAGCAGTGCACTAAACTGACATTTAGGTTCAGTTCAGCTATTTGGATGGTTTAGTTTTTTTTTTTTAAAGAAAAAAATGATAAACTTGTCAATTAATAATAATAATAATAATAAATTTTATTTATAATGCACTTTACATTTGACACCAAATCTCAAAGTGCTACAGCATAGTTAAAAACAAAACATCATAAAATACAACACAACATATATTAAAAGACAGGACTAAAAAACGAAAGCATTAGCTGTTAAAATAAGCTTTAGTAAAAAGGTGGGTTTTAAGTCCTTTTTTGAATGTGTCCACTGTCTGTGGGGCCCTGAGGTGGTCTGGGAGGGCGTTCCACAGGCAGGGAGCAGCGGCTTCAAAGGCCCTGTCGCCCATGGTTTTGAGCCGTGTCCTGGGCATGACCAGACGGTGCTGTTGGCCTGACCGGGTCCTGGTTGAGGTGTGTGGTGTGAGCAGTTCGGTGAGGTAAGTGGGGGCCACACCGTGCAGACAGTGATGGGTGTGCAAGAGGACCTTGTATTGTATGCGGGACTGAATGGGGAGCCAGTGCAGTGTACGGAGGATGGGGGTGATGTGCTCGTGTTTTCGCACCCTCATCAGGATCCTGGCAGCGCTGTTCTGAACATACTGGAGCTTTTGGAGGCTCCTGCCAGGGATCCCGATGAGGAGTGCATTACAGTAGTCAAGCCTGGAGGAGACAAAAGCATGAATGAGCTTCTCTGCAGCAGGAAGGGAGAGGGTGGGGCGCAGTTTGGAAATATTACGGAGGTGAAAGAAGGCAGTTTTGCAGATGGAGGTGACATGATTGTCAAAAGAAAGGTGGGGGTCAAATTTAACCCCTAGGTTAGTGACAGAGGGAGAGAGGGGAATGGTGTGTCCAAAGAATGAAACAGTGGTGATTGGAGAGGAGCAGAGTTGATGAGAGGTTCCAGTTTGAATGGCTTCTGTTTTAGAGCCGTTGAGCTGCAGGAAGTTTTGACTCATCCACGCCTCTATCTCCTCCAGGCAGGAGCTGAGGCGGGCAGCCGTGGCAGAGGGGGAGCTAGAGGGAGTGACTCGGAGGTAGAGTTGTGTGTCGTCAGCATAGCAGTGGAAATTAATTCCATGCTTGCTGACGACACGACCCAGGGGAAGCATGTAAATGGTGAAGAGGGTTGGGCCGAGTACGGAGCCCTGGGGGACCCCACAGGTGACAGTGTGGGGTCTGGATTTTGCGTCCCCCAGAGCTACATACCCGTTTCTTTCAGTGAGGTAGGAGTGAAACCATTGAAGGGCGGTACCAGAAAGACCAGTGTAGTGTTGGAGCCGGTGCAGGAGGATGTGGTGGTCTACAGTGTCAAACGCAGCAGAGAGGTCGAGAAGAATGAGGAGGGATGTGGAACCGGCGTCAGAAGCCATCAGCAGGTCGCTGGTGACTCTGATGAGAGCTGTTTCTGTGCTGTGGGAGGGACGGAAACCAGATTGAAATTTCTCATATAGCCTATTAGTTTTGAGATGATTATGGAGCTGGGTGGAAACAACTTTTTCGAGGAGTTTGGAAATGAATGGGAGATTTGAAATTGGTCTGTAATTTGACAGGGGTATAGGGTCCAAGGTGGGTTTTTTGAGGAGGGGTTTGATGAGAGCAGTTTTGAGGGAAGTGGGAACATGGCCTGTTTCTACGGACAGGTTTATTATTTTGGTTATGAGGGGACTGATGGAGTTGTTGTGAGTTTTAAGCAGAGGAGATGGGAGGGGGTCAAGGCGGCAGGTGGATGGTTTGGATTTACGGATGATGTTCTCGACCTCCTGCTGCGTTGTGAGGTAGAATTGTGATAGAGGTTGTGCGATGGGTGTTTCGGGCAGGTCTAGTGAGGTGCTATTTAGAAATGGGAATGAGGAACGGATAATGTTAATTTTTGAAGTGAAAAAGTCAAGAAACTGGTTGCAATTTGTATCTGTGTGACTGTAGAATGATGAGATTTGTGGTTTGAGGATGTGATTTATTGTGGAGAACAGTTTTTTGGAGTTACCTGGGTTGTTGTTTATGAGTGTTGAGTAGTGTTCTGACCTAGCCTTGGAGAGTGCTTTGGCATAAGCCCTGCGATGTTCCCGGTAGGCCAACTTATGCACCGTCAGGCCAGATGTTTTGCAGGCCCGCTCCAGGACACGGCCAGACCTCTTCATCCCTCTCAGCTCGTTTGTAAACCAGGGGGCAGAGCGGGTAAATGTGACTGTCCGGGTTTTTATTGGAGCAAGACAGTTTAGAATGGAGGTGAGGCTGGTGTTGTAGTAGTCCATTAAGTCGTCAGCTGATGAGTGAGGAGAAGGGGCGAGATGCTGGAGATGTTGACTGAGGGCGGTGGAGTCCAAGTTCTTTATGTTTCTGAACGTAATATGGCGTTTTGGTTTGGTGAGAGGAACCGATATTGGGATTTTAACTGTAACCGCCAGGTGATCGGAGACGCCGACGTCATACACCTGAAGGCCTGAAACTGGGAGGGAGTCTGTAATGACGAGGTCCAGTGTGTGCCCCCTATTGTGTGTGGGGCCATCCACGAGCTGCAGGAGGTTAAGACAGTCCAGGGTTTCTTTGAATTTGGAGGCCAGTTTACAGTTATGTTAGCGGCTAGCCGAAAACCAGGCGTGTACCGGTGAATGACAGCGACACAAGCCAGGATAATCCACAGCTTCCACAGGGATGGTATTCCACGTGCAGACATCCGCTTGAAGGCAGAGGCGATGCAGGATCCGTGGAGACTGATGGGACTCGATGTCATGAGAGTAGCGGCTACCACCGCTAGCATGGCCGCTCCAGGCAAGCGGCCATCGGGCTTCCAAGCCCCGGTGAAAGGACAGTCCAGGGAGGACATGTAACACCAGGACAACAGCAGTAGGCACAATCCTACTTGAAGCACCCAATGTTGGTTCCAGGGCTCAGGGATTTGAAGCCAAAGAGTGGAGGATGCACTCTGACTTTGCCGGATTCAGCGTAGTGACAGGTATGTGCCGGGTAACACTTCACGTAACAATCAGTACTAAGAAGCGCAAAAAATATCAGTCAATTGCTGTAGTGATTACAATAACTACCGCAAGAATAGTAATAGTACGGTAGGACGGTAGGACGGATTTGCAGAAAAGCGGCGAACAGCCAGCGCCAGCGTCCTCTCCGCTCCTCCGTCCAATAGTTTAACTTGTTACTTACCGTCCCTCCTGATCAGGGGTTAGAGTTAAGATTAGAGCTAGGCACAGTAAATGTGATGTAAGTTGTGTTTCACTCACACAGATCTTAAACATATTTTGCAGTTCACATTTCACCATAGTATTTTATGTAAACCCAACACCCATTTCAAACACGACAAACAAGTAAACAAACACAGTAAACAAAAGTGAAAACAAAGAAAAAAGTCATAAAACAGTAAATGCAATGCTAGAGCAGTCTGCACACAGTGTATTTATTGAGCATGTGCTGGTCATTTTCGGGGGTCATTTGAGGGATATCCTTCATTAATGAAGTAGTGATGATTCTCGCACTTTGTTACCGAGTCTTACTGTTTTGAGAGACCACATTTTCAGGAAAATGATGATGGTTCTCTTGAACAAAAATCCGTATAAAATGCCGTTCATTGTAATTCTCACAATTTGCATTGCAGCCAGAAACCCTCAGAAACCTAAAATAATATAGCTTGGAATCTCTACACGATTAAATCACAAATCCTTTGTGTTTCATTTCGTTGGATACTTTTTAAGGGGTTCGACTTTACAAAAAGGATATGGCCTGAAGGATATGATTGTATTTGTGCGTGTGTGACTGACATAGGTCCCTGTGCCTTTGACCACTGGTGCCTGTCAGATCTGTGGAGCGTAGCGGTCTTACTGCTGAAGCTGCACACAGAAACCTCCTCGAGGCATTAATATATTTCCCTAGAGTTGAATTAATGCCTGGTTGGATGACGGTGCATACTGTATCTAGTCAAATAAGCAGCATGTCAACTTTATCAAAGAGAAAGAGGAAAGCTTATCTTCTCAGACCAAAGCATTGCTGACTTGTCCGGACCATTAGAAGGCAGTGTCCTGGTGTGACAGGTTGGTTGTCCCTGTAGCATGGGGGGCAGGAGGAAAGGGAGCTTGTCGAGCTGCTCCTCTCTTGGGAAGAGGATGGACGAGAGGCAGCACACATGGAGACATGTGGAATGAATCTCCGTCTTGTCAGCCAGCCTCATTAGAAATAGACACTATAGAAACGCCAACATGCTGTGTTTATTCTCACACAAAATGAACACAGTAAACAAAAGTGAAACAAAAAATTGGGATTATTATTATTTATTTATTTTCACATTGACATAACCTTTATATAATACACAACTCAACAGTAAAGCTTTTTTTATTCTTCAGCCATCACTTCACTGAGAAAAGGTTATTCTAGTTACGGCCGGGCGATTTCTGAACCAAGTGACGAAAGCCATTTCAATTAAACTACTGGTCGTAATACGAGGGTGGGACAGAGACTTATGCTTTGCAACTCTCCCCTTTCGTAGGACAGGAGGCCCGGTTGCCATGGTGACGCAGTATTTCTCCAGAATTGCACATATTGATTTGCAGAGGCGTCAACGGCCGAGCAAGAGTGAGAATAAATGTGTGTGTGAGTGGGTGTGCGCGTGTGCGTGCACCGGGGGGGATGGGCTGCCCAGGGAACGAACAGGAGGGAGTCCATAGGTTGGATTAAAGTCATAAAACAATAAATGCAATACTAGAGCAGTCTCTGCACGCAGTGTCTTTATTGAGCGTGCACGGATCATGGTCTTTACATGTAGGGATATCCTTTATTAATTTAGTGATGATGATTCTCGCACTTTGTTACCGAGTCTTACTGTTCTGAGGGAGGTGCTGTTACCTGGCCTTGGTTTTAAAAACAATAGTTGTTGGGATAGGCACTCAGTGGTACAGTGGCTGAAGCAAAGGAGCCTGGCTGAAACAGAATTCACATATGTTATTCCTTGTATGCTCGACAGTTTAATCAATATTTGTGCACATGAAAAACTGTCTCCTAAAGCTGGAAACCAGAGAATCAGAGCTCCACAGTCTGTGATGTAATAGGGTAGAAAAATGCCTTTAGGCCTAGAACTGATAGTGATAAGTGTCATTAGATGTTGAATAGCTTTGATGAAGCTTACCTAATTTTGTAATTATTGACCATTCTGCTGTTACTTTAGGACATGAGGCACATGAGCAAGAGGTCTGACAAAATCTGTTCAGATCAATTCCATTCCAATCCAATAGAGCATGAATGTTTTTTGTATCTTATTTAAGAAGAGTATTTCGAGATCAGATGGTCGAGCCACTTGAAACATACACCTCAGAACTTGTAAATTCTCTCTCAAGGGCAAATTAATGCTGTAAATTTCAAAGTACTCTGGCCAAAATGTCAGCAAATAGTATTTCTAAGGGAAGGACACTTGCCTGTAAATGAATCTATTAAATAAAATATGTGCATGGAGTTTTTTTTTTTTTTTCTCAAAACAAAGTAACTCAATGTCTTCTCTTAGATTCAACAAGCCTGTTCCTATGTCAATTCTATAAAAGCAAATCATTTGGTGATGTTTGCGGTATTTAACAAATATGAAGTCTATTAAGGTGGCGAGCAGGAGAGATAAAAGGTAGCATACTGGAGACTGTTGTGAAAAGCCTGGTGGATGCAAGCGCTCGAATTCCTTGAACGCGGTTTGAAAACTGTAATCCCGGCCCGAAAGGTCAAAAGTCTCAGCAGGTTTTTATTTGTGTCTTTGTGCTGCTGTTTTAAGCCCAGAACACGCTTTGTAGTGCGTTCAAAGAGCAACACGAGGGGTCTGTGAGGGGATTAGTCTGAATGATGACGACGGAGGCGGTGTGTGCTGCTGCTGCTGTTACTGTGTGTGTGCGAGTGAACAAACCAAACCTTCTGTCGGAGAAAGTCAACTTTTCAGCTGCAAGGACAGAAAAACAGGGACTAGAGGAACAAAGGACAACTGGTGTGTGCACAAAGTGAGTTTTTTCCTCAGTATGGCAGGTGATGCAATGGATTAGTAGATATGGTAATGATGAGGTTTTTAAAGATGACGTGTTATACGTGTTTGTGTTATAGCAGTAAAGCATCAGTAGTGTTTTCGCTTGCGCTCTATAAGTGGAAATGCTTATTTCATGCTGAGTTGAGACACTGGCTGTCTCAAGTCCCTCTGGGAGGGCTGCAGTTACAGGCTGGTGTGCATGTAATTGCGGCTCATGGTGTTAAATAAGTGTGAGGCCATTCTTAGTCATCCTCTTCTTCTTCATATTGTACTTTTTTACCCCATTTCAGTGATATTTAGGATTAAGCCACTGTCTGAAATAAAAACACGTTAAAAATAATCAGAAATAAAAATCAATAAACAGCTTAACCTTTCAAAATTGAACCTCTCATGCTCCTTTTTCAACATTATGTAAATCTGACTGCACATGTTTCCTTTTTAATTTATGCATTATAATAAAACATAATTGAAAACCCTACCAAAGCTTAAAGGTGATTATAATACCACAACAATGACCTTTTATAGGCAGTTTTTTCTACTTTTTCCTGGGCAGAACACAATATTTTAGAATTAACATCAAACTATTCAAAGGTACATAACAGAACACATTTCTCCAACTAACACCAAAATCCGAAGGGCTGCCTTTTTCCTCGCATATGCCACACAAGTCCAAGTGTGTATCCAAGCATTAGCCAATACAGTATTCACCACGCTGGCCCAGAGGTCTTGTGGCCAGGGACTTAGAGTGGAATTCAAGAGCCTCAATCACTTTGTCAAAAACACACCTAATCCTGTGTTACTCCACAACAAACACACACGCGGCGCCCCGCTATCCCTCTCTCACACTCTTTTGACCTCCTTCTACATGCAGCGCAGCACCCTCGTGGCCGCAGCGCACGTATAGGGCCTTATGTACCCGTGTGCTCGCCGACGTGTTGCTGTGTTTATTTGTCTTTGTCTTGCATTGTGATAGCGCTCGGAGACATTGTTAGCCCCCATCGCTGCCGTGTGTGCTGGAGCTCAAGGTCTCAGCCTCGGTCTCCGGCTGTGGTCTCCTTCCCAGCTGCTCCTGAAAGCTCCACTCTGCCTGAATGAGCTGCTAACCTTGGCACCAAATCAATATCAGCCAAACTCTTTGAAGAATCACAGATGGAACTGGCCTCAGTGCTCTGCGCGCTCCTGCGATCACCGTGATTGGGTGTGTGCGTGTGTGTGTGTGTGTGTGTATGTGTGTCTGTAATTGCGGCCAGTCTTTGCCTTGTCTTCGCCTTTGCTTTGGCTCGGATCCAGCGAGGAGTTGCACAGTGTGATGCGTGGAGTGTCTTGCTTCATTCATGATTGAGGCTCTGGATCCACCCCCCCCCCATCTCCCAAATGTTTCTGCTTTTCACTTTGCTATTATGAATTTCATTAGCGTCAACACCGGTGTGAATTAGTGCGAGACTTCTTTTGAATTCCTGGCAGCCATTTTGGCCCTTGTCCTTGGCCTAGACACACACCAGCGCCTTCTACTGTACACGCACACACACACGCACACACAAGGATGCTTCCTGTAATCCAGCCCTGTATCATCTGATCTGGGTGTTGCTGAGGCTGATCGATGGCTGTGTTGAAATATCCCAGGGCATGATGGGATGCTTGCATTCACACAAGCATGGAAACATATCAATAGCTTGAACTGTTCAGACCCATCATCTCTGTTTCCAAATACAATTAAACCGCTTCTTTTACAAAAATGCACTCGGTCCAAAATGTAAACACATCCAAACAAATCTAAGTTGATTTTTTTTTTTTTTTTTCCACAGTTGCAGCTGCTAAACCTGAGCAGCATTTGAGCAGTCTGCGAGGAAATAATACAATTAAATTCTCTGTTTGGGAAATGGATACATTTGAAAAGGTTGTGCTTTCTATATTAACAATGTTAGAGTGTAACCGAGTCGGCTTACATGTATGTTCAGGGCAGCCAGAACAGTATGTCTGCTGAATTAATTATGCGTTCACCAAAACAATACAGATGTCTATAACTGAGGCTTATATGTAACGTTTAATGTTTGTAATGAGCTGAGTGTTTATGTTTCAGTGTATCATATTCATACTTATCATTGAGTAGCTGTTATTGAAGGGGTTGTACTTATGTATACTAGTTGTATAGTGAAATCATTGGCTGTGTATTATAAGCATTCATAAACCTGGAAGATTGGAAGTAGCTCCAATGTTTAAAACAACTGATGGCTATTGTAATGGATATTGTAACATATTGCTGGGCACTTAGGTGTTAGTTCCTGCTTGAAAACTGGAAATAAAAACATTCATTGAAATTAGAATTTTAACAAAACCTACATATCATTTGTACACATCATTGAATAAATCTTGCTTTGAGTTCAATAATATTTGAACCCAGTTTTCATGTGACATCAAACCAAAATGCGTGTGGTTTGCTTTTGTCATGAAAATAGTCATGGAAGTAACTTTGTCTCACTTTTACGCACCTTTTTTCTTACCAGTGTGTCCTATAAGTGTCGTCGTGATGTCCTTCTCTCTTTTCTTTCTCACTTACTTTTTTACTTATATCTAACATACATACATTTATCTTGCTTTTCTTTCACTAACTGGGCTCTGGTAAACAAAGGGCTGTGAACGATTGCCACTTCATTCTGTTTACCGCAGTATTACACCCATACAGTGCGTCGTCTATGGACCATCTATTCACACTAACTTCATACTCCTGTTTACTGAGCTGTAGCGTCAAGGTCACAATCGTTCACTCACTTGCCTGGAAAAGTAAGTTACCCACCAATAAGTACAGTAATAGCTGCTGTAGCATTGTTGACTTAGGAAGATTTTACTCTGAGAAAAAGTGACTTATTAGCTGAGACATTAAAATAATAAATGCTTTCATTTATCAGATATTCAGTGTAAACATGTTGTGTCGTCACAATAGGTTAATCCTCCAGCCAGGTGATTCTGACAATCATCTTATTTCGCATCAAGAATATACATTTACTTCCTAGTCTGAATCCTGGACAACTGCACATTGATAAACCCAATTGCATGACTTCAAATAATAACAACGCCGCCCAAGAAGTGACTTCCTGTTTCGATCCAGCGCGCCAAAATAAAAGCACACAGCTCGTCTCATCGATTAGTTCAGCAGATACTTGCAACATGACAAGAATATAATTAAATACACACATTTTAGTGCTTTGTCTGGCATAAAGAAAGTTGAAGATGGCGCTTTTATTTTGTGTGTTGGATCGAAACAGGAAGTCACTTCTTGCGGCGGCGTCGTTTTGAGTTGAAGTCATGCACAGAGTCATTTCATTCATGCCGTTTTATTCAATGCCATTGCCATCGTTATCACCGTATAATTTTGTAAATGTGTTCAATCTGTCATTTTGTGTCAAGAGTAGTGCTTCTTCATAGCTTTTCTACTTTCAAGTGTCTTTTCAAACTTAAGAACAGGGCCTTCTTCTCACTCATCAAAGCTTGGCAAAAGTAGCCAAATTTGTCTGTGTCCTGACTCGGAGTCTATTGACATGAAGGACAGCCACACAATAACAAATATATTCTCTGATTGTATCCCGCCATCATTTTTCTTCGTCTGCTTCTCTCAGCCCTCTGCCTTCTCATTTCTTTTCCCCTTCCTGCTGTCCTCATTATTTATCTTTAGTCTATTCTATTACCTTCCCCCCAGTTCGTATGCCTTCCTGCCTTCTCGTATTGATTTTCATTTATAGGTTTTCATCCTTTTCACTCCCATATCTCTGCGCGGATGGCACCTCGCAGCTCGCCTCTCTCCATGCCTTCTTCATCCCCCTCTCGCCACTCACACCAGTAAATGCCTCCCCGCCTTCTCGTGCTGTTCCTTTGTTATAGTATCAGATACTTGTTGGGCTGTGCATTGCTGAGAGGCCAAGTGGCGACAAAGTGTGCGCGCCGCAGGTGAAGAAGTCTGGGTAGTCGCGCTCAAAAGTCAGAAAGGTCATGGCCGCTTTCTCATACATCATAGAGAGACGCTCGTATGGATTCAGAGGCAGTTCCAGCAAAGCATCAAAGATTTACTCATGGAGGGATGCAGTTTGTTTACTTCCCAGAACTGAAGTGGCCTCTGTGCTTGTATTTCCACAGAGAAAGTAGAACAGGTGGGGTGGTATTTTGCAAACTGAAGCTTTTTATCATGTTACAGGGTTACTTCCTAATCAAAAAAAATACTTTCAGTTGAGTTTTGAGGCATTCACGCATGTTTGAGAAATCTTTTAATCTTTTGCAGTGCTTATATGAAGTGCTGCCCCACCTCGTACTTGCTCCTCCAGTTTAGCACCGACCAGGAAGCGCTGCCCTTACCTCCCGCTCCCGATCCACAGCACATGCTCCCTACTCCTTCGCAAAGCAATAAAAGTCTAAAATATCCATCAAAGCGTCTATACAAAAAGACTACACACTCTATATTACTGTTGTATCGTGACGGCACATCCATGAAGCAAAAAGTGTGTTTTGATAAAGGAGTGAGGGGAGGAGGGGCTTAGGGACAATGCGCATGTTGATCCTGGCACGTAGGTTAAGGGAAACGTTCAATAAGTTGTTTTGGATCAGTAAAGCATTGTCTAACATTGTCGGATGCAAACTAGCTTTTTAGCTATAATCCGGTGCAGTACATCTCTGTCTCTATGAGCTTAATGTCTTTGTACATTGTCCCTTAAATAAAGATTAAACTAAGCTAACAAAGTTTAAAGTGATGATCAAGATTTTTTTTTAAATTGTTACGCTTTCATTTTCATATTTGCAGAGAATGTTCAAAGTTGGATTTCCAATATTATGGAAACCTGCATTGCAAGCTCACACAGCTGCTGTATAGAGCATGTGCATTAGTCACAACTGAGAGACAGGATCACTCCAGTTGCTCTACTTGTTCAATAAAAGTACTGAGACGGCTTTTACACAACATTATAATAATTATTAAATACTAAAACAATAGCCGACCCGCTTATCAGACAGTTTCACTTTACAACCACATCCCAATTTTACAAAGAGGACATTATCTGTGTGCCTGCTAGATGCGGGGTGCAAATCGGAGTCCATGTTTGTTTTGACTCTTCAACCAACAAGGAAGCGTCGTAGTATCAGAGCAGCAAAATGTCAACTTGAAGATAAGCGATAAGGAAATGGTGCGGGCATTGGAAATGAGTGTGTCCTTATTCTTGCACTCCTTAGACAAACACACTAATATCGACTTGAGTTATTAATTTACCAGTCAAAGAGTCATCCAGGGAAGCGGACTCTTTCACATTGATAACGAGAGCACGGCTCAGGCTACTCAAAAATGATTTTTTTTTTTCAATGTGTAAAAGGAAGCCGTGTTCATTGACTTTCAAGCCAGTAGATTTGAAAGTGCAACCTGACGTGTGAGTGTTATCTGTCTGACAAGAATTTATGGCAGCGCTGTTAAATGATGGAATCATAACTAACTTTATTGATCCAGATTGTCTCTGAGTAAATACTGCGCATAAGCGATAAAGAATGCTATCAGAAAATATGCTGTCTCTGTGCCAATATTTGTTTAGACAGTTTACCAGTCATGCATGCAACTGGCTGTTTAACTCTCACTCCCACATCTTACAGTATAGTTTGTTATAGCGATTTGAACACTATTAATGTGTAAAGAAGAACATGGTCCACTATTATTACAGCATCTAGCCATGTAGTAGTAAGATGCTGCTCTTGTTTGAGTCAATATGTGTAATGAATTCATTGGTTTACAAATCTCAAAAAGTGAAGACAATTGCATTAATTCAAATTTTGGTATTTATAAGCTATTTAAATGTTATATAATGTGTACATCATGGACCGTATGTTGCTGGAATAAAATAAAAAGAAAAGAAAAGAAACCACACTATTGTTTTTTGTCTCTATTTACATTTAAAATATATTATTTTGTTTGCAAAGATAAGAGATATGCTTTTTCGAAAATTGTAAATATTACTACAAGCTACCAGGCCTGCTGCACGGGAAAACCATGGTGAGTTCTGTCAAACAGCAGTAAGCTGTGGGGCTTCATCTCTACGGGCACTGTTGGAAAAGCATCATACCTATGATTTGTGAGCAGGCAACTGTGGTGTAAAATTTAAGGTTGTGAGCGTAGGTCATGGGCCTTGACAGATTTGAATCTGTATAGTGAAATGAAGAGAGCTTGCAGGTGTGCCTTCCTGCTGTGATCGAGTATAAATATGATTACCCGGACCAAGATCGACCACAAGCCACCCCCTTTTCCCCCTTTGCCCCTCCACAGGTCCTCAGACACACTAGCACTTTGCCTTTTTCCTCTCTCTGATTGAAAAAAATCTAAAAGTGTCCAGTAAAAACAGGGGTCTTGGCCCTTCTGTAGCCTGGCATTACCCACACTCCTATTATCCTCAGTGATCGCTGGGAGGCATAACACACACCTAACTGCACACATGAACAATGGCACATCGATCACACATCGCTGCATACTGACATACACGCACACACACACACAACAGCCACAACAAAAACATTGATTTGGCCCCCTCCCTCTGCGGGAAAAAACAGTGCCAATCTTCAACCAGGCTGTAATTTTATGGCACAACAAATGAAAGGGTAATTTTAGCTGGGATAGTGAGGGAGAAGCACAATCGGAGATAAAGGGACAAAGTTTGGTGTCTGAAAGGCCGGTGATGATGATAGCAGGCGCTCAGAGGAGGCAGGAGAGAAGAGAAAAGGGCGCTTTGACAACGCTGACAAGCTCACGCCTCGCTACACAGCCCCGCACAGAAAGACAGGCGCTAAAACACTGCAATTTAGATAGTTTACTGGCCATTGTCAAAACACTAGTGCAATCTGTGGAGGCTTTAACAGGTTTAAAGTCACTCAGTGTAAGACCCCCGGCCAGCATCTTCTATTCATTACTTTCCCTCTATGTCTAAGCGCTTTTGTTTTGTTTTTTATTCTCTCCTAGATGTACAGCTGGTAGATGGCTTCAGATGAAAAGATAAAACTTGGTATATCTTCAATTGAACAGGTACTACTATATGCTACAAAGATGTGGTTGTCAGCTTCTGGCCTGAAAACCCTTTTTTTCATTTGGCATAACCCGAGTAAACACACTCTCAATGACTGCAGAACTGTTGCAGAAATTAAATTAATGCAGAAATCTACCATTTCTCTCTGAACAGTCGACTGGGTAAAATACCAAACATCCGTACAGTTGTCTTTGTTCTTGAGTGCACAGCCTATCAGCTGGCCTTTGAGAAGCACAGGAGCAGATTATGTCGGAAATACTTGGTTAAAGTATTAGTAAACTCATGGTTTTGACTCTGATTCGTCACTGTTGTCTCCTTTATTTGGCCTTTTCCTTCTTTGTTGCCAGATGATATCAGTTTATTGTGTTGCCCTGATGAAGAGAACCCATACCTTTTATTCTGTTTGAAGTAACCCTGCGGTAGATTGATATTGATAACTTGAAATGGAGGCTTTGGTTTGTGGTTTGCAGAGTGGGAGATGTCCAACATTTTCTACTTTTCTTGCTCTCAAAGACAGAATGGGCTGCTGTCTCCACATTGATAAATACACTCTGCAAAGCCAAGAACTCTGACAGTTAATCAGTTTTTCTTCTCCTTTGTCTTTCCTTTGGCATCGTTCATTACTTTCTGTCTGTTTGCCCTTTCTTCCACAAAAAACAACAGTGTGTGTAGCTTAAGGTAATGTTCAATCTTTTAGTAGCATTTTGTTTTGAAATCAAGTAAATTAAACAACACTGATGCAACGCTATCAGTATTTGCTAATCTTTTTTATTTGAATCACCAAACAGTCTCAATAATCCTTTTATCCATTTACTTAGTGTGTAATGTCCCAAATGGATTGAATTTGTATTTACTTTATTTACAATTTCTGTGTCAGTCACAGTGTTGACTCTATGTTGAATATACTATGCTTTTAACCACGTTTTGACAAATGGCCTCATTTCCTAGTTATCCAAAGTGTTGTTGATTTCTGGAGGTATTTTTTAGAATTCATGCAGTCCTCATATTTGAAGACTACTACTACTACTAGAGTAACTAGTAGCCTGACCCAAGCTCCTGACGCAAATTTCTTATACCACCAGACCAATATAAAAGTCTGTGTTGACTGAATCATTTTTTAAATATAACCATTTCACATTTAAAAGAACTTATACAGTATTTGATCATGAGCATCAGCTTCCTGGTTGTAAGCTACGCAGCGGCGGAGTAATATGCTAGTTTACCGGATCTACAGTTGTTTTTTTACCTGCGTCCGGCATTACTACACGTGGAATTCACAAAGGAGCTTTTTACAAATCAGATATGGCAACGTTTGGAGGACTACCCGATGATTTTGAAGAGGATTTTAATGCAGGCTGCTAGTTACCATACACATACAATTCAAATATAGGGACTGCATGAATTAATATCTCCAAAAATCAACAACACTCTGGATAACTAGGAAAAGAGGCCCTATGTCAAAATTCGCGAAATATCCCTTTAAACACTACTTATCAAAATGACTTTTCTCCTGTTCTCATGTCTGAAAAAAACACATATTTAATAAACAAATTTACATCTAGCAGCTATTGTTTTATGACTTGAAAACTACAGTTCAAAACTTATAGCACTTTAATAACAATCAGGAATAGAGCTCCCTTTTAAACCGATTGAGACGAGGACAAACTTTTCTGGTGGTGAAAAGTACTGATAAAGACACTTATTTTTGTCGACAAATGAAAAAAACATCGCCTTCTCACGGCAATACATACTGCCATACGTATTTGAACCACCGGTGATATGGATTCAAACAAAGACACGAGATGGATTCTCATGTTTCTCTAAACTCAGAAATCTTGAGAATTCATTATTTTAGCCTTATTTAGATGTCACTCCCCACTGCAGCAGCATTATTTCTGTTCCTTTAACAGGAAGCTGTGATGTTTCTATGCACAAAAATCCTACGACGCTAACATGACATGATGCATAAATGGACTTCGCTTAATCAATAATAGTAGCTACAATGTTAAATGACTGAATGATTATTATTTTAAAGACTCTTCTTTGACGCTTATTGACCAGTGCCGTATGTGCATTGCATAAGCTCCCCGTTGTCCAGGAGTCACCTTGACCTGACGTGCACGGCCTCATGCACACACTAACAGTCATAAAAAGAGCTTCTAGAGATTTATCCTATATACATTTTTGATGGATTTGTGGCCTGTCGGCTTGATTTGACAGGACAGCACAGGGTATAAAGGGGTGAAGAGCGGGGAGAGACATTCAGCAAATTGTGGTAGCTGGGACTTGAAGCCCGACGCTATGGACAGAACTGTGTTCCGCCATACGTGCTGCAGCCTTTGGGTTTTTGTTTTTATTTTGCATTTATGTTTTCATTCTTGCCAAAACTGAAAATGCCAAGAGCTTGTTATCTGGTTTAAACAAATCATAACTCCTTCAGACGACGGTTAGATCAGTGAGAGATGGATCGCGCGGTGTTCGACTCTGGGATTTTGGGGGAGGGTTCACAGTTTAGAGGTCATGACCTTGAGTATTGATCCGGTTTTGTCATTTCCATGGCGACTGGAGGCCCTTCTCTCTGACCTGCTGGAGTACATTAGACCTGAGATCCATAACGCCTGTTTGCGCTCTCTCTCTTCCTCTGCCTGACATACCTACACAGGGGTTCCAGCACACACCCAGCCAGCTGCTCATCCAAGCACAGGAAGAAACTGAATTAAACCTTAAAAACAATCTGGGCCTGCCGAGAGGACAATTCATCATGATCCGAGCGTGTCAGAGGTGCGTGGTGGGAGTGGGTCCAGACTCCGGTGCATGGGGTGAGCTCGACTGTAGCCACTGGCCAGTTGTCCACTACAGCACGCGCTCACTTCTTGCCCTACACTGGTCTTTAAACACACTCACATTCGAGCCAAGGTCAGCAAGATTGTAAATGAAGCGACATAACTGGCTTGTGCGAGCGAGGAGAGATGAAACGCAAGGACAGGGACTTGAAACGCAATCAAGGGAAGCGTGGGTTAATTCATCCACATTTTCTTCTATCTCCGCGCGGAGGCATTTACTTTATGTCCATTTTCTTTTAACTGTCTCCCATTAAGAGATTCTCTAATTTTTCAACCCATTCAATTCCCTTTTTGCCAACTCTCATACACCCCGTTGTTCTAATTCACTATAGTTTGCAGTGTATATGCCGGCAGGGGCCCGAGGAGCTTGAGGTCCGGCCCTTTTGTGAGGAAATTATTTTCTCGGTGCTGAGGAGGACACTCCAAATCATCTCCAGCAATCTCAGTAATGGCCCTGAGACGCTGCTGCCTTTGTCCTGTAATGGTGACAGATGACTGGCCGGTCAGAAGGGGGCCGTCCAGACGCCTTGCAGAGGGCTGAACAAAACCCGACGCGCACGGCCTCATGCACACACAAACACTTGCATAAAACGCCACTTGAGAGGTGCTGCTGTGATTGCGGGTAATTGTCTCGTCTCAGCGTGGTTGTTAGTGGTTATCCTTAATGATCACTCTCCAAGAGCAGTCCTAACTATCTGTCCTTTCAAAAGGGAAGATGATTCCACTTTACAGAGTCACCCACCTGAGACCCCATCATCGACCACAAGAATCGCCTCCGCTCGACATAAGAGCACGGATAATACCGCTTTTAATTTTAGGCCATCAGAGTGTTTGGACTTCCTGTCAAACCCCTGCGGAGATGAACATAGCAACAGTTATCAGTAGTAGCACATGCAGAAATGTAAGATGATGCAACACCTGGCTTGCTGGGACACAGCAGGTCCTCTTTCGCAGTAAGCAGAGAGTAATGCTGGGGTTTGTGTGCCTGTCCAGAGCGGTAATGGTTAGAATGACACTTTGAGGCCATGTCCTCCATGTCCTGCAGACTTTTCTACAACCATATACAAAACTATCTCTAATGTTGCCATGGATACGTGGAGCCAGGAGAAATAAATATCCAGATTTTCTGTCCACACCACTCAGTCTCCACTTTGCAGAGCGTTGACAAAAGTATCCAAAGTAATAATGTCGTTTATCTGGATGTGTGTGGCCAGAAGGACCAAGCGCAGACAAATATCTGTGTTTATAAAAGTATCTATGTTTGTTTGGACAGGGCTGATTATTATATTTTGTCCTCACTGTTTCATTGCTTTTGACAAGGAACCTGCTGTTTCA
Organism: Gobius niger; assembly: GCF_951799975.1. Lineage (NCBI taxonomy): Eukaryota > Metazoa > Chordata > Actinopteri > Gobiiformes > Gobiidae > Gobius > Gobius niger. The sequence goes on along the minus strand of NC_136855.1, from coordinate 25,651,092 downwards.
GGTAAGATCACATCTACCTACCAACTGCTTTCTGATTACGATTTTGGAGCAATACCTAAGTGCAATGCTTCTGATTTGTAATTTCAAAATACGATTTAGTACGTAGTGCATATTTTAAACGCATTCAGGCATTTAAGAGAAGACTGAAATTTAAGCACAAAAACCACGTGCATTTCAGAATGTCTTGGAAATGTAGTTTTCTGAGACCATCATATCACCTAAATAATTGCAGCCTTTGTAATTTGCTTGTGATTTGCACCCACTTACATTCGTTTTCATTTGTCTTCGCCCTGTAAAAGCCACCACACCCCTGGGTTTTGGGCCCTGAGTCTTCCCATTGTCTCGCTGAGCAGGACATAAAGGGACAGACTTCGATCAAAGAGGCCGAGAACATGAAGTGAACGGTTCGACTTGTGCTAAAGTTCGACTTTTACCCAAACAAGACTCAAACACATGTCCACGACAGAATCAATTGGTGTAAATGGAGAAAGCCTGTCGTCTTGTTCTTGGGCATTGGTACAGAAGAGGTGTGAGATGTTCAGCGGCGCTCCCTATGGTCCCGGGTGTTGCCTTCACTTTAACTTGTTTGGTAGCCGCTGTACCCATCCTCTGTCATGTGAGCAATGATCCAAACGGAGCCTATTTAACATTGTGCGGGACTGCGCTGTTGGCTGAATATGGTGAACCTTCGGATACCCCTGGATAACTAATCCCTGAACGCCCATCTATTTTTGAAGTACTTATTAACGGAATAGATCGGAGGCCTTACTTAACATCCCTCATCTGTAAATCCACCCCTGCCTTTGTCTATTGATCTTTCATTCCACAATACAGAATCCTATTAATGGATGTCACCAGTACGAGGATCAGCGTGGATAGGATATGGTCTACGGGCGACCTCTCATTAGAAGATACCCACCAGCAAGGCCTCAGGGCACATCTAAAAGACCTGCTCTAAATATGGCTGTCTTCAAGGCGATTCTCTCCACTGCTCTCTCCTCTGTAGTCATGTTGTTTGATTCTGACGAGGATGCGAGTACAGCACAGTGTGAAGCTCCGCCTGCTGAGTACCAGGAGAAGAGCTTTCAAAGGAGCATAGGTTTTCTCTGTTTGGGCTCCCCAGTGTGAATGTGGATGAATATTGTACAAAACAAAAGATAAGTGTTAGATCCGCGCGACTTTTGTTTCATATTTTATTGAAAAAAAACATACACAGCGGGCAGTTGTTTGTCAAGGTGGAGCTGAATTTTAATGATGCATAATTTGGCCAAAGTCAGCGAAGTGTAATTTCCAAAGTTTATGTTTATTTAATTATTTTCAAAGTTTTATCATTTGTTTTTGAGGCATCTTTTTGACATGAACGTTTTGACAGATCTCAAAAGAGGATTTTGCATTCTCTGTTTATAATGCTGTATGTTTGATTTTTTTTACTCTAATTGAGCACAATACAAGCTTTTTGCATTTAAATTTGGCATGGCAGTTTTTCTTAGTCTGTTTTCTTGACACTGTTGCGTGAAATGCAATGGGCAATTTTCCATGTGCGGACAAGTGTATCTTAACCTAAATTTGTAAAGTTTTATTTACACACAGAGGGTTTCAGATGGTTAAGTTGAGATTTTAATAAAACATGTGTGCCTCAGTGGTTCTCAGATAATATTAGCCAGTCTTTTGAACGGCTCTTTGAAATGAACTGCTCAAGAATCAGCTCACAATAAATCCCATCACTGGTGGGGTGCGATTTGCATGTATTGATGTGGCATAATCTTTAATCCAGGTCAGGTGCAGTGACATAATCATCTCCAGTTATGTTTGTGTATAGGCTCTCAGTCGTACAGGAGCCTTTTGGTTGAATTTGGACAGCGATTGTAGTAGAATCATTAGTACATTTTGGATACATTGTCCTAAACCAAGTAATGTCATTTGCCATTTCTGAAAATATTGATATTGACTATAAGTCGCTCTTTTTTCATAGCTTGGCGGGGGGTGCGACTTATACTCAGGTGCGAAGCATATATCAAAATATATAATTTCACATTTGTTATTTTCACACTGACAGTCTCTAGGCTTGTGTACCAGTATATGCTACGCCTGTACGGTTGTGCAATGATAAATAAAGCACTTATTTACTTACTGTACCACTGAAAATTCAAAAAAACTGTCAAGTTTGGAGTGAGCGAGAAAATTGTGAGGGACTGACGAAAAGCAGAGGTTACTCTTACTGCAATGAAGAAAACAAAAAGAGCTAATCGCAGGCTAAAAGCTACATGGCCACAGCAAGAGGAACGAGTTCGCAAATGGGTGCTTGAAAAACGTGCTGCCGGGAGAGGCTTGTCAACGGTGCAGTTACACCTCCATGCCCAGGTAGTTCCCAAGGCTGGTACGACTTATACTCCAGAGTGACTTATATGCAACTTATAGTCCGGAACATACGGTACATTGCTGCTTGTCTCCAAAAGCCAGATATTCACAAATATGTCAGCCAGATGATAGTTGTTTTAGGTGTTTTAGCATTTGTGATTAGTTGTGTTGAATACGTTTGATTAATGAGCAACTGTTGTCTTCACCTGTGGTTAAAGAAAATTGTATTTAAAAGAAAACGTCTGTAAGTGTCATATTTGTACTCCCGGTTTACTCTAGACAGCAGACGTACAAACTGCCCTCCTCTGACACAGCCATATACTTTTAATAAAATATCATCTCTCTTCCCTCTTTTAACTGAAAAGGTTAAGTTTTATCCCATCTAAAATCTAATACTTTAATGTATCATAAAAGGTAATGCGTGGAAAACGGAGCTGTTTAAGAGGCTTCTCGGGAGAACGCTTACAGTGGAACCGTGGATTAACTGCACTTACAACAGACCCAGACAATAGGGTTTGTGCAGGCGCATGTGTAAGGCAAGGAGAAGTGGTCAGGGCCAAATAGCTTTATCTTTTCACGATGAATTAAATAAAGTCATATATGGCTTTTTGGAAATTTTACCACAGGATTGAAGAAAACCAGTTAGTGCAGCAATCTCCCTGACACTCTGAAGATCCTGTTACAAAATCCGCCATGCTCTTTCTGCACCGTGATGGAATATACAGTGTAAACTGGAAAGTAGTGAAGCTTAATAGAAAGGCATGAGACATTTACAAGACTGTTTTCACTATTGGAAGTACACACATTACAATTAACTCTCGCGATGTTTGAATAATTTCTGCATTATGTCAAGGGCTTCAGAATATATCTCCAAATTACCGTTATTTATTGCAATATCAGGTGATGCGATTATGTGCATATATCCTGCTAATTCTGTGGTTAAGGCCTGAACAGACATACGTTCTTGTATTAATCTTTTGGTTTCTTCAACCTCATTTTCTTTCTCAATAATTTCTTCCACAAATTGTTGCTTTTGCACTCCCTGCATAGACTATTTCTGTTTTTGTAGTTCATGTTCCTACTGTCTAAAATAGGTTTTTGTTTTCTCTTTATTGTAAGATACATCTTGCAGCTCCACAGAAAGATTAATATAATAATTATTATTATTATTATAATTATAATGCCATACACTTGTATTGCGCTTTATAAGCCTGTATTACCAAGTTTCTCAAAGCACTACATTGTAGTCATTATTCATTCACATCGTAATCGGTTGGGGCAAGCTACTGTTGTAGCCACAGCTGCCCTGGGGTAGACTGATGGAAGAGAGGCTACCTGTCTGTGCCCCTCGGCCCCTCTGACCACCACCACCCACTCACTCACACACTACATTCACCCAGGCCTCTTGGTGTTCCCAAATGGTCTCCCATCCACGTACCGACCAGGCCCTTCCCTGCTTAGCTTCCGAGATCTGACGGGATCGGGCAGAGCAAATGGCCCTATTTACACGTGAACCACATCTAGGCATCTTATTGTTTACTGTTTTTTCCTAAATCAAGTTATCACATTAATCAGCAGCCCCAGGTTATGTTGCAAGACATTTCAGCCATAACCCTTTTTTTCTGGTTTTGGCAAATGATCGTGGAAAAAGACATATAGTAATGACTGAACATAGAAAAGGCCATACAGATATGATTGTACATATCGCAATCACAGTAATAATTTAAAGGTTAACGGCATAGACCGATGTACAAATGGGGACACTATCTAAATCAATACTTGACCCATATGAAAGGTGATTCATCAGTTATTATTATTATCTTATTGGCAGTTATTGGCCATAGATTCTAAAGGGCAGCAGCTCATTAAAACACAGAAATTACGAGACTACATACAGCTATTTGTTAAATTCCCCAATCGCATAAATGAAATAGAAAATGAGATTACATGAAAGTAGATTCTGCGTAGCATTTGGTTTGGAGCAGCTACTAAGCAAAGGGTTTTCTTGTTTAATTAATGTCTATACGGATATTACGTATTTCTGTCTCGATATGAGGACCAGGCCATGCGTCTTGGTGCGTTTGAAAGGTGGGGCAATTTGATAAATGATGCCAAAGTAGAATAGACTGGTGTTCAGATGGCCTCAGCCTTGTAAAGATGTGACAAATGACGGAGCAGAAAGTATTGATTCCAATCTCTCTCTGGTGCAGTGTTTCACAGTGAAGGCCTCGCGCGCGCTCACGCACACACATACAACACAAAGCACAACAAAAACACAAGGACACGTATAGTGCAAGGATAAGTGTGCATGTGCTGAACACATTCATGTACACGTGTGACTGGTGTGTGAATTTGAGAACATAGATTGGCCTTTGTGCGAATAGGTATTTGTGTGAAATGTTGTGTTGCTTTGTGTGTTTCATTATCAGTAGATCCGTTAGGCTCAGGAAGTTTTCATACACCTTTATCCAATGTGTTGAAGTCCCACACTGTACATGTGAAAGGTGATATGTTAAACTAAAAATACATATTCTCAGGTTGCGACTTCACCTTTGTGTATCATGGGGCAATTAAGGGAATTTTATTTTTTTCCATATGTTCTTCAAAACTTTGCAAATTACCTGCATTAAAGCATCATTGTAAGATTATCCTTGTAGAATTTCCACAATTGAAAAGAAATCTAAAATCAATCCAGTGACTAATACATCAAAAATCATGCGGAGCCTGAAAACTTTCTGAATGCACTGTGTGTGGTGTTGCTTTGTGTGCTGTGTGTCCATTGTCATTAGTTAGTTGTTGGGATGTCAGCAGGAGCCCCTCGTCACACACATTAAAGACTCATCTCGCTGTGTTTTAGAGCAGCTGTGCTCCTCCACGCTGTCAGGAACATTTCAGCTCCTCCAGTCATACATATCTTGCACGTGTGTATGTGTGTGTATGTGTGTGTGTGTGTGTGTGTGTGTGTGTGTGTGTGTGTGTGTGTGTGTGTGTGTGTGTTTGTGTGTGTGTGTGTGTGTGTGTGTGTGTGTTTGTCAGGGTGAGGGGGGACAGCGAGCGTTAGCATGATCACACAAGGGGGCAAAGGTCAAAGACAGCTAACCAGAGGAGGAGAGAAGGGGGAGTGGAACTGATCAGGACGAGGGACACAGTGGACTAGTCACAGTGCACTGTTTTATCCCATTGTGACAGTATTGACCGTTCAGGTTCCTCTGAGGTTGTTCAGGTCTGCTAAGAAGTAAAGCACCAGAACTCCCCTTCCCACGGAAATCATGAAATAGTGATGACCAAATGTGTAAAGTTTCAACTAAGCACTGTAAAAATTGTGAAAATTACTGCTCTTTAATACGACGCTAATTTTGTTAGCTGTTCTTCCAAAAACGCCTACACTAAACACTAATCTTTGTTATTATTTTTAGAGGCCTGCTTGATAACTCATGATCTGAGAACTAAATACTGATGTTCAAATCTGACAGTAGGAATGGCTTTAGCCTTTCAAGCATTATGTACACAGTTATGCCACGATGTTAAAAGATTAGATAAAACAGCCATCCATACACACTCAGTTCTTCTTGTTCTGTGCATCTGTAAAACAGTGTAAAACCCAAATAATTACAGTCTATCATATTTTTAATGGCCATAACATGTAAAACATTTACAGGACAGTGTGGAATAAGAAAGTGAACCCAGGAATCTTGCTGAACTGCAACAGTTTTGTAAAGAGGAATGGTCCAAAATTCATCCTGATCGTCTAATCTGCAACTACAGAAAACACAGTTATTGCTGCCAAAGAAGGGTCAGCCGGCTATTAAGTACTTAATCCACGCTGTCCAGGTTTTTTCTGCAAAATGTCTTGACTTGTGAATTCATTCTAAATGTCAGCATACATATGTCTAATTAGCTCTTGGAGTATTCTTTGCCAGGAGGTTCATTTACTTATTCCACCCTGTCCTGTGAATGTTTACATGTTATAACCATTAAAATGTGATAACATGTAATTGTTTGGGTGGTATTAGTTTAAGCAGACACCTTTTACTAATTCTTATGATTTTGATGAAGATCAGACCACATTTTATGACCAAAGGAAATGTGAGAAATTCCAAAGTCACATACATTTTCCTCCCACTGTAGGTCTGAAAGAGCCCAGTGCTTGAGTTCATTCAGTTTCATTTATTATTTATAAATAAATTTTTACAACAATTTGTGCCTTCCCGCAAATTCTTATTTTTTTACACACCGCCAGTGTCTGCTGATTAAAAGCAAAATGATAATTGTGGGTTGCTGTCATGGATGTAGTAAAGAACATAATAGATACAAGGTTCACTAATTGAGTTCACTGTACGGCCCACTTTATATTGCTGACCTGTAAATTGGTTGAGGAGATGGAGGCTCGGAAGGAAATTCAGACATGGCCATCACGTTGTACACTTTCCATTACATCTTTGAAAATGAGTCTCAAAATGTATGAGAGAAAGAAGCCAGACACAGAGCATTTTGTTTTATTGACAGAGGTGATCGTGGCTGGTGTTAGGGGAAGGGGACAATGTGCCCTTTTTGTGGCGAGTGTAGAGTTTTCATGTTACATGAAGAGAGACATTAATTATTCAATCAACAGTGTCCTGTGGTTGATTTAAAACAACCTCTTAGCCCCTGACTTGCCACAGAAATTCCCCTGAGGCCCATCCTGCTTTCTAGCAACAATGGCCTGAAACACTGAGGTGTGAGCATACAAATGGAGGTCCTGTATCACAAAATGGTATAGGTGACATTTGTGCCATTCACAAAATCACATGGATGCTGATAAATTAAAGCACAATTATTAGGTTTGGTCAAGTAATGTTTACAGAAAGTGTCATTTCTGGATGTAGTGGTAAATTGTACCAAGATTATTGGTAATTGTCATTCAATACAGTATACTGTACTTTATTCTACAGTATTTCAGTATTTCTATTTCTCAGCACACCCAATGAAATAACAACTTAAAAATATGACAGTCCTTGTTTCATACTGATTTTCTTCATTTATATTGTATTGAACTTCTTTGATTCTGATTCTTGTTAGTTTATTTGTAGAGCACTATTCACACACATTATTTCAAAGTGCTTCACAGACAAAAGCAGGGTAAGTTAAAAGAACTTACAATTACAAGTGAACACCAAAATCGATAAAGCATCTTTCAGAATTACTTTGAATTAAATTAAAAGTGAAGAGTTACCTGTTTTCTAATAAAGAGCTGCTCTGCCGTTTGCACAACATAATCCACCAATTACCTATAAATCCATCTAGCCTATTATAATCTTAAATGAAAAGAATGAAGAGATACACTAATTTGCCTGAACATTGTCCGCCCTGGGGGGGATCACAATCTGACCTGATATAGTGCAAACAGGGATTAAGTCAAATAAATATGAGGGAGATGATTCACCCAGGCCGCCAAACATGCTCGAACCGCTACTGCTCCTGGACCTATAGCTTAGCACTGATCTGGTGAACCCACATCGAACATTCCACCCCACATGGCACGATTACAGTGTAAAATTTTATTCAATACCAGGTGTATAGTCCATAGATTAATATAGATCTCCCCAAGTTCGATAGCGCTAGATGGGCAGATAGACCCCCAGCCTGAAATTACCATGAAAACACCATTTGTTCGAGCATACAGTGACTTGTACACAAACCAACACAAAGCCGATCATTACTGTCTATCTGTCAGAGCAGGAGGAGACTGTCCCAGGGAGGGTCAGTGCAAAGGTCAAAGGCATTCGCAGGACCAACAAACCGCCAACACCCACCCCCCACTTTTCCCAATCAAGCCCTTCACACTCACCTCTCCTCTGGCTATTTCTGCTCTATACATGTGTGTGTGTGCGTCACCCAGACATGCTTCGACACAGCCCACCCGTGCCCCTGATGCTCCCGCTAATGCCACTTTTGGGCCTTTTGCGGAAGGAGGGACAGGGGGAGGGGACTGGACAGTGGACAGTGGGAGGGGGCATTCCTCGTGACCCTTGACCTGGTGCGAATTGACTCTTCACCCAGCCTGTGGGGTCACTCACCTCTGACCTCCAAGGGCATCCAGTCAAAGCCGACCAATCACCGCTCGCTTTAATTCACTATCTGACCTTCCACTTGGAGCAGAAAGAGTGCCGGGGTTGATAGAGGTGGGGGAAGCTGACCATAAAAACATAGAGCCCCGCTGTGATGGAGCATATGTTGGAGCATCTGCCTATCATGGCCGATCAGCGGGGTTTCTATCACAGCGACCACTTACAGGGCCTGCTGGGCATACAGGCGGGTATATGATACAAGGCCAGGGCTGCATCACTGTTTATTCTTATTAAGTGGGTTTTGATTCGTCGTCATATCTCTGAAGAGCTCTTTTAAGATAATGACCTCAAACACATGTGGCTGTATTTATCAGAAACGTTGGACTGAATGCCTCAGGTTTACAGGAAAATTGTGTGTTGCCCTGAAAGCTGTAAGCTCTAGTAATGTTCTATCTTTATGTAAAACATTTTTTTCGTCATTTAATATCAGACCATAGAATCCAGAATCCGTCTGAGCTTAGGCTGTGCACATATTAGTTCTGTTCACTCATCCATGTACACTTGGACAATGTGAGAAATCCTGCTGAGAGGACCTCTTTGAGCTATGAGCCTATAGACTGACTCTGCTCAGCATGTAAACGCTTTGAATACTTGGCACATACTCTTCACCAAATACAACAAAGATGATACTCCACATCAGATCAGTGCTTCTACTTCCTTTGAGTGGAGTGTGAAGCACATAGCAGGACAACGTGGCGTTGTTCTTCTCTGCACAAGTACAAATATAGCCGTTCTGAGCAATAGCCATTAAGGTGTAACAGGCTCAAGGTGAAGTTTTTCTGTCCAGGATGTAGCCACCCTACACCTCTCCTCTGGTCTCTTCCTGCAGAATGGAGTTTACTGGAAAGTGATGGAGAATCCTTACGGTCATGACCGTTGGTGTAATCTAATGAGCGCTCCCTGAGTGGAAGAGGAGTGGGGGGGAGGGGGGAGGGGAATGGTCAGCAGGATGGGTGATGGGGTTCAGGGTGGAGGGGTGTGAGCCTCTGTCCTCAGCACCGGACCACTGATGTTGACCTCTATTCGATCAAAGCAGATAACAGCGCGCAGTCAAAGGCATTGTCTTGTCATGTGCCAGTAAAAATGTAATCCGCACAGGACTGTAGGCACAAGTCCCATCCATTATTTATCACAGACATTTTGTAAGCCACATTAACCTTATAGTCTCTCAGGCTGGTTTGAGCGAGTTTGTCCTGCTTTTGACATTTTGGTGCGAGTTGTTTGTCGGTGAGCGAAGGCGAGCTGTATGCACCTAAAATGCTATTAAAGCCATTTCTCTTTTGCTCTCAGACTAAACATGACTTTTACATATGAAGTGGAATGATATGAATGGTTTTCATTATTGTGGCTCGTTCTTATAAAATTTTTTATGGCTGAGCGCAACTTGCCTGCTGACCTCTAAGGATTTATGGGCTGGAAGTGTGAGAGCTTTGTCACTGAGATATATCTGCAGAGCCATTGTGTTAATGCGGTGTGTGTTTGTGTCCGGTGTGTGTGTGTGCACATGTGCGCGTGTGACAGGGACTAATTCCATTAGTGCTGGAGTGCTACGGGAGATGAGCGGGGATTGACAGAGCTGCAGTCGTAATGAATTGGCTCTGGCAGCATCATTCAGCCTATAAGTTCTCTCACACCTTCCTCCTGCTGCATCTCTTTTCTGCTCAGAGCAACACTTTGGTCCTGCCTGCCTCTCAATGAACACACCCTCGTTAAGGACCTGACTTGCTAATCACTACTCTTCATTACCGCTGGGCCGGCTTAACCAGGCGCTTATATTACAAGTGCTGTGTGTGCGCAAAATGGCCAGCTCCTGCATTTGCCCATTTCCTCCTTCCATCGCTGTCGACACACAAAACAATTAACTATCTCTGAGGAAACCACCATCGTTCTTTCGTTTAAGGGGAGGATTTCTCTATTTAAACCACATTAACCAAGTCTATCACCACTTCAGGCGCACTATAACAAGATGCCTTCAAAATGGGCCTCAACCTGCCATTCCAGCCTCATGTTAGTCCAAAGATATTTAAAATGAAAGACAATTTGTTCATCACATGCACATTTGGTTGCGTTCTTTTAGTTAAACAATACATGTAAATATTGAGTTTTGAATCTGAAACCATTCATTTAACAATAAGTCTGCGATAAGTTCCCACCTTTATGTTCACTTTCTGTGAACGTTACAGCAGCGTAGCAGCACCATTTCAGTTTCTATTACGTCTTGTGTTGAGGCTGCAGCTGGACTTCCTACAGAGGAGCAGAATGGACACCGGGCTGAAAGGCTCTGGGCAACATCTTTGACCTTTAGGAGGTGAAAGCTGCGGCTCCTGTAGTGTGGACGCCCCACCGGCTTCTGCAGAGCCATCCGACCCAGTGATAAAGGAAACCAAGGTTGTGGGGGGTTCTGAAAGGGCACACATTTGTCGATACAGGAGGAGGAGTGGCCGCGTGGACCCCCCACCAGAGCACCGAAGATGAGCACTCTTAGGGTCTATAGGTCTTTATGTGTGCGCCCTGAATCCAAGGCCTTTGTGCGCATTGTGTCGTGACAAAATGTGATACAATGTCAAGATCATGAACACTGAATGAACTTCGCACACGATGTCAGCTGATGCAGATGGTGCTTTCACTCGCTAAGCAGCTTATTCCCGAGCACCTCAATGGCTGCATAAAACAGGAACTGTGGCCCCTCAGATCCAGTGTAATGAAGAGTTCAGCCAGTTTCTGCAACATCTGTGTTAGCTCAGGACACCCAAACAAGGATCATTTTTTTCATTGACCTGTCTGAGCATACCACGGACCGAAATGGATCAAAAAGATTGAATATGAAAATGAGATTATTGGGGATTCTTGACACATTGACTGGGAGATGGTGTAAATACAACATGGCACCTTTTGACATCATTGATTTACGAATCCGTTTTCTTTGATTAGATAATCAATAATCTGCAATGGCATGCCAGTGCATTCTGACAGTTTAAAAATGTAGTTCCTTCTGCATGAAGACCATTTCTCGTATGAGATAAACAGCTAAGGGCCTTCGCTTGACTGACGCCTGATGTTTGCTATTCTTCCGATGTTGCTGTTTGCTCCTTTGCACGGGCATCGATTGTGTAGGTCGGATGTGCTGACCAGTCCCCTCCTCCGCCCAGAGACTCTTTCATGTTCCCAGCAGAAACCTGACACCTGTTCTGGACCCAGCAGTCAGCGCCCATAATCCATACATCACACGCACACACTTCACAGAGCCACAGGTACAGGCACGCTGCAGGGGCAGGTGCAAGCCTCACCTTCTTCCAGCAAAACCCTTCAAAATGCAGACTTTACAACATCATTCACTCCATCTGAACTACTGCGCTCTGGCAAGACAGCCCCAGTTGATGGAGGTCTGTGGAGTTTGAACCATTCTTTTCACATTTACCACTGATAGGATTCAGACAGACTCTAGCCTTCTTTGTAACGGGGCTAGAAAAATGAAAAATGAAGTTTTATTTTGGGGATGCCTCAGTGACGCTGTTGAGTGCAGAAATCAGATTGGCAAGGCAAGTTTATTTGTAGAGCACAATTCATACAAGGCAATTCAAAGTGCTTCACAGTTGCATAAAAGTATAAGAAAACAGATAAAATCAATCCATAAATATCAGCATAAAAATTAATGGATTAAAGTAAAAAGCAAACAGTGCAGATAAAATACTTTCAGTTGTCATATACACGGGTAAAAAGAACGGTTTTCAGCCTGGATTTGAACATTGTCAGAGTTGAGGCATGTCTCCCATCCTCATGAAGACTCTTCCTGATTTTAGCGGCATGAAACTGAAACGCAGCCTCACCGTGTTTATTATTGACTCTGGGAACCACCAGGAGACCCCTCCCTGAAGTTCTCTGGCCCCATACGGCCTTAACATGTCAAAGATGTACTTCGGCGCTAAACCATTAAAACACAGAGCTGTTTTAAATGCTATTGTCTGAGTTACAGGAAGCCAGTGCAGAGACCGGAGCACTGGACTAATATGGTCGTATTTCCTGTTTTTTGTCAGGACTCGAGCAGCAGCGTTCTGGATGTACTGCAGCTGTCTGACAGCTTGTTTAGAGAGGCCAGTGAGCAGGCCATTACAGTAGTCTAACCGACTGGAGACAAATGCATGGATAAGTTTCTCTAAGTCTGGTTTTGACACTTTACCTCTGATCTTGGAAATATTTTTTCAGATGGTAAAAAGCTGATGATGTTATTTTTTTAATGTGGCTGTTTAAGTTCAGGTCTGAGTCCATGATTACTCCTAGATTTCTAACCTGATTTTTTGGTTTTAGAGAAAGAGACTTAAGGTGACCCATAACACTTTCTATTTGTGTCTGTGGGCCAAAAACAATTTCAACGATTTCAGTTTAGTTGGAGAAAGTTGTTTTGCTTCCACATTCGGTCAATGACTCTATGTCAATAATGTAATGCACAGATTCCCTGTCTGAAATGCTGTTTATAAAATGTATATATTTTATCTACATTTTAATGGGTTGGCCATTTTTGGCACACTATCCCTTTAAGAGGGTCAACTTTGGGTGGATGGTCACTTGGAGCTCTTCAGCAATTTGCCTGATGAAGACCATATCCTAATACATTTTTTTTGGCAAGGTTGGCAGTGTGCGGAAAGTATTGCTTTCATTCCTGTCTGAAATGCTGAAAGCTATGTTTGCCTTGTTTTCAAATGATGTCATCCTTATTTACTGGACATTAAATTATCCACTCACACAATAAAATGTAGACACGTGTTCTCAAAACATAAATACTTGACTGCAGAGGTGATCCCATATTGCTCTGTGAAACACTTTAACCATATTGACCCACCGCATGTCAACTTGCAAATGAAAGTGAAACCTCGCACACTCCTTTGGCCACTGTGTCATTGTGTGCTAATTGTGTCTTTAACTACACTTTCCGGTGCTGAGAGCAGCTGCTGGTCTGGCACCACCGGCTCCGTATATATGTGAAGTAGCTTGTTAGGCTTAAGGTGGTCGATAGCGCCGGCGTTGTTTGTGTGTCCTCATTAACTGCAGGATGTCCCTCAGTAGGAGAGGGGAGGTAAGGAGGCCGCTATCGATGATGAGCCCCGCGCGTTTGTGTGCGAACCATCACATTGATCGATCCCACTCATAATCTCCCATGACCCCCTAGGCAGCATGAATTACACCGGTGGGCAGTGCGTTCGGTGAGTGGAGGGGTTTGGCGAGGGAGAGAGAAAACGGAGGGCGGGGTTTCTGTAATTACGGCAGATGGAGATGCTATCAGGGAGACAGGAGCGCGCAGAGGCCAAGTGGATTAAGTCAAGAGAAACAAGAGGTGTGAAGCGTGAGGGAGAGTGCAGGACTTCCTCTGGTGCGTTCACCTCGTTCAATATAGGGGAGACCCACTGGTGCATCCACTGAGCATCCGTATGGAGATACAGACTTGGAGCGAGGGAAAGAAACTTAGCACAGTTTCACGATCAATGCATGTGCCCCAGCCAAATGCTACTGTGGAAAATAGTACATTGTATTGATCGTTGATTCTGAACCAGAATGTCTTACGGCATTTTGGGTTGTATTTTACATTTTGGGTTTTGGGGCCAAGTGGTATTGAGTAATATAATAATCAGTTTAAAAAAATCTATAGTGTAAACAACAGGATATAGTGAAAAGAATAGAAGAGCTTTGGTCAATTTCACAGTTTTTTTAATCATTGTTTTTCAAACCCCAAATGTATGCAAAAAACAAACAAAACACACAGAAGCTGCAGAAGTCCATTTTCGATTTCAGTTTTTGCTGAAATGAGGATTATCTGTCATACAGTTACCATCTCACACGGCTCGTATGGTACAAGGTGCTTTTTGGGGCCATCGCAAACTATACATAGTAAAATAATCATATTCGAAGGCATTGAAAACAAAATGCACACACACCTTAAACACACCAGGTCAACACTATTCAGCGTCAGACTGTCCTTGAAAGCACTTTATACTTGGCCTGCACTGCTACCGCCATAGTAGAAATAGGCCTATGAACCATTACACTAGTTTCATCAATGCACCAACAGTGTGGGTAGCCCCAAAGTGAGTATCAACGTTATGAAACAATATAAAAACAATATAGAAATCCTGCGTAATTAAGCCATAGGGGTGCAATGCCGCACCTTTCTGCTTTCCAGTGCTGCTCGGCCGAACACTCCCATCCGACAGCGAAGGGCGTAAACGGTACACACAGGTGGCTTTTATTACGGCTTTATATTTTTATGAGACAGGAGCAATATCACAAATTCTCCTTCGGTCCTTCGGCCCTTTTCCGGTTAATTTTCTCAGGGTGGAGAGAAGGTTGGAGTTATATGAAGGTTGTCGTATAAGGCGCCTCATACATCAAGCAGGATGACCTTAGCCTTGGTGACAGTCAGGACAGCAGCCTATGTGTGCGTGTGTCCCTTTGCAGTTTCACCACGCAGCGCCCTATTCACTCCGGACTTTTCTGTTTAAGAAACTTTGATCCTGTACGATCTGACTCATGCTATATGCTAATGAAAGGCGCTAAGACGGCCAGTGGAATCGGGAAGCCGAAGGGATATCCTCAGGTATAGGATTACACCAGCTGAAGATTATTATTGATTTGCTCATGGAGCTGTCAGTCTGCACTCAGCTACAGAGCGCTCAGTGACTGACAACCCAGTGACGGGGTTGGGTGGCCCGCAGCCAACCAGCCGGCAGGAACCACTCCTCTGGACGGGCCGGGGGAGAGGTGCGGCAAGATTGAGGATAAGGCGCAGGGATAAGGGTAATTGATGATTGTTTCAGCGGTGCATTGGGGAGGAGGGGATCGAGCGAGGATGAGGCCGAAGGAGGGGAGAGAGATAGAGAGAGAGCAGCACTGATGAATGGAGAGCAGAAGAGAAATGACTGAGGGTGCAGAACAGAAGGTGATGAGCCAGACAGACTGTGGGGAAATCTTGGCTGTCTGAAGGAAGCAACGTCCACAAAGCAAACACAAGAGCAGGCCCAAGTTAAATATGAGACAACAAGTACACTTTTGTTTATTTACTCACACAATCTCCACCAGGCCTTCACTGGGGCCTAAGATGTCAGAACTTTTGTAATTTATGTTTTCTGTTGGCTTCAATACAACTTGTGGTGCAGTTTTTTATTCCCTAATCCCTTATACTTGTTGTGTGTGCTTAGTTGTAGTCCAGCAATAACTTGCAAGTTGTAAAATCTTGAAATTGTTCAACCAAACAAGGACAGCTTGTTTGTGGCTCATATTTTTTTTCTTTTGAATGTGTAAAAGGGCTGATGAGGGCCATATTAATTTCCTTACCTTGCTGCGCAAATATTACATTGACAATGTTGAGAGTACAATTAAGAAAAAACAAGACAGCATTATCTTACACTCTTATGTGAAATATGTTGTATTAAATAAAGGTTCTGCATACAAAGGGAAGCTGATGCCAGTATTTTAACTGAGTTTGTCAGCCGGTGCCAGACAGAGTGGTTGCTCTGTCTTGTAAAACAGACACTCTAATCAAATTTCCATGCACTAAGGTGTCTCACCCTTGTTGTAAAAACACACACTGTTCTTTACATTTTGTCTGCAAGGAGGATTTTTACACTGCAGACATCCAGTGTGATCCCGGCATGGATCACAATTTATTATAGCGAAGGAAAACTTAGCAATCCATTTTGCCGATTTCCGAAGTCCAATTTTTTTCTTTTCAAACCCTCTTGTGCAATAATAACTAACACAGTTATGAAGCATTTATAGGGTTAAATATGATGATTATTGAGTTTAGACAGACAGCTGGCCCAAACCCTTCACCTAACCCTTCATCTAATCTTAACCAGACACAGGGATGTGCATACAGCTTCTATTGAGGTGCTTACAAATAATGAACAAATTCACAATTTGAAGTGATGAATGACGTATTTACTAATGCTTAACAAGCTAATAGTGTGTTGCCATCTTTTTCTTTTGTTTAATTGTGCATACTCAAAGCTACCCCGGCAGAGACTCTTTCAGAATGCAGACACCAGCACAAACCCACTCTGATAGTATTAGCTGCTGCACTTTGAAAAACCAAGTCATTCATGATTTTATTTGAGACCTATAAAACAATAAAGTGGGATTGCGTCGCAGACGCCGCAAACGCTGATTCGGATGTGGGACAAACTCATAAATGACAGCACTCACTCCGGATCACACATACACTTTGGTGCTGTGGGATATTCATTCTATGAGGTATTGTTTTAATGATACAGTAGCGGGCAAGACAAAAGTGCTCACTTAGCAAAAGCATTATACTGTTTATAGGTGTCACAGGATGTTAGATGATGATGATTGCAACTGATTGCTTCACTTTCAATTTTAGCGTAAACTGCATTTACACACAAAATCCCCTGGGGGCAATCGAGATTAAGAAGCCAGTTGAATCATCACTGACAACAGATTGTTTGCCAAATATGATTTTTTTTTTTTACAGTACCTTTCTATTATGGTCATTTTACTGCTGGTCGTGGGCAATAAAAACGAGCACTTCCAAATCCTGTCTCATTACCATTGTTTCTTTAGTGTAAACTCAGTCTAGGTTGCTCCAGTTTTGCAGAGTTTTACCAGAGAAAACTGAACAGTTCAAATTCGTCCATGGCTCCTAAAACAGCCCGAAGTTCTGAGAATGAGAGCGGATCTGTTCTGAGTGGGAAGTGGAGCCTGACTCAGAATCTGTCTAATGTCAGAGAATCCAAACTTCTGGCCTTATCTGTGATAGGGCCCGCTGGGAACCCAAAGGCCACAATTCAGACGCCTTTATCCCTGGTGCGTTCACAGCCTTAGAAAGTTCTGAACGCTGCGATTTTACTTTGAGAACTGCGACACTTGAGAGAGCTGAGAATGAATCCCAGTGATACAGCGTTTTTATTTCGGAAAGTTTGTACTCAGTTCTGCTCTTAAAATTTGCAAAACTGGCCTATTTTAATCATTTTTGGTTAACCTCATGATCATTCATAACAGGAACCAGAGTCAGCAACTTCTTTATTTTTGAATATGTATTTTAATTTTTTAGTACTCACTACTGCCACCCCAGGTCATACGTGTAACTACAGCTTCTATGTTAAAGTGACTATAGGGAGTTTAAAAATGTTAAAACTAAGTATTTTCCCCTACATGTTCCAGCCATGTCCTAATGTATAGAATGAGCCCAGACCTGTTCACCACAGCTGCCTCTAAAATCCTGCACTGTCACTCAAAAAGGTGTCACTTCGGGTCCGAATTGCCATCATGCACAAGCTTAATATAGGGGGAGGAAAATACTTAATTTTAACATTTTTAAACTCTGTATAGTCCCTTTAAGTACAACACAGGCAATGGTAGACAATTCATCTTCTATCATGACAAACCACAATATGAGGATGAGGTGAGGCAAACTTTATTCTTTTTGTATGTTTTCTTTTCTGCATTTTTGATTCTCCAATGCCGCTGGGGCAAGTCAGAAGAAGTGGGCGACTACAGTGCAGCGACAAGAAACCTATCACCAGATATTGAGCTCGATCTCTCTTTTATTGCACTTTATTGTTGCTTTTTTCGGTCCCTTTTTGGTTGCTCTTTTATAGCTTTTTTGTCACATTTTAATTGTTGCGTTCTCATCTAATTTTTGTCGCTGTTTTTGACACTTTTTTTCAAGAAGCCTTTAGATTTGGGTAATGACCATGTCGTTCAGGTGGTGGTTAAGAGGTTAAGAGCATAAACGCCACAAAGCAAAGTCCACACAGGATGTAAGTACTTGACCAGAGGAGACTTTTGTCGGGGTGCAGATGTTTTCCTGCGTTTCAATCTTATTTCATTTTTAGTTTAGGTGAAAATGTTGACAGGAAGTAGTCGTTACCCTACACAGGAAGTTAGACCTTCTTGCTCCCTTCATCCTATACGGTATATGTAGATCTGTCTCCCTATAAGTAGTTTGAAATGTTTGGTCTTTTTCAGTTTATTTTAATGAATACCCTGAACCGCTGAAACTTTGACACTTGATATATCCTGAGGGAAACTCCAAGCAAGCCCCCAAATACTTTTTTTTTTTAATCTAACTTTTAAATTGTCCTCATCGTAGCCTCGGTGGACGTGTTCCTCTTGCTCGCATTATTTACAGGCAGCTGAAGGCCGTCTGCTGCACCTTAAGGTGTTTGCGTTCAGCTGCACTCACAAAAAACACCCACACACTTATCCACACACACACACACACACACACACACACACTCACACACGCACACTGCACGCGCTCAGATCCCAGCGACGGCGTGTCCCTGTCCCCTGTCACACAACCCCTGGCCCTGGCTCACTCTGTCCCATTAGCCTGGCACTTCAGCAGCAGTAGCACTCCTCCCACACACATACCACAGCCGTGTAGCGTGTGGCCGGCTTGTGTGTTCCAGAGTGAGGGAGAGCCACTGAAATATATGGCCATGTCGGGGCACTGTGTATATCTTGTCTCGTCTCTTCTGCGGGAAAACCTTGGTGGCTGTTGATGGAAGAAGGAGCAGGACAAATAGCTCTGAGATGGGTCACAGAAAGAAACTAACAACACAGTTCACATTGAGGCAACTACATGAGGGAACGTAGCAATGCTTTTGACTTGTGCTGGTACTGCCTGGACACTTCTGGTTTGATGATGACATTATGTGACTATGAAGTGATCTGTGAACATTATATTTAGCTGCTACAACATTTACCTGATCCCCTAACTGGCAGCTTCCCCCTCTTTTTTGCCATTCACTGAAAATGGAGACTTATTTCTTCTCTGTGTTAATGTTTAATTCCTCATTTATTAAAAGTGAAATATCTTGATTATGAAAAGGTTTCTCATCACGTTTTCCTCCATTCATTTCCCCTCCCCCCCAACAATCATTTTCTACTGGGTCTCTGAGTACAGCTAATAGTGACGGATGTATTGTTAAGAGTGCGACTGTCGGCTTCACAAAGCTCTTTATTCTTTGGAGTGTGTTGTGTCGGAGTGCCCTGGGTGACATTAAAAACAGCTCATCCTCTTTTCAAAGTGTTTTCGTGTTTAGTACAGGCATGGGATTGACTTTCCCTTCAAACTGCTATGTGCTCTCCCTCATTAATAGCACCTCAGCTGACCGGAGCTTTGTTCAAGAGCCCTCGACAGGTCTGCAAGTGTTAACAACTAATGAGAGTATTGTGCAGTAATCTCAGACGCAGCGTGCAGGCTCTCCACAAGCACAGCCCGGACTCGAGCGTGATTGGAGTCGGTTGTGTCGCAAAATGGGCCCACTCAGGTTAAATCCCATTCAGTCCAGTGCCCAAGGCTGGTGGCTTTAGTGTGATAGCTTTTAATGAAATCAATCATCAACTTTTATGTTTTGAGGGAAGTTATAGCGCAGTGTGAATAAACTGTTTGAATGCAATGGCTTCCTGCAGAGAATGAGGGGGCACATGTTCCCTCAGTGATCATTTAGTCCCTTGTTTTTCAATGTCTGTATTGTACATAATATAATGAGAGACTTTTCAAATGGTTTGTTTGTTTGTTTGTTTGTTTGTTTGTTTGTTTGTTTGTTTGTTTGTTTGTTTGTTTGTTTGTTTGTTTGTTTGTTTGTTTGTTTGTTTGTTTGTTTGTTAGTCTCAACCTGTATGTTTCTGTCATTTTAAACGCAATAAAGTAGAATCTATCAGATAACACAGCTTGTCATTGTCGCCCCTTAAATGTTGCTAATGGTCTCCAAAGCGATTGAACTTTTTTGGCATTGGGTTGTAAATTATTCTGAGGGAAGAGTGACTGGCTGCTTGGTAGGATGTGCTAATGAAATGCACCCGCTCATATGCTCCTGCACACTGGGGCTGTCAACATATCGAGCGGCCAGAGCCTGGGATACCTCCCATTGCTGCTTCAGAAACTGGATTTACCAATCAGCCCCGGGCAAGTCTATATGAATGTTTGTGCATTTGTTTGTGTGGGACAGTGGGGCGTGCGTCTGCAGTCATGCGCGCATGTTAGGGATGCAGCTTCATGCACCTGTGTTTAACATGGTGAGTGTGAGGACTGCAGGGAACACATTAAGGACTGACAGAATGTTTTTCTTTCTGTCAAGTAAAGATGGGTGTGTTTGTTGAGTCCCACTGCTTACTGCAGGAGGCTAAATGGTCAGATTGATGTGTGTGTGGCCACCGGCAAAGAAATATGTTTGCTTAATGCAGAAAAAAAGCATTTTGCAAAGGAAAAGAAGAACTTTATTCATATAAAGCCTTTCACAGACATAGTCACAAAGCACTTCACAAACCAAATATTGCAAGACAATGTGTACAATTGCCTGTGTTTTTCTGTTTTCACTACATATTTGACTGGACAGATATTTCAAATTTCGGCATTTGCCTGCTTACTCATTTGTCCTTCTTGTCAATACACTTATAAGTATATGACTATGCATTTATTTCCCCCACTGCCGTGTTGTTGTGAGGGTCACCCTGCTGTTACAAGGGAGAAGAGCTAGAGGGTGCTCTGCTCCATTTCAGCACCATTAGATGACCCAACCCCCTCTCAGAGCCACTGACCCCCTCTCTCTCAGTCCCCCCGCCTGTAGGCAGTGAGCAGTGCTTCCAGGGCAAGGCCACTGCGCTGAACTCACATGCCCCATGGGACTGCAGCGGGACCTGCCCAGGCCTAAGCTGTGGTCAGCCTCTGCTCGGACAAAGAGGCGGGATGCTGAAAGCAATCTGACCCTGTCACTCACCCAGAGCGAGTGTGAGGAGGAAGAGGCAGCCCGCTAGTGTCAGGAGGGAGGCAGACAAAGATGGAGCCCAGTATAGAGCTTTCATCAATACACTCAAAAGAAACAGATTCAGGCCAGGAATTATTTGGAGTCTGTAAAAAAAAAGCAGCACTTTGCAGATTGGGTGTTTTGTGTAAAAAAAAAAGAAAAAAAGAAACAAGGTCTAACCACGTCTGCAGTGCGCGCTCTCCAAAGCCATTCTCTGAATTCTGTTCTTTAAATGGGGAGAAATATTGATCTGGCTCAGCTGGCCCTGTAGTGCATGTGTGTGTGTGCTTTGTCTTTTAGGAGCCACTGGGGGTGGTGGCGGTGTGTTACCATGGAGACGGCCTCAACCCCACACCCTCCAAAAAGGCGCATACATACAACATACACAAGTACTCTAAACACTTCCCAAAGCTGTAGTGTCAACTGGAAACCGCAATGGGCCAACTTACACACAAGGAGGACATCGAGTGCCTATGCAGTTATTCAGTAGCAATTCACAACCTCCTCAACGAAAGAGGTCACTTTTAGGAGTTATTGCCTTTTTAGTATTTTTTAATTTGTGTAATCCTATGATCCATTTTACTTACAGCCTTGTCTTTCCCATACAAACCACTGCAGTGCATCTGATTTGTCTTTTAGTCATTTATCCTTCATTTATCCTATTGTAGTGCTCGTCTAAGTGTGGTTTATGCACAACGTTACCTATACTTCACTACACAAACATTGGCAAAATAAATACACCCAACGATTTTCAAACCCTATTCATCTCGAGTACAAAATTCAGGTTTTTTTATTTTTTATTTTACATCATCTCTTCTGGACTTGAGACGGATCTGAAAGCAACAAAAAAAACTCACCACTTTTCTACAAGGAAACATCACAGACAATCATTGTGAAAGAAAAAAAAAAAAACAGAACGCTAATGTGGAACCTAGACTCATCTCTCATCATTTCCTTTCAATTTAGCCTCTTTGTCTCTTCCACCTCAACACACCCCTGCTCTCTCTCTCTCTCTCTCTCTCTCCCCCCCCCCTTCTCTCCCACCATTTTGAGGCTGTCTATAAGATCTTGTGCATTCCTTATACCTTTACCCACTTAGAGGCACTTATAGGCACAGCTACGTATTTGAGCTTCTTTAACAGATGCACGGACACACAAACACACGCGCATACACCTGTCTGGGGGGAATGAGACATGAGCGGAGGAGATCAGAGTGGTTTACTGCCAGGTAACGGATACAAATACCCCTTATTACAATGGTGACAGGGGCTTCTTTTCTTCTCCAGCCATATAGCATCATTAGTGACGCACGCGCAAACAACAACACGGCCACCTGCCGTTACAAGACGCACATGAAGAAGCTGCACGCATTAGCAGGAAACTACAAATGATGCATTATCTGGATATTATACTATATAGGAGGGAGGAAAGATTTGTTACAATCAGATAGAAAAAGCTTTTTGAATGGTTGCAATTAGTCACGTTCAGGTAAGAGGCGAGTGCATTTGTAAAGCACAATCCGTACACAAAGTAGTTCAAATTGAAGGTGCTTATAGAACATGGATGGATTCAAGGTGTGCTCCATGAAATGACATTTAAAAGGCAAATAAAACAGAAGATTTAAAACATTCTCACAACCCAGCACCCATTTTATACAGTTTGGCTTCCTCAAATCTAAAAGCTTCTTGAACAAAGTGTCAAAAATGAGACACAAACGAGAATGAAAAGGCAACCGAAGAGTGACAAAAGCGAGAAACAAAAGTGAGAAAAGGCGATGAAAATGTGAGCAACAGAAAAGTGACGAAAAAGACACAAAAGATCGACAAAAAAGGGACAAATGCGCCAAACAAAAGTGAGAAAAGGCAATGAAATTGTGGCAAAAATGTGATGAAAACCCAACAAAAAGTGTCAATGTCAAAGAAGTGACAACAGCGCAAGGAAAAAGCTCAATTTAGATGAGCTTTGTAGGTCTTAGCTTTCAAATGAGGCGTTTACACTTGGCCTATTTTAGATTTGTGTAAAGCCAATGGAGAAAATGTGCTTGGTTAATGCTGCGGGGGTTAAGAGGTTAAAGTAAAAGTGAAGAATGCAGATGAAGTACAGCTTTTATATGCGCAACTAAATGGAACCATTTTTTGATTGTAGCTGCATTAAACTGAAATGCAGCCTTATCATATTTAGGCCTGACTCGGGGCACCAGCAGGAGACCGCTCCCCGAGGTTCTGAGAGCCCACAGTGGTTTATATGGCACTAACATGTCAGAGATTTGGCCCAGGCCATGGAGAGACTATAAGGGCTGCTTTAATGTCTATTCTTTAATTACAATCTAATCAAATCTAATTGCAGTTCTTCAGCAAAATGACATTTACATTATTTTTCCATAACTCGTTCAGCGCTAATGGATGGTTTTCATAAGTGATTAGTGATTACGTCCGTGCGTGTAATGATAAAGGGGTTTTGCTGGGGTCGTTACAGGGGCCGGAAGTGGCGGTGCTCGTCGAACACACGGGGATCAATACGCCCAGGGTCAGTTACAATATTCAGGGTCACATGACTCTGGCACCAAAATAAATCAGGAAGTGAATTATAGTTAGGTGCCAAGATGGGACTACAACTCAAATGGATGGTGAAGACGGGGGGAAAAATGAGGTCTGGTGGAAGAAATAGTCAATATGGCGCAGAAAGGACAAATGGATCTGAGATTCAGGAAAATAAACTGTGAATCTTAATATTTTTATCTTATAATTACAGTAATTTTATTACCACACGTTTGCTATAGCTGTAAGTTATACAGCTATAGCAAACACTCATTATAATCATTAAGTATTTATAGAAAAGTTTACGATATATGTGCCCGTGATGCGCCTTTATAGCTGAGGTCCTGAAATGGGAATATTGTGGCTTGGCAAAATGCCCAAGATTATTACAGATTTTGTGGTGTATGGTTTTATAAATATAGCAGGACATGTTTCTAGCTACTGATATGTCATAATGTAATTATGTAATTATTATCATTTGTGGATTATTTCCTGTTTCAACGACAAAGACATTAGTAAGACAATAATTTGCCTTTCACTTTTTAAACAGTTCTGCCAAAATCAAGTCTGTTCTCTCTCTATTGGCTTCTGGCCTCCTTGCGTATTCACCCTTCATGCAAACCCTGTACGTATTCTCTATCAATCTCCCGACGTTTGTAAAGACGTGATTTCATTCTGACGACAGTGTTCAGTTGAGCTTGAAGAACACAAGAGGCCATTTGACACAGAACAAACCCAGTGTGACGGCCTGTATTCATTATTAAAGGTACATGGTAGTATTTCACCAGGGCATGCAAAATGTATGATTCTAAATTCAGTCGCTTTGCCACACAACCACAGCGTATACATTATTAATTACCAAACAGTTTTCTTCACAAGTGACATGAAAGTGATATCTCTGCTTCGGCCTTCAAATGACTTGTGCTCCGTTGCATTTTGCGTGAACATCTTTCTTGGGCACGTTTAAATCTGCCTACATAAAGCTTTCCTCGCATCTGCAATCTCTGCCACGACTCTATCCTTATTAATTTCTCAGATGAGGAAGGAAATGCCAAGTGCGCTGCTGAGTAATGCGACCACGGTCCAAGCAGCCGGGGGCAAGAGAGGCAAGAGAGATGAGCAACAAAAGCAATCGTATTCGGTTGTTATAATAAAGCTCTTAAACTTTTAGCTGATTCAAACATCTTTCACTTCGGGCCTGGGGAGGAGGGGCTGAGGAGGAGAGTGATAGATGAAACTAAAAATACATTGTTTTAAAGCCACACACAAAGCTGGCATTTCGCTCCTAAATCTCGAGACTGTTTACTGAATTTCCCATTTCTCTGTGACTGATTGTCGATCCACTGCCCTCTCAGACTCGTATCCATTTCACTTTGCATGCCGCGCCGCGCCGCCTTACAGAAATGCGTGCCCTCATAATGGACTCCCTCACGACAAGCGGACCGCCATGTCACGTGCCCCCCACCCCACCCCGAAAGCCGCGATACACTGTTGTGCGTGTGTGTTTGCGTAATTAATTGGAGATTTCTGAAGCCCATTCAAGAAACAGGCGACCTCTGACCTGCTTAACAAGCACCCGGCCACGCCTCTCAACCAACCCCCCCCCTCCCTCCTCGGCCTCCCGAGTCTCTCAATCTCGCCGCGCGTTAAGGGAAATTAGTCACGCACTTAACCACGCACACGCTGGCCATTGTTAAGTGACTGCAAAAGTGTGTCACCCAGGGTTTCATGGTGGCCTTAAACAGCCCTGCAGTGGAGGAGGCGGCAGGCACGCTCCCCATCAGCACACAGACCCCCTCTTGACCCTTGAAAACAAACACACAGTAAATAGGGAATGGCCCTTCCAATGTAGTGGAGCTCGTTCAGATTTGACCGCGGCGTGGGGTGACGAAATGTGCTTACCGTGTGTTCTCTCACCGTATGAAAAAAAAGAAAAAGGTTTACCGCGGTGATTTGGGTCAGCTCCAGTACAAGTCTGAGGCTAAGTCGGTGGTGGATGTTTCATTTAATTTTAACCTCTTAACCCCCGCTTTAACCGGGCATATTTTCTCCGGTTCGGCTTTACCCAAATCTTAAAGCAGGGGTGTCGAAAGTCATTTGGGTCGTGGGCCGAAATTCAGCCCCCACGGCGGGTCGCGGGCCGCATGTATTTTAAAGGACGGCTTACACTTGCGCTTCATCAGCCTGTGGCACATGTTTCTCAAAGTGCTACATGAAGTCATTATTCTTTCACTTCACGTTCGATGGCAGTAAGTCACTATTGTAGCCACAGCCGCCCTGGAGTAGTCTGACCATTTACCACGTGGCTATAATATGCCGTTTATATCCTGATCTTATTTGATTATTATTATGTCAATGCCCTCTTCTGGACACGTGTGGAATTCTTTCCTTTTAAAAAAAATGTTTTACATGCTCAGGAATTCATGCTCCTCAAAGGGCCGCATTAAATCATCTGGGCCTTGACCTTGACACATGTGTCTTAAAGCTTCTTCTCAAAATAGTGACAAAAACAAGGATGAAACTGCAATAAAAGAGCAACGAAAACGTGACAAAAACATGATGAAAAAGTAACAAAGAAAGTAACAAAAAGGCAACAAAAAAATGTACGAAAAGTAACAACAACACGGCAGCAACACGAGTAAGATGATCGGTTTAGATGAGTATTGTAGATCTTTGAGGTTAAGAGGTTAAAGCAAAAAATTTCCATATACTCTTTCTTCAGGATATTAGTAACATAAATGAAGCTTGATCTTGACTTGATATCCCATAAATGCACAGCAGAATCATAATCTTAAACCTCCTCCTCATCACCCGTATAGACCCATCGCCTCTGCTTTTCCCACTTCCGCTTGCAAACGCACCGCAGAATAATTAAAACAAATCACCCAAACCGAGGCCTTTCCGTTGTGTTTGCAGGAGCGGCTTCGGTTAAACTCGGCGGACTAATTTGTTGCCCTATTGATTTGTCTAACAGATTTCAGATGCAGTAGTTGGCACTTTACAACTGCTGGCGGGGTGCGTTTTAAGGGCTGTGGGGATTTCCACTTCCTAAAAGCTTCCCCTCCATATCCTCCGAGATGCCAGCTGTACTTCCTGCCACATTTGCGGACACCCGGATCTGCTAATGAGCCTAATAACAGCGCGCGGAGGTGGAGTGGGAGTGTTTAACGTCCTCAAATGAGCCCTTAGAAGTGAAGCTGTATTCATCAGAGCACAATCAACACGTTTCTATAAAGCCATTCAGCGGCTGCATCCGTCCACACAAAAGTACAATTGCGCGAATTTGTAAGTGCACGCGGACCACGCCGGTGATTGAAAGTGTCTGCCGATTATTGATTTCCCCGGCGCGAAGTTGCTAAAAGTCTCGCTGCTAATCCTGGCGGGCCGAACGCGCCATAGATAATGACGTGTAATGAGCTAATGACTTGCTGAAATATTTAGTAGAGCCTCAATAAGGTTGCACTATTAGAGGTGGTAGGGGTCGTTAGGGGAGCGGCTGAGGGACGGCGCTTCGATTAGTGACACCCAGGGCACCCCCACCCCCCCTTTGCGCGCACAGCCCCTGCATACATGAACAGGTACATAGGCGAACTCCATGGTCAAGAAAGGCGGACACACACACGCGAAAAAAGAGAAGAAAAAAAAAAGCAACGTCTGTTAGCGTTACGAGTTGTGGACCATTGATCGACCAGCTTTTAAGAGAGTGACCTTTTTGCCGAGGGCTCCGCTGGCCTTGATAAATCTGATCTGGGGGCCATCTGCGTCTGGGTGGGTGCAGCCTCGGTAGGATGGGACCCAAGAGAGGCAAGAGAAGAGGGAAGGAAGAGGAAGAAAGGATCCGTGGATTTCAGAAAGTACAAGAAAGTCTAAAAGCAGGAAATCATGGGGAATAACGGAGAGTATCCAGTCACTAGGGGCTCAGACGTCCAGTGGTCTTTATGTCAGCATCGTGCCCGGATGTTAAGCTTTTACCCTCCCGCATTTTCTATAGTTCGGCTTTACCCAAATCTATGAGCTTAAAAAAAAAAAAACGAAGAGGAAAACGCAGCAAAAGGTGACAAAAAGCAATCAAAAAAAGCAATGGAAAAAAGCAATGGAAAAGCAACAAAGAAGCCACAAAAACGTGACAAAAACTAAACAAAAACGAGGCCACAACATGTCGAAAAAATGTGCTCGGTTCAGGTGGGAGTTAAGAGGTTAAGAGAGGGTCGCATCTCAAAGGTGTGGTTATATTCAAATCAACATATGTTAATTGGTAGACAGGTGAAGCTAAAATGAAAACTTATTGAATACATACGAATTCAGTTCCCACATAAGTGACAGGTTTGGGCTAATTCTAAACCTAACACTACAAACAAACATACAGTTTTAATGCACGATGCGGAAACAAGAACACCACGACGCCCATTGAAGTGCATTAAAACTGTCTAATGCACAGCTCCGAGTTGTTTAATCCGCTTATGCCATGGTCACACAAACTGAAACTGTTCATTGTGGCCTGTTTGCTTTTTTTTAAGTCTTGGACAGAAGTTATTTCACATTTTTAAGCTGTTTTACTGGAAACTAGTTCCAGCTCAAATGTTTGTCGTTATGGAAACAGCTGCAGTGGAGTGATATCCACCTTATTCCGCCCCGCTCACTTTTGCCACTTTTTGCTTTGTCTCGGCACTTCCGTTGTCCTGACACTTCCGGTCGAGCACGAAGCCTGTTCATTTAAACGGAGAATTTGTGTAAAATATCCAATGTTCACTTGCACCAACATGTCAACACTGTACCGTTTCTCTGCGCAACCAAAAAACGGCTTTGTTTTCGTGTAGTAACCGATTTTATGTGGACTTCTCCAGTCCCATATTAACAGATAGGAGAAAAGGGCCGGGCATAATTAATGGCGGCGCCCACGCGAGCCTCCGGAATAAGGTGAATAGAACATGATTTAACTGTTGCCGGACTAATGGTGCATTCATGGGGACTGGGGTGCTCGTTTTCCCGAGATGTGACATCATTGTCCCCAGTTGGTTTGTGTTCATGTGGTTTTTATGTGGAAAAGTGGGGATTTTGATATCATCAAATAAAAATAGTCTTTTATGATTGATTAGAGCTTAGCTGAGCTAATCATTTAAATGTGTTGTTAGCGTCTCAAAAGCTAAATGTCAATTTGTTAGTTTTAGAAAATATCACGCTAATTCCATTTTTCCCAGCATTGTTTCAGGCATTTCACCCGCAATTTTGGTACTACAAGGATGAACAGCTAACACTAAACTCTAAAAAGCAGCAGTGTTTAACTAAAAAGCTCACATTTGACGATGAAAGAACAAATCAACTGATTTCCGTAGTCAGGTTATACAGCTTTAACGCACACCAGTTAGCCAATCAGAATTGAGTATCAGACCATGGTATAAATCCAGTACAAAGCCACAAGGAATGATTAAGAATCTAGAATCAGAGGGTTTGGCATCTGGTTGGGATGATTTTCTGTTAAAATGGTCACTGATCGTTAGCCAGGCCAGGGTTAGTCTTTCTGCATCAAGCTTGAATAGATGGATGTCTGGAATGGAAAAGACGTGTGTGAAAAGGAGTGTTGAGAGAGAGAGGGTCGAGGTCAGAAGGAATAAAAAGCACAGTCGGACAGAAATGGACGTAGTAAAAGGAAACAGAAGACAGATAGTTATTAGTTACAGATTGTTAATGAGTGCTCTGCTAGTGTTTATACGTGTTCAATAAGTCTGGGAGGATTCACACAGCACTTTATAAAAGACTGGAGAGAGCCATCTAATAGGCTATCGATGCAAACAACTTAATTGCACAATGACTATTGACAGTAGCTTTAAACATGGCCCCGTTTGCCAGAGAGAGCTAATGATCAGACGTCTGAGTTGCCACTTTGAGCTGCTTTAAATAGAGCCAGTCTGGCCCTAAATACACCGAGTCTATCAAAGGCAGAATAAATGTGCAGCCAAAGCCTCCATCAACATCTCTGGGCTTGTGTTTGGAGTGTTTGGACATCAAAAGACAGCAAAATAACATAATGAAGTTTCATACAAGAGGAAGAGAAAAGAAGTGCCTGGTCTTTGAGTGCAGATGCTACAGTGACGTTGTTTTCTTAAGATTTTAGTTTTATAAGTAGCCCACGTAATGAACGAAATAGGTATGTTTTATGCTAGTCAATGAGTCTGTGGCCATGTCTTCGTTCACTGGTGGATAAAGGTCTGGGAGTGTTTATAGTGATCATTTGTTGAAAGCAGTTTTTGTGTCTGAAAGAGTTTCAAATGTGCCTTACAAAAGTGTCCATTTAACTCAAGTGTTTACTTTATATATGATTTTTTTTTTTCCTGCGGCAACTGAAGAAAGGGGGGAAAAAGTTTTGGAAGAGAAAATGTTCTTTTGATTTATGTTGGAGTGGGATGAGTGAGGAGAGAGGAATTGACAGAACTGAGGTTTGTTGTGTTTCTTGGACCCCCGATATCCATGTGAGGTCAAGGGCTTTGCTGGAGGTGTGCTTATCCAAACTCTGCTTTGATTCTTAGGAACTGTTTGTTCTGTCCTTGATCTTCTCTACTGGAACATCACATAAATAAGTGGATGAAGCCAAGTTCCAGAAAAATATGTGAGGAGCTTCAAAAGTTGAAAGTTACATCAATTTTGATCAAAGTAGAATTTGAGAAAATAAATTGATACAATAAATAAACTTCATGAAGTTTCACATTTGATAATCATGCAGTTCACCAAGTGTGTGGTTATCTTTTGTGTTTTCAATTTTTTAAGGTGTGCCCTGCCCAAAGCATTTTACCTGTACACAACACATTTTGTATGCTGTCGTTTACATTTCCCTTCTAGTCCATTTGCATTTAAAGGGACTATACAGAGTTTTAAAATGTTAAAACTAAGTATCTTCCTTCCCCTACATGTTCCAGCCATGTCCTAATGTGTAGAATTAGCCCAGACATATTCACCACAACTGCTGCTTAAATCCTGCACTGTCACTCAAAAAGTTGTTACTTCGGGTCTGAAGTGCCGTCATAAATGAGCTTAATATAGAGATTGCAGTTACGTGTAAGACCTTAGGTGGCAGTAGTGAGCGTAAAATGACCAACTTGCATCTAGTCTCTTTAAGTGATGTTGAAACTGGCAGGCTTCCGGCCTCATTTTGGATTTTAATTCAAATAATAAGCATCATTTTGAATCTTTTTCCCACAAACACATTTTTTGTACAAAGACCTTATCTCTTTTGTTGAACTTTCCCATTGTAAGTGCACCTTACTGGTATCTTTGATGGTTTACGCTTCAAAGCGGGTGTAGATAGGGTTTGTACACAGTCCTTTATCTGAAACAACTAACTAACAGGCGCTCACCTGCCAAACTAACCCCCAACCTTCCCCTCTCCTCCCACTGCTGCAGCCACGTAACTTCCCTACCTAACACGCACACGCGCGCTCACACAGGGGCGCAAACACACACAGATGCTCACACACACCATTACTCTTTCTTTCTCTCTATCTGCTACATTTAATTCCCTTTGGAAAAGACAGGTGCAAACGTTGATTGAGCCAGAGCCAGATTTAGCCCCAGCTCTCCGTGTGCGTCCAGCTGTACTCCCCAACCCACAGAGATCAATGTCCGCCCAGCGCAGCCCAGCCAGCAGCCAGCCAGCCGTCCCAGGACCATGCAGCGTCCCGGGAGCAGCCCAGTGGAGCAGGCATTCACCCAGCGGGCAGAGGGGCCTGGTTCGCCCCCCACTACCCCGACCCATCCACCCCCTCCTTTCTAAGCCCCTGATACCGGCGCGCTTCACTGGGCTCATTGGAGGGCGGACCGCAGCAGGGCAGCGCGCAGCCAGTGCCAAGCCCAATCACTGCGCGGCTGATGCGGGTTTGCAGGCGGGACAAAAGGGAGGGGACCCGAAACTTCCCTATCTTCTTTTTGTTTTTTTTTACACTGTTAAAAACACCTTTCCTCTTTTGGCTGCATCTTAATGCCTTGCACCTCTATTGAACCCTCCTTCCTTCGCCTCCTTCCCCTGCTTCCTCTCCTCGCTCCATCCATCTTTGAGCTACTTTGATTCGGGTCTCTCTCTCTCTCTTTTTTTTTTTTTTCCATCCTCCCAGCTCCAGCCGTTCTCCAGCCAACCACAGTTTCCTATTGATTTATTGATTGCTGTCTGCCTGTGGGAGAGCGGCCGCAGTCTCCCCCTGCTCTCCCCCTGCATGGATTTGTCTTCCCTTTTCCCCTCCTCTTCCTCCTTGCTTTCTCTCCCCATCAATGCAGCGGGCTCTGAAACATGAATTAGAGAAAAAGCACGGGAGTCCAATTTACCGGGAGAAATCGGATTCACCTTCTCCTATATACGCTCGCTCCTTCTTGCCCTCCCCTCCGTTCGTGCTCGTATAGCGTCTTTCGTGTTCTCCTCCATTTTACAGTTTGGCTTTTGTTTCTACATCTGGTCGGCTGCGTGTTCTTGTTCCGTGTTAGCAAGGCCGAGACACAGCCAAGTGTGCGAGGTATCATTGCGAAAGCACTCGAGAGGAACATCGTGCAAAGTGTTATTTGAAAGGTAAAATGTGGACACTAAACACTCTTTGTGTTTTCCACATACAGCTGTGTAGAACAGGTACAGATAGGAAGATACAATTAAGACCCTGGCTTCATATATTTTTACAATTAATTGAACATGGTGTAAAATGTATGGCATTAATTATACATGTCCAGTTTAGCCTTTAATAGACTCAGTTTTGCTGGCACTGGCGATACACTCTTTCTTTCCTTACTGCCATTTTATGTCATAAAGTACGTTGCAACATGGCAGTTGAATGAGTTTTCTCACGGCTCTATTGTTTACATTTTGTCAACAAACACGGCATACTGTACTTACCCCATAACATCGAATTGATCACATTCATTCCTGTGCTTCTATCATATCAATACATTCATTCTAGTCTGTTTCCCCACGTTGCAGCACATAAGGCGATAGTCCCCTGCACCCAGAAAAGCCCCTCTGCATTTCTCCCCCCATTGTCCACTTTGCCCAGTTCATTTATGGTCTTGCAGCGAAGCCTCTATTAAATGAGCTCCCTGCGCCGCTGCTGCCGTTCCTAGCGTCCAGCGCCAGTGTCCCCCTGAACTGCAGGTTAGTGCGGGTCACAGAGGAGAGCATCTGATTATGTGACCCGCGGGGTCAAGCTGCAGCCTCCCAGCGCTTGGAACAATAGGATCAGCTGTAATGGATGGACAGACAGAATGACAGAGAGAAGAAATAGGAGGCTCAATCTATCAAATTTAGCCTGTAATTCCCCCTGAACTGGAGGGCACAGTGAGGGTGCTCCGGGGAGGCCCAGATATACAATTTCTATATTTACATTTAGAGACATGTCACGTGGGGGAGGGGGGGTTGTACAGTAATGAGAAGGTTAATGACAGTTTACCAGAACACTTGATGAAATAACGCACATGATTGGTTCAGTTCAGAGGCACTGATTTTATTTGCCGATTGACTGTGGCAGGTTATTGAAAACATTCCGGTCTTTTTTCTGTGGCTCATTCCTAATTGTATGTCACCTCTCATAGGGGAGAATTATGATGTAAAGGGGCGTATATTTTCTGATATAATTTAAAACCATTGAACCGAGCATTTTCTGTAGTTCGGCTTTTCTCAAATCTAAAAGCTTCTCGACTGGAGAGCAACAGTGAAATGCCTCATTTGGAAGGAAAGACTTGCAAAAGTGATAGTAACCTTTTTATCGCATCCCCACGTCTTTTCTGTCATGTTATTGTCGTGTTTTCGTCACGTTTTTGTCGCGTTTTCGCCACGTTTTTGTCCCTTATTTGTTGCGTTCTTTTGTACTGCCAAAAGAATAAAACATCATGCACACAATCGCTCTTTCTCCATTTCCAACTCATTTTCATTATGATTCCACATATCCTTTTTGGACACCTTTTGGCACCTCCCAATCCGGGTATTTAGAACAATATTAATGCTTCCAATAAGCTGAACATTGAACCCACACTCAACCTACACCACAATCCACTTTTAGGTCTTGACCCAACATTTACGAACAACTGGTTAAGGCCACCCTACCACAAGAAGTAATTATATTGGGGGATGCATAGGCCCAGATCACTATTTCATTCACCCCAATGTCAGAGCGTAACGTATCGCCTCCCATCTAGTAATGTTTTGCCCGACATTGCTTCCCTTCAGTATATTACTTTTGTACCTAATGTGGGCATTTCATTTAACACGTATGACCAGCAATGTGACATATCTTTAATGATTCTTGCTAACTAAGACATAAATCTCTCACACTATTACAGAATATACTACACGCCCCGACGGAGTGGCTAAGATTTAAAGCAACGCGCACGGCATTAGTGTTAACCATTAGTAAATCAATAATACAACGCTCTCAAAGGAGTTGTTCAGCCTATGAGTACTTTTCACTTTCTGAACATTTTTTTTTTCTTCTTTTCCTGGCCATATATCGCTATTTTTGAGCACTGTTGATTGCATCGCATTTTGAGCTGTCCAAGTTTCCAATACATTCCTATGTGGCTCCAGCAGACAAAGAACACTGTCAGTGCTGTTTCTTTTCCAGGAAAGAGATTCTTTATTAGGAGCCCAAATGGGGATAAAGTGTTATGCTGGGGGTGGGAGGGGGGGAGGGTGGGGGGGGGGGGGGGGGGGGGGGTGTTCTGGGATGGGGCAGAGAGAGGGGAGGGGGGGGGCTTTGCCTGTCAGTGGGTTTGACAGCAGCTCTGGCATTGCCTCAGTGCGCAGTGTCGCCGGGTGTATTGATAAAATCCATAGTAGTGAGGGGCGCGTGCGACAAGGAGCGTGAGATTAGTTTCCCCGACTGGAACCTAGTTAATTCCTCAGAGGAGAAGACGCGGCACACCTGAGGCCCCGGGAAGACGCGGGGGTTAGCGACAGGCGGGCTACTTACAGGGGGGGAGGTATAACCGAGTATACGTACACCAGTATTGTGCCCCCCCCCGCCCCAACCACCCCTCCCCAATCTGACGCCACTGTCCTGTAAGGAGCAGGGGGTTAGGTGTCTGCAGGCCAGAGAGTGGCAGCACAAGGACAGACGTCTCCCTGGCTGTCTGGCTGCCGACAGGTCTGATCGATCAATACGCTGCCTCTCGCTCTCTCCTCCTTTCGCCTCCTTCTCGCACGCCCCGCTCTTCCTCGTCTCCAAACACAGCCCTGTCTTTTTAGCCGCTCACTCGAGTTTTACTTTTGGGGTTGTCACACA
This sequence comes from Gobius niger, assembly GCF_951799975.1. Taxonomy (NCBI): domain Eukaryota; kingdom Metazoa; phylum Chordata; class Actinopteri; order Gobiiformes; family Gobiidae; genus Gobius; species Gobius niger. Next base: position 25,616,080 of record NC_136855.1, on the reverse strand, counting down.
CACTCATTGCAGAGCAGGTTCAAAAAGTTGAAGGGAGACACTGCAGTTAAAACCTAGAAAAAAAAAAAAAAAAAAGTCTGATCATTTAGAAGAGAGAAAATGTGCTTTAGTGTCAGTAATCTGTACTTGCTAATCTATATGTCTGGAACAAGTGTTTTCTTTTAATGCTTTTTCTATGAAGATAATGTACTTCATGCATAAAAAATGGCCAAAAAGATATACATATTTCAGTGGGAAAAAATGAATAATTAATAGAGCCAGGTTTATATGTATGGGTTTATTTTGATGACATTTTAGATACAAGGTGGGTATTTTTTTAAGAGTGGGTTTTTATTTAATTTTGTGTGGAAAGATCTGTTAAAATTGTTTTGGGGGATTCAAAGCTAAATTATCCTTCTACATTGGACCCATCCAGGAGCTGTGGGCGACCTGTCCCCAGATGTCGAGGATGTCACCTGGCTGGAGGATTCACCTATTGTGCATGTTTTTGTTTGATGGGAGAAACCCATCCAGACACGGGGTAGAAAATCCTCCTGGAAAACCCCCCCAAAAAACTTTAGTCTATTGTTTGGACTGGATATCTTTGTGTCTCAATAGGTGCAGTTCATGTTCCTTAGAAATCCCATAGAAATGTGGACACTGGACAATAATTGATCAGTTAGATTGAAACAATGAGATTTTCTGGGTTAGTTTTCAAGTGAAGGTTTACATTTTAAGAGAGCAAACTGTCCCAAAACCTGCAAAGTTTCAACTTAAGCAAAACTGTCAATTACAGATTTCATAGGGCAGATAGAAAAAGTACACAATAACTGCTACTGTAAAGATTATGTCTTGTTATAGAAGGAAAGAGCAGTAATTCTGAACCGAAACATCTGGGAAAACAGGTCAAACATATGTGGACAGAATTATAATAAGGGGTTGCATTTTGATTATTCTTTTTACATCATTGTTCCTACTTTAATTGCATTAGTTCGCCTGGTGATTTTTCCCATACATAATTAGTTTTTAATATGCAGCACTTTTCATGACTTGTGTGTGTGTGTTATGTTCTTTTTGTGTGTGGATCGCCGTGTTATTTTGCACAGTCTCCCATTTATTTACTATACTTGTACTTTACAGCTGTTCAATATCGCGGCTCGCTGTCATTTTCTTTATACACCATCTTTACTCACCGCTTCACAACTAGCGCTGGCCGACATGACCTCAAATCAATATCACAATTCATTGAACTTTTTACACGCCTATTACATCAATTATCCTGCTAGTTCTCTAAGCCATTTTGTAAAGCAATACTAGGGGCCAACACTTAGCGGGGACAGATCCTGACAGCAGAACCATTCATTCACACATACATCCAATACGGGCAGTTCTCATTAAAAAGATCCCTTGTACATCTATGATATTGAGCTGTGGAAAGAAGCTCCAGCAGAAGCGCAGGCTGTTCAGAGCATTGTCCAGATGAGGGGCCCGCTTTAGTGCAGAACCTATTCCTATTTTTAATTGATTATTTCCATGCATGTTTTCACAATGTCAAATGTCATTCACACTGAACTGATCATCCTGAAATGAAGGGCAGATCAAGTGTTGAAGTGCAAACACAGGACTATGAACATATTAACACTATAAGAGACTTTTGAAAGGTGGTAACTATGCCTTCAGAAGCGAAGATTTGTTGACTGTAAATATCAAGAGAAAATATTAAAGCCACACTGCGTACCTTTGCTAGCCTTTGCTATGAGCAGCTCAGCTCTCCTAAAACATGACTGTAACTTTACCGGGAGTGGGTATGTCTCCAGCTCATCTCCATGGTGATGTGACTAAAGTCAGCAGTCCATATGGATGTTTATTCACAGCAAATTGTTCAGTAGAAGCGGAAAAACTGCAGTCATAGCAAGCGCTAGCTAGCGTTAGCATTAGCACGATGCTAACATGTAGTATTCTCTGTATATTTTTGTATTTATGGGCTGTTGAACCACTTTGCTTCTCGTCTTTGTATTTTTGTTTAGTAGAAAATGATATTCAAAATTCAGCGTTTGTTCAAGTAGTTTTTGAATAATTAGAGAAAGTTTATATTTTTTTCAAAATTGTTTTCCCCTTAACTGTTTTCAAACATGACCATATATGGGCGATTCCAGAGATGCCGTCTGTATCTTAGTCCAAAATGTTTTGCAGTGTGCCTTTAAAGACACACAAAATCTAGCGGCATTAAAACTTCTTACGTGAGTGCGTTTTCTCCAGTTTGGCTTTACCCAAATACCCAAAAAGCTTCTTGACTGAGAGCGAGAGTGTAAGGCCTCATTATAAAACGAAGACCTACAAAAGTAACTTTTTGTCACGTTGTCGCTGTGTTTTTGTCACATTTTTGAAGCTTTTTTTGTCATGTTTTTTTGCTTTGTCTTTTTTTGTTGTTGCTATTTTGTCATGTTTTCGTCACGTTTTTGCCGCATTTTTGTTGCTTTTTTCTGCACTTTTTTATCGCTCATTTGTCACCTTTTTGTCCCTGCTATTTTGATGGGGGTTTTTTTAGCTTTTAGTTTAAGGTATTGCCAAACTGGACAAAATGCGCTCGGTTTAGGTAGGGGGTAAGAGGTTAAGGGCGAGAGTTTCTTTATTTTGACTTTTGTTTGAATATGCACTCTCTTTTTGATAATACAGATCAAAATTTGCCCCTTTTTCTCATTTCTCCAAACAATGATCTTCACGTCTTGCAGTTGTAGCATGTATTTGTATACTGTTAGTTTTTCATAGCTATTACACGCTTTGTGGCATTTTTGTCCTATGACCTCACCCCAGCGTGCACTCTCTCACATCTCTAATCTCTTTTAGTCCGAACACCTCACTTTCCATCATGTGTTGTTGCCCCAGGGTAATAAATCTAATGCTCCAAACTTTAGCTACATCTACTCAGCCTTAATCCTCCCCCAAAACTCTGCGCTTTATGTTCTCCTGAACTTCGTTACGCAGCGCCAGAAAGCAATGATTTCACAGGAAAATGTACATATTGCCTTTGATTTTTGTCTGCTTTCTTGCAGAAAGGGCCGGCTTTAGTGGAATAAACATTGATTTTTAAGCTTTTGGTGCATTAGCTTTTAAATTCAAAATTGTATTTGCAGAACCTGTTTCGTGATCAATGGGAGGAATCAAGATTTATAGCCGTGATGTGATATTGAAGAAACGCATTGTCTGCCTGTCTAAAACGACCAGGACTGACCACTTTTTTCTGCTTTTTCTACAACAACGTACAAGAGTGTGAAAGTACAATTGTTTAATTTCATAGCAGAATAATTTGATCATTGTAGTGTCGACTGGGAATGGGTTAAGAGCTACAACATCACACTTTAATATTGATTTCTATTTTTAGACTGATATTATACATGTTGAATTTATGCTTATTTAAGAATATGTTTTGTTATATGGCAAGTAAATGCATCTTTATACACATTTTACGGTAGTCTTTGAAGCAAGGTTGGTCATCCATTTTCTCCCTGAACTTTGAAAGGCGTACACAGCACATGTCTCTGCCTCTAATCTCCTCCTAATTACTCTGCTCTTCATCCTCGTCTTCTTCACCTGGCCTTTTTATTCCGGTGAAAGGCTCTCTAACGACCGGGTTTGATGTCCTGCCTGCCCGTATGTCTGTCTCCACCTTCAGAGAGCTTCCTTCCTACGCGAGCGGCCGCTAGAGCTTCATAAATGTGCATCAAAAGTACAGTAAACAGGGCCTGTACTGCGAGGCGCTCCATTGTGGCGGTGCTGCAGCCTTGAAGAATCTTGAGGACTATCTTAAAAGCCTGAAGGGGGCTCCTAAGAGGGACACAAACACACAAGACACACGCTAATGGCCCCACATTAGCCATCTCAGGAACACTTCTCAGAGAGCTTTCTTTGGAGCCAAAGGGACAAGCAGTTTGTAAACACCTGAATAGTTCAGTGTATTCAATAAAACCTCCATGTCCATTTGTATCACATTAGTATTTACATTTTTCCGTTACTATATTTTATGAATTTGTTTATTTTTCCCCAAAGGTTCATAGCAGACTGGGGGGCAGTCCACGCAGTGGTCAGTGATGTGGGGTAAAAACATGAATAAAATACACTATTCTGTTTCAAAATTTTAACCTCTTAACCCCCACCTGAACCAAGCACTTTTTTTCCGGTTTGGCTTTCCCCAAATCTTAAAAGGTTCTTGAAAAAAGGCATCAAAATAGCAACAAAAATGAGGATGAAAAAGCTACAGAAAAGTGACAGAAAAAAGACAAAAAAAAATTACAAAAAAAGCAACAAAAATATGTCAAAAAAGTTACCAAAAAATGACTAAAAATACACCCAAAAAAGCAACAAAAAGCAGCTTCAAAAATGTAACAAACTACGACTACGTGACAAAAAAGTTATGATCAGTTTTTTGGGCCTTAGCTTTCAAATGAGGCATTAAGCTGTTGCTCTCCAGTCCAGAAGCTTTTAGATTTGAGTAAAGCCAAACTAGAGAAAATGCGCTCAGTTAACTTCTTAAACCCTAGAGGCTCCTGATCAGAGGGCAGTTTTGGTCTGGGCAGTTGAACACGAGGGGGCGCCCTTCCAACCTTCTCAGTGTAAATGTGAATTTACTTTGTTCAGAGTAAGGCTTTAGGTCTCACACCATGAGTGACTGTAACATGACACTTAATACAATGTGCTCTTTGTTTCCAGTAAAAAGGTTGAGGCCTCATTGCTCTTCAGTCAGACTGAGAAGTGAAGAAGGAAGTCATGGAGATTCTGCTTTAGACAGAACTGCAGACTTCTGCTGGATATAAGAGTTATATCATATTCTGAAACTCAAATCTGTATGTAGTAAAAACAAATAATATATGGAAAAATCCTATATATAATTAAAGTATTAGTTAATATTTAGCACTCTAAATAACAAACAAACCCATGTCATTTGTAGCTGCTGTGTGTCATGTGTGTCCCAGTTCCTCTGAGACATGGTGGACCATGGTGGACCATGACAGATGTGGACAAGACTGTGGTAGTTGTACTTACTTTGGAGAATATAGTTACTATAGTAACTGTGCCGAAGAAATGAACCTCATGAGCTTCTTCTGTAACATCTGTCTACATCAGTCCTGCTGCACCACGACTCAGAAGAACTGGGACAAACATGACTCTACAGCAGATACAAATGACAAGCGTTTGTTTTTGTAGAACGATAGTAATTAATAATGAATTATTAATTTTCACACCTATTACTAAGGAATACAGGAATTGCAATCATTTATTGTTATATCCTGCAGACGTGTAGTGTTCTAACGCAGCATCTCCACGACTTCCTTCCTCAGTCTATGACAAACTGAAGAGCAACGAGGCCTCAGTCTTTTTACTGGAAATAAAGGGCTCACAATTTAGTGTCATGTTACTGTCACTCCCGGTGTCTGACCTACAGTGTAACTCTGCAGCCAATCAGATCATAGTGACTCCGAGTGGGTTGGGCTCAAATGTGACCAAACGCCAAGATCCAAGATCTGAGACTAAAATAATAAAACCCAAGGCTTAACAGGTTGTGGGGTAAGAGTTTTTAAAAAATACCCAGTTTTAATTGTACTTCAATGTACTTCAATGTGCTAGTGTGTATCTGGAACACGTCAATTACCTTTTTTTCTATTTTGTATTTATTTTAGTTATTTACTGGTTTATTTGGTCGGGACAGTGCATGTTAATGAACATACATGGGTCTCATGCATGTAAACAAGCCACACCGGATTGTAGCCGGATTGGGCTCATCTCCATCCGTCGTCCCCCTTGCACACTCTCTAACACACTCACATTGATCCTGGCCTATTGTACATGTTTTTAGTGGTAGGGGAAACTGGAATACCCGGAGGAAACCTACGCAGACACAGGGAGAACATGCAAACTCCACACAGAAAGGCCCCGTCCCTGGTGGGAATCGAACCCGGACCTAGCTGTGAAGCACGAGCGCTAACTGCTGTGCTACCGTGTCACCGTTTTGAAGTCTCTCGGACGAGGATGAGTCTCTTGGACAGAGATACGGATTCACACAAAAATCATGTATTTTTCTGTTTACAAGCAACTTCGAGGGAACATTTCATCAAATTATTATAAATCGCGCTGTACATTTGTTCAGGCTGCAGCAAATGTCCTGAGCGCTATGCTGGCCACAGTTTTGTGACTTAACCTCTCTTCTTGTCTAAAAAAATGAGGTGATGTGAGGTTGTGGTTGTCCATTTTAGACAGTCCCATTTGCTTCAACATTTCACAGAAGTTGTTACTCAGAACAAAAAGAGATCATCAAATCAACATACTGTAAATGTGAGTACACGACATCTGACAGTAAAGTTGTTGCCTCAGAAGCTTCCCCCGGATTGGACCGACTGGGGCAGACACTGTCAATACTGTTTGGACAAGTGACCCATCCTCCAACTAGAGCGTGTAAACAAATCAGCATTAGGTAACCCACTTTGGATTTTGACCTCGAATCTCCCTGCTATTTCAACATCCTGCCCCATTCTGCACAGTTTGTTTGAGTACTTCAACTAAAGGCAGGGATGAAATGAGGAATATAGTGATCGCCAAGATTGCACGTCGTGCTCATGATTAGGTCTGAGTACCGTTAATGTTTTTTACAATACCGGTACTTCAACAATACTTTTTCGATGCCGATACCTGAACTATACTTTTTCCGATATCCACACTAAAATATTTGTCATATTGAGCCATAAAACGGATAATGTAATATTTTATTTAATTCATTTAATTTCTTTTGCATTTGTATCATTTGTTTGAGGTGAAACAACCAAGACACTTCCTTTAGCTACAAAAGGGCAGAAAAAAACACTTTCCAAGATTCCCCCCCACCCCCCAACAGACTTATGTTTTCCTTTTTTTTTTTTTTTTTGATGACCTACCGCATCACAATTTGAATACACCAATTTTAGATTTCTTTTCAGTACCAGCTTTCAATATATTTCTTTTTTTTGATAACAGTAGTAACTAAACCCTTTTTTTGAGACCATACTGGTATCTTTTAACAGTACCCAGTCCTACTCATGATCACTTGATTTTTTCCCCACACTAAACTAAAGAGTTAACATTTCTCCTCAGATGAAACACATTTAAGCACAATAATAAGTTGATGAATATCTATTTTTGTGGCCTTGTGATCCACATAGCCAACCCTCTCAACTGTGAGACCCATCGTCCGGTCATTTCAGGCCAATGCAGAAGTCTTTACCCCACAAAAGCACAATCTTTCTGCTGGCTCGTTGAATTTCTATTTTATTTTATTTGCTGTTTGAACAAAGAATCAAAACTTCTCCATTCTTACATTGCAACATCTTTACAATCAAACAGAATGTCTAGTCTATGGCCGCCGAGCTGCTCCCCTCACAAGGGTAACTTTGTGTGTTTTTGCCTCCCACTGTTGCCATATGCATGTGTTGACGTGTGTATAGTGGCATGGCAGCAGACCTGCTAGGCTCAGAGCACAGCTGCATTGATTTTATTTCTCCCCCCTCTGTTTTCTCTGGGATTTTGACAGAATCATAGCACCATGGAAACAAAGAAACTGCTTTTGTGACAGAGGCAAACCTTTCATTTGGACTGAAGTGAATGGCGGCGTGCAGCTGATAACAGCATGAGTAATCACACACACACACGTACGTGCACACACTCGTACACCGGCACATATAAGGTTAAGGTATGATTGCTACACGTGATTGTGGAAATAAACAACTTCAGAGGTCCCTATTCACTCAGCTGCAGCTTAGATGTACAATCACATCTAATACCAGGTCCTGCAATAACAAAAGTCATGTGTTCAGCTTATCTCGCACAAAGTGTAAACACAGAGAAGAAGTCTTGTTTCAAGTCAAATGGTAAAAAAAAAAAGAACACAAAAAATAGTAATGAAAAGGCAATGAAGTTTCCCTGTAAATGAATCAAAGTGTTGTAGTTACTTTTCCAAACATGTCATATTGAAAAGCGATCCTAGTTGAATTTTTGTTGGAAATCTTTATAGCCCTTTTTTGGTTGAGGCCATATTTGGACAGACAGGGAACTGAGTGGAGGTGAATGACACTGAGCTCATCGACTCCAGCTGGACGGCAGTTCCAGTATTTGTAATTCAGTGAGCTACTGCCGGTACAGTCATACCTTTTTGAAACATTTGAAGAAAATACAAGTAAAACAGAAAGCATATCATTGATATTTTTAGTTTCAGTGTGCACAAGTCAAATAGGATAATGTAAGTGTAATTAAGTTTACAATTTTAAGACCAAATCAGTCAACCTTTGATATTGTAGATCAGGAGTAGGTATTTGAATTTAAATAGGCAATAGAAAACTGGTTGTCTTTTTAATTTGTCTATTAGTGTCGTCAATATCAGTGTCATTACAATAGTGTCTTAAACTTATATTAGCCGTGATCAGGCACTGATTGTAGGATTTCATTACTTGGAGATGTTGCTCCACTGAAACTAACTTCTAAAACGCTTTATATTAAGGTTCATTAATATTAAGTGTTAATAAGCATTAATAATTTGCTTGTAAAGTTTTAACACACTGCATATTATACCTTTATCTATTAACATACTAATAGAGCCTAACCCATTAATATTACGCTATTCATAACCAACCCTTAACATAACCCTAACCTTAACCCTTACCATAACCCTAAAATGATTACTAATGCGTATTAATACTTATTGAGCACACCTTAATCTAAAGCAATGCCAAATGTTTTGCCGGGAGCAACAACATCCAGGAAGTGTGTTCTTAAATACTGGAAGTGTACGGACCCCTCTGGTCTAAAACAATGGACTCATGAACTATAATCTCACTGCACGCCTGAAAGGATACACTTCTCAATTAGAGGTGATCATGTTAGGACATTTTTTAACAATTTGACTCAACTGACCTTGTTCCTCCACCATATTGCATTTTTTATGTTTTGTAGCTTTGTTGTTTTAGCCTTGTGTTTTTTTTGGGGGGTTTTATGGGGGTAACTAAATTTTGTGGGACTTAGGCTTTTTCAAAAAATTGTGTTTATAACTCCCTTGATCATGAGCAGACTTGGATGAACAGATGCTCTGTCAGGAAATATTGTGTTTTGATGAACTACACTTGGGTCAAACTGCCAAATGTTTCTATTATTTTATTTTGCTGTATTATGTAGTGAGACTGTGGCTGTGCTTGACTTGTTTGTCTTCATCGACTGTTCATTTATTCTGCAGGCCAAGCGATTCGAAACCTATGTAAAACATGGCTGAATCAATACAAAGCTGCACAGAGACATACCTGAACCCATTTCTTTTAGTTTGCCAGATTAAAGCCATGTCTGGCCTTCACTCTGCACTTTGATATGATTTCCAAGCAGTGGTCATAGACAACAGGCTAAATTATCAAACGCGATTGTCCACTTAACCCAGTTAGGTTAAAGTTCAATGGACCAATTACGCTGCATTGTTTTACGCTTACCGTAATCTAACAAAACATACAGAGGACAAACAGCATCCTAACAAATAGCATGCGATACAAACTGAGAGAGTTCCGAGTCAGATTGCTCTTCATTAAACGATTTGACCCCAAAATATTAGATTTCCGAGATTCTATTGCATTTAACATCTTTTCTATCATTATTGAGATGACGAGGGATTACATCGATTGTGTGTCAAATTAAGTTGAGGAACACCAGAGGCAGACCAGGCAGACAGGCTTTCCTTGTCCTGAGTATAGCCAGTATTTTTGTACGCATGTTCTGGGTCATTCAAATTAAATCAGTGTCTATGTAGAGGCATGCCTGTGTTGCTTTCATTGTCTGTGTGTGCGTGTGCGCGGGCGTCTGCGTCTGTGTGTCGAGCACCGCGCAGAGTTTGTCTCTATTGAGCTGTTGGCGTAACCCGAAGAGCTCTACAGAGAGGAGCCTGAACCCGACCCAGGACAGACGGACAGTGATCAGTGGTGGCTGAAAAGTAATGCTCAAAAAGGGGGACAATCTGCTCCAAAACATAACCGAGCCAGTGGAGGTTTCAGAGGCAACGGTCATTAGGAGGTTGTTTTACCGTCAGAGCATCCCCAGAGACAAGCCTGGTGATGATGGGAAGGCCCAGAGAGTAAAAATACACCGCTGCACTGGAAACTGTCTTAACTGGAACTTACTGGAGTATTTGCACGTGAAAATAGCACAGTCAACCTTGCTATAAAACGGCTGTTCATAGATTTGTTTTATCCTGGACTCGCTTTTTGTCCTTTACTTATTAAACATAGCGGTATCAGTCCTGCTATGTTCAATTTGTCACAATTTTGTATCATGTTTGTCATGGCCGCGGCAAGGGGGAAAATAGAATCTTTTGGGAAAAAGTTTTTCACTCTTTTTAGCCATTTTCTGGTGAAATATAAACTTATTTATCACATAAATAAAGTCAAGTGTAAATCAGGCCCATATGGATATTTTCTCACAGCAGATTGTTTAGTAGAAGTGAAAAAACGGCAGTTGTAGCTAGTGCTAGCTAACCGTTGCCATTAGTCCGATGCTAACATGAAGCATCAAGTTCGCATTCTCCATTTTTTTTTATGTATTTATGGGCTGTTGAACTACTTTGCTCCTTTCCATGTCTTTGTATCTTTATTAGAAAACTATATTCATAATTCAGCATTTGTTAAAGTCGTTTTTTGAATAATTAGAGAAAGTTTAGATTTTTCTTCCTGCTTAACTGTTTTCAAACATGACCATATATGGGCGATTCCAGAGATGCCGTCTGTATCTATATCTATACAACCCTATTAGAAAAACGAAGAAACCATACGGGTAAGTGCTTCTGCTGCTTTGTCCGTCTTTGTTGATCAAACTTGTACTTTTTGTAGATGACAGCAACACCTACAGGTTTCCTCATATGACGAATGCAATCACTGTCATTTCTCAATGTATGTACCCCGCTCTCTGCTTTTCATTGTTTTTTATAGTGTTTGCCAGATTAATATAGTGTACACAACTTGGAGAAGTGGGTGTCTCCTCATGTGGTCAGTTTGTGAGCTTCTGCTACAACGTTGCTGTGCTATTGATATCAAATAAATTTCTTTGAACGTTCTTTTGCCTCCGTACGGTGCCACACAGGCGTCTGCTCTGTTGCGATCTTATAGAACAGTTAATGTTTAGCACTAACTTCTGGGAACTACTGAGGGCGTCTATGGTTCAACTTTAGTGTGATAGAAATGGGCCTTTGGAGACTACTTGTGTGATGTTACTGTATCTTTTAGTGTCTCCAAGTTAACCCGAGGGCAACAGTTTTCACATATACGAGGAGCTCAAAGTCAGTCAATTTGTCCACCTCCGCCTCTGGACCATGGACCTTACACAACATTGTCTGTCAAATATTTCAGTTGCTGGAAAAACTTGTTCTTGTGGATGGGCTTTACACACATATACGTTCAAAGGACATCAGTCATATTGGTTTTTAATGATGTAATAAGTAATTGATTAAATGTCGGATAATGTTGTGGCCGACCATGCTTCTCTACACTTCTCTATTTGCAGTCAGTGGTTTTACTTGGAGTAGTTTTTGTTCCACTAATTGTGGCATGCCTGTATTTTGTAACACAGATATGGGACTTTCATCTCCACATGCCTCACATTTCAGAGCTCACTTTGTAAATTCCTGCAGGAGCCTATTTGTTGTTTTGACATGGGCGCATTTCTCCAGCCCGGCCTTTTAGAGGATGACTTGTCTTATCTGAAGCCACTCACAACTAAATGTCCCATCTGGTAGCATTTCCACGTTTCTCCGCCTTAAATCAATAGCAATAATTTTCCTAAGACCCTGATGCGTGCACACACACACACACACACACACACACACACACACACACACACGGTACAAGGACGCATCCGTAGATTCACTTTTGTTTCAGCTGCCATTTAATTTGATTGTGTGTCTCTCTGTCCTTTGACCAGGTGGTTTTTAAATGCACATTGGAAACAAAGCTATCGTCCGGTTCCTCGACAACAGCGGGGGGGGGGGCTGCACGTTCCGTCTCATATTCTCCTCTCAAATAAAACGAATGATTGTTTCCTTTCCGATATTGTTGCGGTCACATCTTGGTGCTACCGATCAATCGTCAATACAGATGAGACTCGCGTGTGTGCCCCACCGGTCTCCATCTTGGCTCCGTCCAGCTGCAGGTCGAGCTGGGATGGCCGACGTTTGCTCGTATGCATGTTTTCAGTTGCTTTTTGCCGTGGGTTTCGCATACATATGCAAACGGGCCGTGGTGAGGTGCGCTGATTGATTTTGAGGCTATGGTGAGCGATGCTTGCTTATTAATGTATCCAGATGAGATAATTACTGAGCCCTTCTGCTCCTCCGCTGGTCGGCCAGTTAGTTAAACACGCGGCAGGGATTATGATGTCAACTAGATTAAATGATCAATTACACACACATGGCCGTGCAAGCGCTCACTCTCACAAAGACACAGTGGTTCTCAACATGCCGTGAAGACCCTGCACATCAGACTGATTATTTTATTTGTTCCTCAAACATTGCTTGGTTGTAGTCCTGGTTTAGGTATTCATCATGTTTCAATCCTGTTTTTTGTTGTTTAACTGTGGCTTAGTACATTTTATGCCAGAAGATGAGATGAGAGGCTGTTTTAGACTAGTTCTGCTTTCCTGTTTATATCTGGTTTAATGCTGACTTTGTCTTTGTTTAGTCCTGGGACTGATTTTGTCCATTTAAACCTGGTTATGTTAAAGAAATAGACCACTGTTTTTCCATACTGAGATATGTTCTTACCTTAGCTTAGACGAGTTGATGCGTACCTGTCTGGTCTTTACGCGTGCACTCAGTCAGGCAAAAAAACAAACAAAGATGCTGTTCGGATTTAGCCTCTCCTCCTCTCCTCTATGGACCCAAAGTGAAGTTAGAAGCGACCAAGCTCTTCCACGTTTCCCCTATTTAAATACGGTTAGTTGTTACACAATCCAAGTATAGTTACACAAAATTAAACATGTCGATTTTCTAAGTGGATAAAAAGGGGAACTATATTGTAAGGCGTATAAATACCCGAGGAGCACTTTGACGTCCGCACAGTAATATCTTCACTTTACTGCGGGGACGTCGAAGTCCTCCTAAGGTGTTATTATGATATAATCCCTGTTTTCCCATAGTTTAAACCTAGTAGTCTACGGCCCATCTAATAAGGCGCTGAGATAAATAATTTTCTGACATTGTAGAATCACTACACCAGAGGGTTAGAATGTAAAGCCTCTTGGTCAGTGTCCGGTTGGTCGTGGGGCCAGGCCTTTTTGACCTTGAGTCCGTGGGGTCAGGCGGCAGACGGCCAGCCAGCTGGACATTTCCATCTCAAAGACCCCCGAGGACCCCCGCACCTCACGGTACCCCTCCCCTCCGTCTTCTTTTTTTTTTTTTTTACATGTATCCCATTCTCTCTTCTACTGTGAATGCTCGTATGGTTTATGAGAGCACACACACACACACACGCCACCACCATTCATTTCTTCCCTAACTGGAGGCCTAATGGAGAGGTCTTACATGGAAACCTGAGCTCTCACTGAGTAATGAGCCCGAGCCATTGCTGTCCAGTGGCTGCATGCATTTGTGTGTGGGTGTGTGTGTGTGTATCATGGCCAAGGCTCTGACCCTGTAAATGATGTTGCTGCTGCTTCATCCACACTAGCTCTTTACCACTAATAACCTCTGATCACGTCTCAAGATGGCCAAACCCTTCACCAGGCCTCGCGACTAATACGCTCCAATCAAGCGTGCGGGGCTCTCTGTTGGAGGGTTGATACGAGGGTAGATCCATACCAAAGAAAAAATATTGAAGAAGAAGAAGGGGGGGGGGGCGCACTGGACAGGTCACGCCCACATCGCCCTAGCTTTACAGGAGCAGGGGGAAGGGAAAAGGAGTAAGCCACTTCTCCACAGTCTAATGTAGTTAGGACCAAGCCAATCAGTCATCCCGACCAATACTAACCATGTCGCCAGGCCCGCTCCTCATCTCCTCCGCTGTGCAGGAGCCACACACTGCAGCGCCGTACATTTACCTGCAATTAGATTTGGCCCCAGTATCCTGCTGGGAATGATGGAGGCCTCGTGCTCACCGACATGGCAACAACTCCCCAACTCCTTGTGTGTGTGTGTTTGCAATAAGGCATATATACACTTGTGCATTTTTATGTCTGTCTTTCATTGTGCATTACACTGAGGTCAAACTGGGATTTACCGTATGTTACGCTTTTTTAACGGCCATAGATGTTCAATATACGTCTGAGCCATCATAAGCAAATGCTTTTGCTATAGATTTCTGCAAACCACCAGTGTGAGTAAAGCCAGACGTTTTATGTCTATGATAATGTGAAATATATATATGGTTTTGGGTGAAATAGGTTACATATTCTTTTTTAACAAAGTAATCCACAACTGAAGCAAGCAGCATACCCTTGAAAAGCAAAACAGAACACATCAATGAGCAGCCTCACTGTTTGCATTTTTATCTCAAAGTGAATGCATTTGTAACATTTCCTCGCTGTTTGTTTATTTGGTTGCAACAGGGCATGTTAATGTAAACATGGGATTTATACTGTACACGTAAACACACCATGACAGATTGTAGCCGTATAACTTCCATCCATTGTCCCGCACTCACTGAAACACTGTCACTTTCCCTGACATTATACATATTCTTAGTGGTTGGGGAAACCAGAGAACCCATAGGAAATGTATGCAAGATGGTCCAAAAAGAACAAGGTTTTTCCTCCTGAAGTCTCTGGTAAAGGGGTATGGCTGTGCTGCAACATTTTCCTGTTCAGACATCATCGCACACATTGGCCCCAAGTCAAGAGCAATGGCCTCTGCAACACCTCCACACAACTATGTGGCTAAAGTCTTATGCCGCTCTCTAATTCTAGAATACATGTGTATATGCTCAAAGACTTCAAAAATGATTCCATCACTGCATATGATCCTCTGCGTATTATAATTATGCCTTTATATGAATTGTGTCTTTATATGAAATGTTTGTCACGTGATTGTTTTGGTCACATCATCTCCTATTTAAAAGGTGATCATGCACCAGGTGTAATTCACGTACCCTTATGAAGACTCGTTTGAGTTGAAACGTGTTGGCATAATACATTTTCTTCACTTTGATCTGAGTGCCTCGGTCCCATTGTTTTATTCTACATATTTTTAGCCCTCTCTGGAACCTCAATGAGCACCAGTCGTTGTTGAAAACTGAGATCCGAGTGAGCGCTTCCTCAACCTTTTTTCAACTTAAGAAATGTCTTGGCAGTCTTGACAGTGTGAATGCCTCATAGATGATGTGAAAGATTTTATATTGATGTTTGAGTGTTATTCAGATTGATTTACAGATTTTTAGCCTGGTAAATCACACCCACTTAATTTCTGCACGAAAGAAGGTAGGTCTGGACTCTCACGGTAAACAAATGACTGATTAGCGGCTGAGGCCGAACCAATATTTTGTGAATTACAGCTGTCGTCACGTCCACTAATTGCTGATTGGTTTATTTCACACTGACAGTTTGTGCGCGCCAGTTCAAACTGCTCCAATTGCTCCGTTACCAGACTGACCTGTGTGGAATGGACAGAGAATAGTATGGCAGGCAAACAGATTTTAGTGAAAATAGCAGAGAGATTTTAATTGGCTGCTGAACAGTCCCTGCAAAGTGTTTTCTCTTGCTGGACTGTCACCTATTTGAAAGCTGAGGCTATGTGTGTCGAATAACTTGTCCTTATGTGCGGCTGGTTCCACCTATCGAGTCGCTCTTTCTCCACCTCTTTTGATGCGGATGTCCCTATTAGTAACTCAGGTCGTCTCACTGAGAGTCTCGCTCACTCACTGGCTTTGTTCTACATGTATGCTTTAGTAACATATTAAAACAGACATGATAGCATGATAGCTAGTGCCCAGTAGTGTTTGCTTGTCCCTCTGTGAAGGTGTGACGTGGTAATGATTTAACCATCGATGCTTAGCGCTCAGGTGAATACAATGGTGGAGCTGTTTACTGCGCTCCTGCCACATTCACACACAGATACAGTCAATCATTCGTGCGGCATTCGTTTACCTTTTGTCCAGTTTGATTCGGTTTGACGTTAAACACTTAGCACGGACACAGTTTTCATTCAACATGACGCTGCTTTTTGCTGTTGTAATAATGCTGCCGTGTTCATGCTGGGCTCGTCTGCATTGGTGTTGCGACTCTAACAGTATTTCGAGTGTCAAATACATAAATTATTAAAAGTCCTACCAATAAAATTAACATAAAATGATAAAACATGGTGGAGCTCCGGTATCCCCTACCATTAAAAACATGTACAATAGGCCAGGCTGAGTGTGAGTGGGGGACGACTTTTTACATACATGAGTCTCGGGCTGGGCGATATGGACCAAATGTCATATCCCGATACATTTAGATTGAATATCAATATATCCCAAAAAGTGAGAGCTGTGAAATGAAATGTTAAGTCAAAGTCAAATGCAAGTAGTTTTATTGAAAACTCACTATAAAATGTAAACATAAACACTGTGTAACAAAGCTCCATAAGGTGCACATTTAAATAAAAAAATATCTTAAATAAAAATAGCCTTTAAAATAAGCATTACAGTGCAAATTTGAACTATTTCGATATATGCAATATGGTCTAATTCCATATCTCATTTCGAATATACATGAGTCCCATGTGTGTTCATGAACATGCACTGTCCCAACCAAACAAATCCACAAGAATCTCTTTATAAGCAAGCACTTAGGATTCTAGACAGGAAATCTCGACACTGTCAAATGCTCAACTTTTAATATATAGTTAAGTCAGCTAATCTAAAGATACTATTCAAGATTATTAATAATGTGGCACCCTTGCCACTGAAACGGTTTGTCCAATTAACCTCTGATCAGATGGTCAGACCAACAAGGTCAACAGTCAATGGCCAATGTACCAACACGAGAAACAGCATTAGGGCAATCGGCATTTTCCTTTAAAACTATCTCAGAAACTTCCAACCGCACTAAAACTATGCAAAAACTTAAAACGATTTTGCCTGGAAGTGAAACAACATTTTCCTGGGAACTTAGACATGTCAGCATTAAAGAAAACACAAAAACAACAACAACTAAACTTTACATCTGAGAAGGGTAGGGAGTGGTATAGACTATTGAGGAACAAGTTCTCCCGTTGTTGAAATGTACCTTTTTTTGTAATTGTCTGTCTTGGGGATGGAAATGAGCTCCTCTTTCATAAGATGATTAATGGTCCTGTACATGGTCCCTGTCAAATAAAAATAAACTAATAAACTAAACATAAATAAACAGATGATTGAATCAGGAGTGTGCAGACAGTAACAACTCATTCAGAATTACAAACTTACTCAAGAGTGTATGGAGTTGTCATCAAGCAGTTACTTCATCGGTACTTCTGTTGGAAATATACTATAAACAGCTCTATAAAACTATAATTTTGTCATCATTGCATATATAAATAATGAGACTTTTTTTTTTAGATCTGTGACAAAATTATGAATTCATCTTTTGAAGACTAATGAAGCTTCAGCGCAATTCAGCCTGGAAGACCTACTGGCCGCCTTCATTATCCAATCATCCAATCACGGCCACATCTCGAGCCGCACCTTCGCTTCAGGCAATCACCACAGCTACTACTTCAGCCATTGACCGCACAGGATCCCCTTCTTAAGCTCTCCGGTCAATCACTCGGCCATTTCCCAGCCGTGCTGTGACCCTCCTCTGCCCCTCCTCGGCTCTGCTCGTCATGTCAACTGACCACCCCGGGTTTCTTCCTACCACCACCAGTGTCCGGGCTCTGGGGGGAGATTCATTAACGCAATCTTCCAAACAGATTCTGTCTCTGTGAGTCTTTACACGTTGAAATGCTTTAAGTGGTGACACAACATGAGAGCCAAGCATAATATTGTAGCGATTAAAAATATTTAGGGAGAATCCTATTTTTTTTTTTATTATTATCATTATACTATGCTAAAACCACTGGGGAAAATTCACTTTTAATGTGTATCCTTAAAAATCTAGCTCACTGAACCAAGTGCTGCTGACTGGTGTGCGTGTGTAAAGTCATGAATGAGGCGCCGTGGGAACATGCTCTGTGTAAACATGTTCAGTGGGGACAGCTCTCTCCAGTACACACTCATTTCAACCCCTTTAGTCTCTGCATCCTCCTTCCCTATCCCTCCTACCTCCTTACCCTCTCCAATCCCCTCTCTCCTCACCTCCACTCCCCTCGTCCCCTCCTCTGTGTGATTTACAGTGCGCGGCCCCTCCCCACACCTCCACAGCACATTAAGAGCATTTAAACTGTGGCCGTTACTAAACAGAGGTCTTTATGGAGCCCGTCCACACATCTAAAGGCCATTATGGCTACATCAAAGCGGGATAACAATGACTAATGAACAATAGATATCATGAGAGACTGTGCCAAATCAGTATTCACCGTTACACTGTTAGGGGTGGGTCTATTGTGTGCGCGGAGCAATCATAGCCCCATTCGTTTTTGAAATCATAAAGCCGTGCCTTGTTGCGTGTGTCTCATGCGCCTCCTGAGCACATTTATATGACCTTTTTCGGGTCAATAATCTAGCCGGTCATACTTCTTATTGTGGAATTTGAGCGTTTTTATCCACCAACTTACCAGAATCTCTCCGTCCCTCGCATATTAGCGCAGCGGGATCAGACCTTTTGAAATCCTTCTCCTATCTTGCAGGATTCTTCACATTGACCCAGAAGGGGAGCGAGCCTTCACCCCCCCCACCCCCCTCCTCCCGTGAGCTCTCTGGAGGTGCAGTGGTGTTTTGAAAGCTTTGTCGCAGCGCTGCATTGAGAAGGTGGAAGTGGCGTCCGTAATCCCATAATGACAGGTACACGGTGACACGGGGAACCCATGTAATCCTCTTTGAGATGCAGCTATCATTGTCCTCAGAGCCCACTCACTTTCACCGCTTATTCCGCTCATGTCAAAACATTCAAATGCACCTGTTTGAGGCAACTGTTTGTCGAATGGAGCTTGTGCGTTTGTAAACTGGAGCATAGTTCCCCAAAGTGAGGGTCCGGATAAAACCCCGATGTGGTTAAATGTCATTCTATCGGAAGATCAAAGTGTTTCTGAAATTCTACTATTATGACAGTATTTTGATTTGGGGACAGTGCTTTTCAGAAATCATATGCAAGCTTTCGAGATGTTTTGCTGTAATTTCAAATTTGTTGCTTCAACTTTTTTTTTCAAATTTTGTAGAAAGGAAAATGTTTAATGGTGTGTAAATCCACAGATCAATATTATGTGAGTCTTCATGTCTGTTACCTTAAACGCATCCTGATGGTTGTGGGCTTATTTAATATTTACCCCTTTACTAAAGACTCAAGTGCATTGTATTTTGAAGAATAAAACACACACACACTTCGTTTGTACCTCTGACCAAAGATACACTTTGTCTCATCACAACTATTTCAGCAAGTGCACAATTTCTGAAATCTTTGGTAAATTTTCAATATTTGCTTACTTTATACTATGACTACAATTTTCTCAGCTACAATAGATTTGTTATTTGTTTTATTAAAGCCACAGTGCGCAACATTTTGGATTATATTTTTGCCAGCTGAAACAAAACATCCTCCTAATGACCAGCGAGACACAGATAATGCTTGTTATGGGAGTGAGTCAAAGAATGGATTTCGATGAGGACCTAACGTATTTAAATCTCATATTTGGCTGCCCAACTTATATTTTACCTTAATTAACCAGGAAAGTCATTTCCTGAGTCGTCCTGGCCCCAGAGGAGAACCTATTGTACATATTTATAGTGGGACAGACACTGGAGTACCCAGAGGGAACCTGGGGAAACACGGGGAGAACATGGAAACCAAAGACTTTCTTGCTGTGATTCATAAGTGCTAACCGTTCTGCCTCCTGATAAAATATATGGTTGCATTTTATTATATTTATTGGGTGAAATGTTACACTGTGTGGCTATAGATTAATATTGAAAGAGTAAGATGTTTACAGTGTCATGTTTTTTTGTTTTTCTCAATATTCTCTACTGTTTAAAGAGGTGCTCCATGTACCGTATGAACAGACTACCACTGATCCCCACATACAAACTTCACATCCACAAGGAGCAATGGTGCATAGTGTTAAGCCTCACACCTGACACACAGACAAAGGACAGTCTTGTGTTGACATAAAATATATAATCCGCCGCCTTTCCCAGATATGGATTTTTCAGGCACAGGTAAAGGACAGGAATCCTTGACCTACCCACTGAGCGCCTTGTTAAATCTGCACACACCGTGAGCACACATCACTTTTAACAGGTGAAACATACTTATTAAATATGGCACTTGCTGGTGTAAGTGGTCAGAAGATGCTCAATTGTTCACCTCTGCAGAGGTGGAAGTACTTGAAATACGTATGTACTTGAGTAAAAGCACTTGAGTCAGTATTCACATAGGGATGGGGACTTCAATGATGATGATGATGATGATGCATTGGTTTTATATAGCGCTTTTCTGGACACTCAAAGACGCTTTACATTGCACTATTCATTCACTCCATACTTGGTGGTGGTAAGCTACTATTGTAGCCACAGCTGCCCTGGGGTAGACTGACGGAAGCGAGGCAACCAGTCTGCGCCATCGGCCCCTCTGACCACCACCACTCACTCACTCACTCACGCATTACATTCGCTGGGCTTCCTGGTGTTCCCAAACGGTCTCCCATCCAAGTAGCGACCAGGTCCTTCCCTGCTTAGCTTCCAAGGTCTGACGGGATTGGGCATAGCGTAGGCGGTATGACCACAATGGTGCTGCCGTACCCGAACTGAACACCTTTTTCAGCACCTTTGCTATTATACTTTTTTTTTTTTTCAGATCCATAAAACAAAATTAATGTTTTTATAATAGTTATTTGAGTAAAACCTGTAATTTATGTATTCATGTATTTGAGCTTGCACAACACATAACTTTGTTTAGTGTTTTAGTACCTTATAATTATTTTTTTTATTTAAAAATGAATCTAGGAGAAGTCAGAAGTGCAGCTTCAATCTACAGAGGTGCCCTAGTATCATTACAGCATGATTTTAAAATGTCTGTCCTATCAGTGTCACTTTAATGAAGCGCATCACTCTCTTTTCCTCACTCTGAAACTCTTGTACCCTCAGTCATGTTTGTTTTGGAACAGGAAACAGGACATGGCAGGTGAATGTGTACAGGAGATTAAAAAAACCAACAGCATTGCTTTGTGAGAAGTTGGAAGCTACTTATAAACTAAAAATATCAGAGTGAAAAACAGGAAAGGGTAATAAAATGTGAAATGAGTGCTGCACATACATATTTAACCACACAAAATGACCTGCTTTATTACCTTTTAATCATCTGTATCCATTTGCATTATGGTGCTATCCATGTCCAGCCATTGTTACTTTAGTTTTCTTCCTTCACACTCAAAGACACTGCTTACACTGTCTAAAATATTTGCTAATAAACATACATCGTCTGCTTTATTTATTGGGTGCCTTATCTAACCAGCCACAGTCCCCACCTTCATTATATTTACCTTTTAATCTGCTCCTGCTCTGCACTGACCACTGCACCAGCGGCCAGGAGGCTGTGTGACCTCTCCCCTCTGACCCGTTCAGCTGGCCACACTCTAACCCCAGCACAGATGGATAACGGAGCGGCCGCTTTATCACAGCCCTCCCTGCCTGGCCCCACACGCGCTGCTGCCTTCACCTCTGTGCCCTCTCCCTCCTCTCCTCCATGTCGCTCTTGTTTGGATCATATCGTTTTTTCTTCCTTTTGCTCTTAACGTCGTCCTGCTTCCACACGGCTCGCCCTCTCACCTGCCTTACCTGTGGCCTTTCCGTTTCCTTTTGACTGCAAACCTGTGTAGTTCAGTCAGCGTGAGGATCAAAAGAGTTGTATGACGGTGAAATAACAGTTTGAAATCAATGATATAGGAATTTGTACTGTTACACTATATGGAATGCAAAAATCAAATACAGATGCACGGATGCTTTTATATACTGTATATGTAATAAAATATATATATAAGAGTTGTTTGCCTTTGATGCTGAGTATTGAATAATTCTTGAATCTGTCCTCCTAGTTTCCGCTAGTAATACGGTGTTGACATATGTGCAATTTGTTAGCGGTTTAATAATGTATTCACATTTATAATATATAGGCTACATCATTATAGCTACCATTTGGAATATATAGGTATCAGTGGACTGAGTATCTGTGTCCATTGCCTCTCTAGATTTCTCAATGTCAAGATGCTGTATAATGATAAATTCAGAATACTCTTTGGTGAAGGTTCTGGTTTGGTCCATTTTAACAACAAAAATGAATGTAAAAAAAAAAAGAATGCATATTCTCAGTTTACAATAATTGTATGGGTTTAACAGAAGACACTGTGTAAGTTGTATGTGTTTATTCAAAATCTTAATATAAAATATTTGAATATGTCTTTGTGGGGTCATATTTATTTTTTATTTATTTTTTAACATGCCTCTTCCTCATTCCGTCTCAAATGATCTTTAAAATAGCACTATAGTTACACAAAGTCATTCCCCAGCAGTGTGCGTTACTAATATATGATATCATTATAAACATTTATGCGGCGGAGGAGCCTCTCGTGCCAAAGGGGGCTGACGCTCGCGCGGATCGAACCTTTCGATTGATACTGAAACAATTTGCATACTGATTCTCTTTCAGCGAGCGCGGATCCATAACAACAGCGGCTTGCTATTCAAATGCGCCTGCATTTGTGGAAAGAGAAGAAGCACGGAGGACAGAGGCACGACGGCGCGGCGGTAAAACCATGGAAATCTTGGAAAATGGACAGAAAGCACCGCGGATGATTTCGACAAGAATTGCACGCGCGATGTTTGGCTCGGCGGCTGCGCCATGGAGATGAAGAAGGAACGGAGGACACGCAGAGATTTGCTGGAAGAGGGTGGGACACAGACGCATCGTGGAGCGCACGTTCATCTTTTCTATATAAGTCATATGTTGGAGTTAAAGAGTTGATGTAGATTGATGGTGGAGCTGTGCGTTCGCTGCTGGTCTGTAGCTATGGGAGTGACCTGTTACAGACGTCTGACAGATCCTGCGGTAAACCCAGTGCGTTTGTGTGTGGTGTGTGTCAAGAAGAGTTTAAACGCAGGCACGCAGCGCCCTGTTGACTCGAGGTCTGACAATAACACTGTCAGTATTGCTCTTTTGCAAAGAAAAATAAATGACAAACAAGTGCTGCGACAGTTTTCAGTTTTGTTGTTGCTTTTTGCATACTACATGTCTAGCCTACCTACTTGTGTTATCTGTTCGGTTCCATTGTTGGGCCTAATGGTTACGTGTCTTAGTTAAATATGAAAAATGCGCAAATAGAAACCCTTAAAAATAAGCGCGTTCATTGGGAAATTACCGTAGAGATACAAGGAGCTGCTACTTTATTACAGCCCATGTAAAGATAATGAACAATGTGCAGCAGAATTACCCGCAATGTTTTCGTTTAAAGTTTAGGGTCATTTAATTATTCCAAATTGCTGGAATTCGATTGAACATTTTGGAACAATTTCTGCGACAAGAGGCGACTTTTTACAAGCCCTGATTAAACTATTGCTTTACTGAGACTTTATAAGAGCATATTTTAATTTCAACTCATTTTATTCTAAAATAAATATTTATTTACATGTAAAACAAACAATACCTTTGTTTTTCTTCTCCTGTCTTACATTTGCACGTGAGCCAAAACTGTTGTTTCAGTTATGGATCATTTTAGCAAACTATTTTATAGACTTTATAGAAGGAAAAAAAGAATTTAACACATAATTAAAGCAATTGTTTTTTATGTTTGGTGTAGCACAATGATAAAAGCTGTAGAGACATGTTACATTTTTGTTTTGTTAGAAAAGTAGCGCAAAGTGACTCCATTTAGAAAAACAAGTGAGGTGCAGGCACCTGCCGGTGGCATACTGACGTCATAATTGGGCTCGGCCAAAGTTAGTGGAGTAATTGTGCGGCATATGGACGTGTTCATGTAAAGTGATGCCTTATTAATTGCACTTGAGTGCGCGAATCCGAACAAGTGACGCGGAATAACGCACGGGCGCAGCAGTTGATTTACCCCTGAACAAGGCAGCAGAGCATCTGCTGTGCGAGCACATGATGGCATTTTATTAATTAGAACATAATACAGTGACATTCCTCTCTCACATAAAAGACACGTCTTACCAAAGTGCGTGTGAATGTGTGAATGAACAGGTAGTTTATGCCTTTAATCCAAACGGCTGAAAATGCAAGGGATTTAATGGGTCAAAATAAGATGATCCGTGTTTAGCTCTTAATTCTGTGCTTTTCCTTTTAGCAACTGGTGCAAACAGTAATTTAATCCGAGGCTTTTCTGATAAATTTATATAATAATATATATAATATATAACTATATACTTTAAGTTTGAGATGCATATTTAAAACGTATTAATTTATCAATAGCATTATACTCCACAAAGATTTAGTTTAAATCCTCGAAAAATATGTTTCAGATGCACCGCAATACACCCAAATATTGGGTGCATTTTTATGTTTGTTTATTCTATCAAATCAAAGGCCTCAGCCAGAGTTCCTCCAGGAATTATAATTTTATTCAGTATTGATTGGCACGCGGTGTGTGTATCAGGGCCCATAGGCTGCTGCAGACCTGCTCCAAAGGCCAGCCGCTACACTGCATGAGAGCACTGTGCATAGCGCTCAGAGTAGACAGAAATCACTTTGTTTCTCTCACATATTTTATCAGCCTCGTAAATATTTGCGCAAACAGAATCACATGCAATTGTGGTAATCATATGTTTAAAGCAAAGGGGTTTGGGAGTGAGGCTTAACGACGAATCCTGGAAAGTTCAGAGTAAAACAGCAGCAATTGGATGAGTTTGATTTCCTAAAGGGTAATTCGCTTATATGCACTTCTCTTATCTGTCCCCGCCTCAAAGAGATGATCACTATCCATTTCGATTGTTTATAAAAGTTTACTTTCAGCATAATGCCATTTACCGATGCCTTATGCACAAACAAGCAGTAATTGTCATTTTGAAAACCTATAACGCTCACAACGCGGTGTCACTTTGTAGAGCTGCCGAAATATTGATCCACACGGCTCTCTGTGAGTATATATGATGTTTGTGCTGCGGATATGCTGCTGGAGGCTTCACACAATCATGCACCTGATTAGCACTTTACGTTTGTTGTGCGGTTCTTTCAGGTGTCCACTGCGCAGCCCTGAACTTCTGCATGGGCGAGTACGATCTATGCAATTGTTAAGCTCTTTCTCGTGGGATGCTGTTCGACTCTTATTTTCTTTTGAGCCTAATTGAAGTAAATTTTATTTGAAATATATCTTCTCAACGCCGTGCGTCCCCACAATGAGCGCAAAGCAAATGTCAGCGGCTATAGGGCATGCCTATTCTCGGCACAATGGCCACAGAGGCAGCACATAAACACACATCTCAGGTCGTGGTGACATGGCAGCAGCGTATCGATCCGTATGAGAATGTGTAGATGAGCTCTGCTGCCATGTGAGGCCAGAGCCTGGCCTTTTAGCCTTCTGGCTTTACAGCTCTGCTGCGAAGCAAACCCGCACTACAAACAATACGATAGATTTGTTTCTAGATTAAAAGATACATTTCATAACACATAAAATAGCATCACTATGAAGCATTTCACGCATCGCATTCTTTTGTGCGTAATGAGTCCACACCGTGCGCGCCTTTTGACATTGAAGATTTGTTTTAATTGCTCATACAGTTCAAACTTACTTGTGTTTAGAGTCCATGTTTTGAAAGCACTATAGTCTACCTCTGCTCAGTCCATTATGTGCAATGAACTATACGGTTGACCAGTCACATTTAGATGAATTAATGCCCCATTGTCTCGACACACGTCACACACACGCCGTTGACATTGACTTCACATCAGAGACAGTTTAACTTCTTCTCGTTTTTTTTCTCCTTCTTTTATTTAACTCGTTCAAGCGAGTGCCGCTTCTATTGTGAGGGCCATGACAGATGCAGGGCCCCATAGCAGGTCCTGGACAGGGAAAAGTCTGAAAGGTTAATCTGTCCCCCCGCAGATGTTGGCTTTGGGAGTCTTGAAGCGTCACCTTTGACATGTCCCTCATTCAGCAGGGGTCCAGCAGGACACTGACCGCTGCAAGCTGTCACTTTGGCCGGGCGGAGGACGCCCTATGCCACTGCTTTATGATAAACGGCTCCTGACCTGCACCACGTCCACTCTGGAAACACTTGTCAGGACACTCGCTCATAATGTTACACATAGAGGGCATTGTCATACCACTTCCTCAACATCAGTGTGTTATATGTGGCTTTTGTATTTGTTTTGGCTTTTCCATAATAAACACTCAATTAACAAATCCAAGTCTAATTTATTCAAATGGAGGACTGATAGCATAACTCATTTGTATTAGGATACATTTGGGGAAGTTATTATTTGTTTTGTGTTTTGTTTTTTTATTATTAACTTCGCTCCAAATAGGACAACTGTGCGCCCCTCACACCGCCACACAGCCTGTTGCTGCGCGTGGTTCGTTAGGCCTAATGGCTGAACAATAGACACATCTGCTCATCATTTCTATCAAAAGAAAAGGTACTTCTCGGTTTGGTTAAACTGCCACAGTGGGGGGTGTGACGCATCTGAAACAACCCTCTGACAATGCAATGTAATACAACAGCACAACATGTTGATCCATTCAACATGATAAAATGAAAACCATCATTGTTGACTGTAGGCTACTGCTTTTACATTGTTATATTTGAAATGTACCACAAAAATATAATCCATTGAGTTAACAACCAACTCCAAATGACCCCGGAAGTTTACTTGATTTGGCTTTAATGATTTAAGGAGGACCGAAGAGGGCTCGTTATACCTTAATCACTTAAACATTTTATACATTGATATTGAGTGTCAGATATTGAGGATATTATTGAGCCCCGCGCTATGGGTCAGTTTGTTAGTTTTATGACATTGACCATGCTTTTTGTTGCTAATCTAAACTGAATATGTAGCATAGTTGAACCTGGCCGATATGAAGCTTTTAGCGAGCGCTTTGATACGTCCCGTCCTTAATAAGGTACGTTGCGTCACCACGGATGGGCGTGTATATGGGAGAGAGAGAAAGAAAGCGAGCTTGGGCGAGCCTTGGTGGCTCAGTGCGCATGCGCGGCCATTGATCTGTGCCGCGGTGGAACAGGGGTTGGAGACACACTACTAGAGATGGCGCGGCACCCGACTGGAGCGCAAGGACAGCTGCCTGGCGATGGGGGGGCTTAAATCATAGAAGCAGAAAAAAAATCAGGAAAACGTCAATAAAAAGAGGAGTTTAAATTTCCGTTTCTCAGAACTACAAGCAAAGGAAGGAAAAATAGTGAAAGCGTCAAATTAAGGCACCAGAGGAACAATTCACTGCGAGAAGGAAACGCAACAAAGACAATAAGTTAAGTGGACGTTCTGGGCAGCAGCTAACTACGGTACGTCACATAGATGGTTGGTCCACAGCGCTGCCCGGATCATGAACGCACAGCTGTCGATGGAGAATATAGACCTGCACGGAGTGAGCCATGAATCTATAGCCAGCCACGGAGATCTGTTGAGCGGCCACAGCCCGCATTCCCGTCCCAGCCCTAGAGGTTTGAGCCACCGCGCGATGGGCATGGCGACCCTCCTGGACAGCGGCGACTATCATCCCGGACACCCCGGACACCTGCACTCGGCCATCAGCATGTGCGAAGCCCCCCCTGGCATGAGCGCCAGCAGCACTTACACTACCCTCACCCCGCTACAGCCCTTACCCCCGATATCCACAGTGTCGGACAAGTTTTCCCCGCATCATCATCACCACCACCATCCGCACCATCCTCACGCGCATCCGCATCAGAGGATTCCCGGTAATGTCAGCGGCAGCTTTACGCTCATGCGCGAGGATCGGAGCCTGGCTCCCATGAACAGTCTGTACCCTTCCTACCACCACAAGGACCCTTGCATGGGACAGAGCCTATCTCCGCTATCCGGTTCCGGTCTAGCCAGCATACACACGTCCCAGGCCGGTATCCCCCCATACGCACACCCTGGTGCCGCCATGCCCGGGGAGAAGATGCTTACTCCAAGTGGCTTTGAAGCTCATCATCCAGCCATGTTGGGCCGCCACGCGGAGCAGCATATGAGCTCCTCGGGCATGGTCCAGATCAACGGTCTGCACCATCATCCCCACGCGCACCTTGGCGCCGCGCAGGGCCACGGCCAGGGGCTGGGGGGCAGAGGGGATCAGGCCTCTGGGCCCGGACAGCCAGGGGGGGTTGGCACTGGAGGAGTATCCGCGGGAGGGGGGACTGTTTCTGGGGGGCAGATGGAAGAAGTAAATACCAAAGAGGTGGCGCAAAGGATCACCACAGAGCTCAAGCGTTATAGCATCCCTCAGGCCATCTTCGCGCAGAGGGTTTTGTGCCGGTCCCAAGGGACGCTGTCCGACCTGCTAAGGAACCCTAAACCCTGGTCCAAGCTCAAGTCTGGCCGAGAGACGTTCCGCCGCATGTGGAAGTGGCTACAGGAGCCTGAGTTCCAACGCATGAGCGCACTCAGGCTCGCAGGTGAGCGAAGCCTCGGTAAAGCCCCCTTTTTTTGCTTTCATCATAATAAATGTGTTCCTTGTTGCATGTGAATAATATAGCTTAGATGAGCACGGGTCTTTGCAGTCTAAAATAAGACTATGAAACGTTTTGGGACACTTCTTTCTGTATTTTCATATTATTTGACCTTTATTTAACCAGGAAAGTCCCACTGAGATTAGGAATCTCTCTTTCTGGGGAGTCCTGGACCCAGAGGGAAACCTATTGTACATATTTTTCGTTTTACACGCCAATATTTAGCCGAAGATCATCAAAAAATTTGGACCAAAGTTTTCTTATTTTAATGGCGGGTGGATGAAAAAACATTCCTACAACAGGACGATAAACAATACCCACCGCACTTTAACAAAGTTGTGTCCTGACCCTTGGATGTTTATTGATACCCGTCCTGTTTCTGTCTTTGCACTGATTTTGGGTTTGTGTGAAACAAGTGCTCATGTCATCTTACCTCAAAGTATCGACCACTTGACTGTGTGCGTAAACTGATCCTTAGCTCACAAATCGTTAGGAATGTTTATTTTGGTGCACAGGCAACTGATCAGGCCTTTGTTGTTGTTCGTGATGTAAACAGAACTGGGAATTTAGTTGAACACGTATGTTCAGATGTGTCGGATTAAGAAAAGAGAGGAAAAAGTCTGATTCGGGTGTACAAGTGAAAATGTAATCCACGTTAACCTGGATCAATCTACAATTACGCAACAAAAAAAAAGAAAAAAAAAAGAGGTAGGGTCAATCTAAACAGCCCTTGTCTAATTAGCAGATACAATGGCCGATATTCATTTGTCTCAAAGGTCTACACGAGTCAATTAAAGCGTGCAAAGAGGCCTGAGTCTGGCGCACAAGTTCACCTCATATGTCTTAACGTTGTGTAATCAATGACCCACAAATGTTTTTCTTGTTTTTGTTTTGTTTTTTGACTTCTTACAAAGTGAGGCCTCATCTGCGCTCTGCTGTGGAAAGTGCGCCCACCATGTTTAGCCTAATCATAATTGATTATTTTACAGTTTTGCATCTGCTGATTGTACATGGCCAACAGTCCATTACGAATGTAGTTAGGTGTGACTTTTCAGACCAGTATACGTACTTATAGCAAATTTATTGATTTATTGTAGGCTACGTTTTTCAAAGAGACAGCCTTTACACTAACACCAATGTGGGGAAATTGAAAAAAAAAAGAAAAGAAGCGAGGGTGATAAAGGTGGAACATGTGTTAATTGAATAGTAATTTTAAAATTGTTTTCAAAATTACCGATTGTTTTGGATGGAACCTGGGTTGAGAGCAGAGGCCTATTGATCTGTTGGTTTCTGGGTGAACTGTGTGATAGGGTGCTGAAGTAGATGTGATATACGAATCGATTATAGACTTCTGAAATTAATCTCGGCTCTTTCTCGGCTTTTCCCACGTTCTCAATTATTCTTTAGACGGATTAGAAGAGACAGACGCGCTAAACGACTAAAGACATTGAAATGGGAGCGCATTGGCCTATACTGTTATACAAAAAAAAAAAAAAAAAACCGTTCCTGTTTCTACTTTTATAACAGTATTGAGATTTTATTTTAGCCTTTTCTTTTTTTTTTCTCTCTGTTTTTTTTTTTGAGCATTACCTCTAACCCAGTAAACGTCATGGGTCGAGGGTCCGGTTGAATATTTGCAGCTTCAGAGGTCTGTTTGCTGTTCCTGTGTGAGAACGCGGCTCTATCATCACAATGTCAGCTCAGACCCAGACCTTATGTATCCATGTGACTGTGGAGTTATCTGTGAGGCTGTAATGATTAGCCGGGGCCAGCAGTGGTGTGCGCGCGTATCTCAGGGTGTGTGTGTGCGTGCGTGATTAGTCTGATTACGAGGGACGTTGTTTTTTTGACTGGAAGGCTATACGTGGGCCTCCTGTATACCTGCCTTGTCTTGTCCTGTGCGCTCGGCTCGGCTCCAATCGCTGCTCCTGCCTCTGTCTGCGATGGCCTTCACTTGTACTGATTTATAGCAGACCGTTCATGACTTGCAGCCGCTCTGTTAATATTTACCAGCATTGGAGACAGCGTGCAGCCTGTATGCACTAGTCTACTTTATGGCGGACACACTTGGGCTATAGGCTAGCCTGCACACTGTCAACCACAACTCACAAAGTCAAGACTGTAAATTCCACGAGCCTTTTTTTTATTTTTTTTTGGAGCCATGTTGGTCACTTCCTATTTTATTCATATTATGTGCTTTAATCAGCCTAGCAATTCACTCAGCCTATGTTATTGTTTCTCACGTGCTCTGGTTCCTGCGCATATTATTTCGCGGGCCATTTTCATTGTAGTTTGGATTCCCTCGCGCCACCAAGTATTGACCTTTTTCACTTTTCTATTTTATTTACATTGGCTAGACCAGATACGGGTGCTTTGCCGTTTTCTCATATAGCCTATGTTTAGTTGTTTTTCACTGAAGGCCCTTTCTGTATCTATACATTGCAGCACACTTCTGCCCCCTCCTGGCCCATTGCGCAACAAATAGTCTCGCCCTCAATTAAACAAGGGTTTGGCGATGGGGAAATCATAATAAAATATATCATGATAGCAGTTAAAAGGGGATTTGATTAGCTGTCGATCGGATTCTCCAAGAGGACCATCCAAGTGAGAGTCAGGTCTGTATTGTGTCAGCGGTTGCTTCAGCACCATGGACAGCGCTGACTGTTTCCGGGCTCCCGCGTTTAGCTTGTCTCACAGGGCCTTGTCTGTGTGTGCGTGAAGGAGCTTCTCTCAGGGACTGCGTATGGTGGTGGACTCCCTCTCTACCTTTCAGCTAATAGAGACATCACCAACAGGGGCAGCAGAGCGGATAGATAAGACAGGGAGCAGAACATGGGTGATGATTTTGTATTGTGGATTTCTTGGTCCTGCAGGGAGACCGAATGAAATGAGCAAATGAATCAAAGCTAAACATGTCCTCATTGTAGAGTTGTATTTGATTTATTACGTTTACTTATAACGTAACAAAATTACTGTCTGAACTGTTATAATATGCAAATATTTAGACTTAAACACAAACCTTAATACATCTGTATAATTCTATATTACATTTGTCTCATGACACAATATCAAGCCGAAGTTATCATTTAGTGTCCTTAGTCCTTAGTTCAAGCTTAAAGGTGCATTGTGTAACTTTTTATGTGAAAAAGAAACTTGATATTTGTGCATAATTTACTTTTGTGTGACCCCAATGGCTGTGTGGGTGGATAGCATTGCACCTTTACTTTTGATCACAGTGGTCTACCAGAAACTCTTAAAACAATTGATCCTGGAGTGTCATAGAGGCCACTGTGATGGAAAGTAAAGGTGCAATGCTAACCATTAGGTCACTAGAAGGTCAAATACGCACAAATAAAAAGTTTTGTTTTTCACACAAAAAGTTCCTTATTGCACCTTTAAAGTTAGGCTATATTTACATTTTTCATCATCAGTCTCCTCAGCCATTCTATAATTGCTCCTCTTCTGATCCTTCCTCAGCATGCAAGCGCAAGGAACAGGACCACGGGCGAAACGATCGGGGAAGTGTTTCTAAGAAGCCTCGGCTGGTGTTCACAGACGTGCAGCGGAGGACACTCCATGCCATCTTCAAGGAGAACAAGCGCCCGTCCAAAGAGCTGCAGCTGACCATCGCCCAGCAGCTGGGCCTGGAGCTGGCCACAGTCAGTAACTTCTTCATGAACGCGCGCCGTCGCAGCCTGGACAAGTGGGTGGACGACGGCTCCGGTCACCCAGCCAACGGCCCAAATGCCTGCACCAAAGCCTGAAGACGGACTGACTTGACCAACTCATGGACTGACCTAACCTCGGTGGAAAAGCTTTAAAACTTAAGAGAAACAAAGAGAAACTTAAAGAGACCTTGAAGCAACGTTTTGCCCTTAAACCTGTACTATATTGATATTTATAGTATCCAAAGATGAAAAAACAAACCAAAGACTTCTTGTTGACCTGCTTTAAAATGTTTGTTTCAGCTACACATTTATGTGTATACATACTGCAAAAAGACTATACTTTTACCCCTCTTACACACACTTACTATCACTGGTCTATAGCTTTACTACACCCCACACTTCCCAAGTATTCCTCTATCATCACCATCCTTATCTTTAATCTTAATGGTTGGTTTTAATGATGGGTCCCTAAATGAGGTTTAGTCAGGCTATTGGCAGTTTGATCTGCAGCTGTCCACGCCCCAGAGAAAACAGCCAGAATGTGGAGCCTAGTGGGATTGGCCAATCAACACGAAAGAAAACAAATCCCACAGGAGCTAAAAGATTGTTCTGCAACATTTCATGATCAGTGGACTGTCTGTCTATCTGTCTGTCTGCTCACCTGTCTGTCATCCTCGCAACACATCGCAGACAGACGGAGAAAATGCCCAAAGTACAGTAGAGCGCTAACCCCCGAGCTAGTGACTTAGTATAGTAGTGCTTTCTTCCAACATGCTGAAACGTCAAATCAAAAAAAGCAAAACCAAAGCCTTCTGTACCTTCTTCGATCATACAAAGGATCTTCTCACGTAAGAATGTAATCTGACCAAAGAGTATTTTTTGTAGTGATAATCTTGAGAGTATTTTTCTTCACTTATCGCCAAAGAGAGACTGTTATGTCCGAACTGTTTCCACTCATCTCTAGCTTTAGCTTTAATAGTGTATGATATGATCCCAAGAATCATTGCCTTATAAATGCCTTCTTGAATCAATGAGTACATGTATCTTCACAATCAGTCTTATGAATGTTACTGTGAATGCTTATTGTGAAGATGCATAATCGATCATTTACTGTTCCTGCTTTAAATATCATCAGCCATGGATTAACCCGTTATGTAATTCTTCATCCAAAGATACAGAACACCATGAGATTTTTATTTAATGGGAATTGTACCACTTGGTGACATAAGGATTCAGAGCATCACAGTGCCCCTGTGCTTTATATGTATCTGATTTTTATCTCTTCATCAAACATGTTGGATGCAGGAAATGATGTCAATGATAAAATCACTTTCTGGCACTTACACAGCAATGTCAGTCCATCACTTGAATACAAAAGCATCCTCCCACCAAGCCCCTCCCACCATCGCTTACTATCCTGGACATTCCCGCACTCAGTCGGTAAAGCTATGCATTTCAGCACTAGGAGGAAAGCACTACACACACACAGAGACAAAACAGGGCGCAGAGTAGCATAAGATGATATATTAGCTTGGCCCCTTTGCCGTCATCCTCCTGGTCAGGGTTAGCAGTTCTACATTCATCATAAATACAAGCGCTGAAAGCAAGGAGAGGCCAAAGAGATAAAATGAGCTGCTTCTTCATAATCATCATCCTTTTCATCATCTCTGAAACCAAAAAACAAATACAAAAATTTGTCAAGACCTGCTGATGTTTTATAGTGTGAACCAAAGATGCTACCTCACTCTAAAAAAGTTCCATACGTAATTTCTATCACTTTGATGATACCAAAGATAACCAAAGATTTCTCTCATTGCACGGCCTCAACGAGTGGTGTTAAACTAAAGAATATGTTGTTGTTGTATGTTTCCCCCTTTCTTACCTTGCTCTCCCTCTCCTCCCGAGCCCCCTCCACACACACACACAAACACTATGTGTTCTCTCGCTTCATCTGTGCTCCGATTACAGCTCCATAGATAGTCCTGCTGACGTAGCTTTAGGCAGATTTGCTGATTTAGCCTTAGAAACACACTCAGAAGGTGCATGTGGGTGCAAGTGATGGTTGGATTTTTCTGTCAATCTGTCGATACCAAAGTGATGTTCCTTTTGAAACTCTTTCCATCATCTTTATAGCTTTATTTCCACTTGCCTTTGAGTGTGTATCTATAGGTCAATGTTACTGATTCATTGTACAGGTCAAACATCTTCACATGACAATAGGCCGATGAGCTTCGCATCCATGGGCAGAATCAACTATAGGCAGACATGTTCCTGAAAGTAGAAGCAGATGTGTTGCAATCTTTCTAAAACTCCCAGGATGAGTGCCTTGCTTGAACCAAAGTGTTAAACCGCTGTTGACCTCTCACCTTTGACTCTGTGAATACCTCAGCCTGTAGAAGGGCCACTATTGAAGAAACAAGGAAAAGTCTTTTTTTAATCACACCGTGGTGCTTTCGCCAACGCAACCATGCAATGAAAAAAACATACCAAAGGAGTTTCTGTTGTCCACTTCTACAAATTAAACCAAAGGTCTTTGTTTCCTCCCTTTTCCCTCCTCTTCCTCCCTTTTCTCTCTGCTGTGTGTAGAAAGGCCCAGCACTCTGGCCGTGCATGTCTTTACCAATGTTTCTGAATACCTCATAGTAATAAATCTTTTGAGTTCTGCATTAAGACGTCTATCTGTGAGTAAGGCAGAACTCCTGTCGTGTGCTATCTGTTCTTGTTTTTTCTTTTTTTTTCTTTTCAGATAATTATCTATTTTTTAGTTTGTTTATGGCAGAAGTGCTCTGTTTAGAGTCTCGGCGGACAAGTTTCAGGGTTGATGTGTGAAACTTAGTGGGATGGAGGGAGAAGCGTATTTTTTATCAGACATTGGGTTTTGCCAATATTATGATGTAGACTATTCCTTTTACAGGGTAAAACCAACTGCTGTGATATTGTGTTCATATTTTCCCTTTTCTCTACTTCTGTGTTGTGATTTTATTTAATTGAATTTTGTATTGTTTGACCACTGCTTTAATTTATGCATTTGTAGAAATTCTAGATTTGTATATAGTAGGTTTTTGAAAAAAGAAAAACAAAAAAGACAATTTTATGTTACAGCCTTATTTCCCACGCTTAGATATAACAAAAGAGTAGTTTGTATTTCTCAGCTAAGTCCTAGCCGGCATTTAATGTGTGTTTTAACACTGCCAGAAATCTGACAGTTGATTTGCCAGTGCCAGCAAAGTCATACAGGAGCTACTTTGTTGAACCACAGGCAAGAAGCAGTGTGTATGTGTGTGTGTTTTCTATTCTTTTTAAAAAATCTGTTATTTTATGGGTATTACTGCACATCCAAAGATTTTTAAAACAAACCAAAAAATTGGAAAAAAAATTATGTATAATGTTGAAAAAGCACTGGCATTTGTGAAGTAGACTTGTTGAGTTTTGATTTGCCATTCGCACGGGTATAGAATGTAGAAGGCGTAGGGCTATGTAGACAAGCTTACTCTACCATGTGGAGATCTCCTGATCAATGTACAATCGGAAACATCCAAATCGAGGGCTGCAAGTCCCATTCACTTTGCTTCTCATGCAGTGAGTGAGGTGGAGTGGAGGCTGGGCAGCCGGTCTGCCGGGGGTGGAGCCATGCACCTGGGTCTGTTTTTATTGCCTTGGCACCACCGCCTCACTCCACCTAGTATCTGTTCTTTTGGTACGTACTCATGTATTGACTATGGGCAAAGTCTAATAAAACTGCTTACACCTTTATGAAGGAATCAGTGTGTTTGCAAAAAAAATAACTGTCGAGTA
Source organism: Gobius niger (assembly GCF_951799975.1). Taxonomy (NCBI): domain Eukaryota; kingdom Metazoa; phylum Chordata; class Actinopteri; order Gobiiformes; family Gobiidae; genus Gobius; species Gobius niger. The sequence continues at coordinate 25,579,860 of NC_136855.1, read as the reverse complement.
CGTCGTAGCGAGAATGTGAGCGAAAATGCACTTGTGTTTAAGTATCTGTATTTTGTTTTGGGACAATTCAATTCTCATTTTAAGATGGCACTAGTGTGTGCGAAGATACATTCCCAAGTTGTCAATTCCAATTTACTGTTGGACAGACGCTCATCTAGTGGCACAAAGTGAGAGTGATTGGCCCTAGATAGCACTTTTTGAGTCTGCTGTTTATTTTATATTGACTGTTTCAATCTGATTATTTATTTTTTAAATATTCCTGAGAGTCCAAACAATAAATTGTTTGTGTGTGCATGTTTTATGAGTGAATTGAGTGAAACACAGTAGACTCCCTCTGATGTCATATTTAGACAGCACAGTACTCTCTATCATACCAGAACAAGTACAATAGAAATAGTTGAGGCATATTCGCTGAGGTGTGAACTTTGCGATACAGTATGAGCCTGTACCTTCAACAAGATCACAAAGTTAAAGTTACTGATGTTAAGGAGTCCCGTAATGATGGGTATAGCTTGCCTACAAGTCTGGAAACAATACTGCGGCGCCCAAGACAATCATCTGGATCTGACACTGGAGAGTTTAGTTTCTCACCCAAAGAGGGGTGTGCTCCAGTGGTTCATATACAAAAATGCTTGAAGGGTTTTGATAAACAAGCATATTTGTGTCATACATTTAGGAACAGATTTTACTGGTAGCTCACCCCGCAATTCATTCAGAAAATTAAATCTCATTGCTCTTGTCAGCCTTGTGCTCCGTCGACCTTGACCTCTTTGTTTTTGTACTCTCTCTGCTCACATTGCTCTTCTGTTTGGCGTGTGTAGTGTGTGTGTGTGTGTGTGCGTGCGTGTGTGTGTGTGTGCGTGTGTGTGTCTGTGTGTGTGCGTGTGTGCGTGTGTGCGTGCACGTGCGTGCGTGTGTGAGTGTCTGAGGGCCAGTACTGTGGGGCTTGCAGATGTGTGCCCCATGTCTCATGACTTGGTTTGTCATTGCTCTTTCCCAGTCTTTGCTACTGCTTTCTCAGTGCCGTGCAATATCATCTGTTGTGATTGCTAAGCAAATGGAAAAAAAGAAAATTGAGAAGCGAGTGATGATGTCATCCAGCTTTTTTCAGTGTTCAAATGTTTCAACATTTCTGTAGTCACAAAATTAGAAATAAACAGTTGGTATTTCCAGCTTAAAAAAAAACCTGTCTTCTATTATTCTTAATCTCAAGTGTGTGCAAGCCTTTTATTATTTTCCCTTTCTGGTCCGACAGCCAAATGGAATCAATAAAACGTCAAATCAGATAAGGAAGCAGACGATAGGACAGACAAAGGCATATACAAAGGGAAACCTGCATGACAAATATAGCCACGGAGATGCAGTACATCCAATTGCAATACACATGTTCCAACTGGAGAAATACAATTTTGAACAAAAGAAACAGCATACCATAATCATAATGCAATAATTACATAATGCCTATTTCGATCAAAATACATGATTCTTACGATTATGATTATGAGTTCAACCGCAACACACAAGCTATTTTTGCTGTAAGTGACTGGAACATTCCTGGAAGATCTAAAAAGCGGATGTTGCTGAAAAGGTTAACATTAATGTAATGAGGTGCTGAGAAGTAAGGAGATGCTGAATAATTCAAAAAGATCAAAGTCATAACTTATAGATGAGAGAGTACTGATATAAAATCTATGCCTGGCCTTTGCTTGCTCTGTGTATTTGCAAACTATTACATAAGCATGACTGTTAGACACACATAATTAGGATAAATTAGCTGCCACAAGAGAAAGACCGTAAACTATTAATATGCAAATATTGATTTTGAAACCTATACCTTTCCGTTTGAGTGAATACACAACACAAACATTACATGGCCAAATAAATCCTTTCTGAAGTTTAAAGGCCCTACATGAAATATTTTGGTGACAAACAATGAAAGAAGAAGCTACAAAATAAAGTTAGTTCTGGTCCAAACTCATTGCTAACTTTCCAAACATATTTGTAGCATCACAATTCTTTACAGGGACAAGTTTGTAGGTAATTACACAACTTACAGTGTCACTTTTCAAGGTCACTTTCACAGAAATGCCAGAAAATGAGTCAAGTTCATGAAATTGATACATTGCTTTACAATTAGATGCACTGTGTTTTTTCCCCCACACATGTCTGAGTTTACAATATACCAAAGGAGGACAAAACAAATTTTGTTCTTCAACTGAAAGACGAAAAAATAAATAAATAAATAAAACAGGGCCTCTGAGGGCGTCCAGGGCTTGTGGCACTGTTCCAGAAAAAAAAAAATATATATATTTTTTTTCTTGATACATGGGAGCTCTGACCAGAAGAACACTTTGCTGTATAAGTGCCCTCACTCATTTATAGCAATGGCACACAAAAAAATCACGCCTTTGTGACAGACAGATTATTATTATTAATTATTATTATTATTATTATTATTATTATTATTATTATTATTATTATTATTATTATTATTATCAGGCCTCATGACATGCAGAAAAAGCTCCTGTTAACGAATGACATTAAATACACTTGATAATTACAGTGCACTGCACATAAGAGAAGGGTTTTCAACTTTGTACTGATAGTGACTTCACAGCGCATGTGCACTTTAAAGGTTTTTTTTTGGTTTAGTTTATTTCATACAATTTAAAAAACAATAATACATGTAATGCATACCAATACAAGCAACTGTTCAAAAAGGAGTGGGTTGAAGTGTGACCTTATTTAGTCCCACCCCCTTTCTACAGGTGCAAAAGAAGCTGAAATCGTTCTTCTTTTACAACAACCTGAACAACTGAGATACTTAATATTTACAACAATTGTTTTACAAAATATGAATATCTTTCCACAACATACACATCACGGCCATAGAAATCCAGCGACAATAATGTTACTGATTGTTTAAATTGTTGTTTAAATTATAATTAATTTACAGCTCTATAGTTTGTGAAGACAATGTTTTTATACATAGATTTAAACTGGCAAACTGTGGTACATTGCTTGAGTGACACATTCAAGCTATTCCATAGGTTTACGCCGCAAACAGCAAGGCAGAAACTCCTTCTAGTGGATCGGACAACTGGAGTTTTGATTTTGAAATTCATGTGCCCCCTTAATCTGTATCCTTCCTCCTGTTATCGAGAGAAATCCTGAATACTGGCTGGTAATATCCCTCATTCCCTCATATCCCTCATTTCAATTGATGGTGTAGCTTTGATTGAACCAGCAGATGGCGCTATGGCGTAGATTTTCCCACATTGGGTTTACGGTTATCCCCACGCGCCGTATGAGCATAGTCTTTACTGTTGATATCAAAATAAAAAATAAGCAAGGCCACTACTGGTTTGTTTATAGGCCTAGGGTTTGGGCTAGGGCACGGTGTTGGCCTACAGTTTCATGCAGCATCTGTATCCGTTTGCTTGAGTTTCTAAAAAATAAAAAATTTCTGGCAAATTGAGATTTTATATTCATAGTTGATTATGATGAATGAAGATTATTGATTGTCCGCATGTGCTAGACAACTGTGTGACTTAGAAAGCAGCTTGCAGTGCAGATAAACAACTCCACGTGGCTCCGTAAGGGCCATTGTCACAACAATCAATAGCCGGGGGCAACATAGACAAAATTACAGTCGTTTATTATGTATTGATTGTGTGCGTTCATAAGGGAGCTTCCTAATTTTTCACACAGGCCTATGGGCCCCACACAATCCAAAACAAGGATTTATCACGGACTATGCCGCACGCCTGTAACAGCGTTTTAAGGTTTTAACTAAACACACACATTTTAAGAACAGAATGTCCACGTACGTAACTCACGTGCATACATGAACGCGCATTGACCGACCAATCAGCTCTAAGGGACTGCCCCCGTCTCACAGCCCCTGTGGCTTGCTGTCAATTTAAACACATGTTCAAGTCGAGGATATTGCAGGTTTTCTTCAAAGAATGCAGCCATGCAGAGAAGTTTGTGATCATTTTAAACTTACAGGTTACTTTGCCCCTGAGTTCATGTGAGGCTGGCTGAGCAGGAAGTGACGTATGGACTGTTGTTGGGACACGTGACTGGAGCTGCACTGATATGTTTTGACAAGCAGCAGGGACTGAGGGAAGTGCTGAGGGCAGAGTGGAAGCATCACGATTTGGGGACGCGCTGCTTCTTTCCTCCGTGGTTCGCTTATTTTTTTGGTATCGACTTAGCATACAACTTGATATAACTGGATTAAAACGTCGACGACTAAAAAACATTTTCGCGTTGCTTCGCTACTATTCGACCAGTCGTGATTTCGGTTATTGGCATAAAAGTTTTAATGAAGACTACAAAGGAAGTCACTAAAGCTGGCATTTCCTATAATAAGTAGATGGCGATAGCCCAAGTGTTGTGCGTGGACAGAAAGTAGATGATATCTGAGTGAGAGGAAATTGTAGCGGTGAAATGGTCTTGCTTTAGCAAAAAGAAAACGACGCCAGTCATCGGTATCGATGTTGGTTGTTGAGCCGCTGCTGCTCTGGGGGCTGGGCTGGTGTTAGCGTCGTTGTTGCCCATAGACGCTAAACATTAGTTCAAACAGAGGCTCGGTTTACTTGATTAAAGCATTTGGTTGTGGGCTAACACTGCTGAGTTGGCAAACCCTTTGAGGCGCTGTCGCTGTGACGAGCTCGACATTAGTGGGAAACAGACAGAAATGCTCCGAGAAGCAATGGTTCAGGTGGAGGAATTTGAGACAGACTGTGAGAGAAGACAGTTTGAATTTCAGCTTGTCAGACTTATTACTTGCTAGCTTCCAAACCGACCACTCGCTGGTAGTTCGCTGGCAATCTTTATCAGCTGTTTGCTTGGTGAACAACACAATGCGACTGGATGAACGCGTACAGTAGCATGCTAACAAAGCAATGCTTTGTTGTTGGATGGGGCAGCTGGCACTAAAACGGGCTTCCAGCTGATGTTATTGCGTAGTTAAATCGGCAAGTCGTACACATTGTGGGTTTGGGGTTGACATTGCTGTCGTGCTGTCTACGCTGTGTGACAACAAGAGAAACACCAGAAGAAGAAGAGCGGCAGACACTGAAGGCAACCTGATGACTCTGGACAACATGAAGCCCGAAAGAGGTATGTGCAGCACAACAAACTCCAAGCTCTATGAATGTCGACCTAATGGCCTGCTTGTGCACAAACTGTACATGCACAGCCCAGAGAAACAGTTTTCTCTAAATAAGGATTCAGCCCAGCTTCTTATGTAACAGCTGGTCACTGGTTATGTGAATTAACAAAACCTGACCCAGTAAGCGAGGACATACAGGGCAGTGAAGCATGTCGAGCTCCATAGGATGTTAGAAAGATGGCTTTCATCTTACAGGGGTTTGTTTAGGCATTCTTTACTGAAAAATGTGAATCACACACATACACACACCCAGTTTAAAGGCCTCTGCCTTGTGCTCTGCAACCTGTTTACATGTTGCTGACTGTATCTGCAGCAAAAGGCAAATGAGGACGAGAGGGATATCCTTGTTTGTGTTACTGTAGTTAACTTGAGCATTGAGCTTAGCTGCATAAATATGTCTGCATGTGTGCCAACAGGACTGGGCCAGTACATTGCCTGTCTGGTTGTGTCAGTAATAAATCATTGGGTTATTGATTGCTTGTTCTAGCAGTATTCATCTGTTGACTTGAACTGTATGGTTCATTAAATAAATGCACTCCTCTTTCTTAGGATGTTACCAGCCATGGTGCATGGGTTCTTCTTAACACATCGATTACTGTAGTGTTATTGTCATGCTCAAACATGATCCTAGAAGAATGAGAGCTCTTGTCATTTCTTTCAGAAGCATTGACCTCGTCATCTAGTATATGGACAGGTTTAAACTATAACACTGTATTAAGGCCAATACTCCTGTAATGTGACATCATCCACCTTTGTTTACAGTAAACGGCAAAGAAAGTGACATAAAACACAGCCATTGAACATAGCGATCTTGTGGTCCATTTGCAAGTAGCCCTTTCTCCTTTATTGGGTGTTTTAGTATTTACTGACCCAATACTCTGCTGTGCCTGAGCCAAATCATCACTGTAGTAGTACCCAAGGGCACATTAGTGTGCAGTGAACGAGTGTGTTCTTCACCCTTCATGGATTTTCACCATGTCTGATCGTCCCACCAGCTTTTGTGCTCTAATTAAGCCTGTGCCAGTGTAAAGTCCGCTCCATAGCGATAGCTCAGCCTCTTGATTGGCAGTCAGTGTAGTGCTATTGTTATTTGGAACATACTGTACTGCTCCTGTGGTGGTTGCTTATAATGTGGTGGTGGTGCCGGAGACTCTGTCATTCTTCTGCTTGGTTGATTTTATGTATAAAAAAATGCTGCAGCGGAGTGAGAAGAGCTGTTGGCTAAGTAGCTGCACAACAACAGCACAGTCAAGCGCACTGAAGCTTTTTACTGTGTTGTCGACGGTCGATTTAAGAAGTTTCTTGGATTGAAAGCATTCAGACAAGTCCAGACATGTTCCTTTAATGTGACTGCCCTCTTAAACCATGGCTTGTCATCAGATGGACCTACACAATCAGTTATTTTGGGTTGTTGTGTATGGGCTAAAAATAATGTGTTTCATGTACGAATATGCCTTTTTGAAGAAGTGTTTCATGTGCACTCACTCCCGCTGTTTGTTGTATTATGGCTCCCGGAGGAAAGTTACAAAAATGTTTTATGGTCCTATTTGTAGACATTGTGACTTGCCAAAAAAGTGCACTGTATTCTGTGAGATCATTTCAGGAACCCACTTTATCTTATGACATTTTTTCCCACACTTTTGAGGACAGACACTTGCTAGTCTCATGGGCCTAACCAGTGTCATCTGAGCCCCTTGTTTTTGCCCGAGTCGCTCTCTCGGTGAGGAAGGTGTTTGTCAGCGTGTGCGTGTTTTGAGGCAACAGATTGCAGTTGGCCCTAATAAGCACCATACCGTTGGGCCATGTGGTTCAACTGACTCCTTTTACGGTCTTTAGAAGTGTCATTCGGGAAAACTGGGTGTCTGTTTACAACTGTCAGGCAAAGTTACGAGCCGCTTTCAACAGTGTGGTCAACATTGAGTTTGTTTGCGTTTGCGTTTAACATCATTTTAATGTTTTTATGGAGGTATTCGAAGTGAGTAGTTCTTACCGAATTAGAAAAGTCACACAGGTGATACTTTTCGTGACACAATAACACAAGTGTGGCTGAGTGGTTTCTCTTGCATCCCACACGCATTCCTTGTTCTGTCTCTTTCAGGCCCTCAGCAACACTCAGGGATGATATCAGAGCTAGTCACACTGGAGACTCAGCTTCAGAGCTCTGTTTATTAGCGTTTCTTTGGTCATGCTTCCTGTTAGCAGCCATTAGTCCTCCCATGTAGGAGTTGGAACAGTAGTTCACCACCCCCCACCCGTGCTCCACTAAAGCCTGTCCTGTGCCAGATTACAGCTGGCCTGAGACGTCCTGTGTGAGCCGAGGATCACAGCGCTCACTTTCACTGACGCGGGGAGCAGATAAGGCAGTGGTACTGAGCGAGGCTGTTGTCCTGAACAACACCTGTCCCGTCGTGTGCACTCTCAGCTCTTGCACTGTCTGTGACATAGCCCACAGTGAGGAGAAGCTATAACAGCTGTTCACTGCACTACTCGGCCTACAGTCATATTTGTCCTATTGTGGACTAGAGAACAGAGTAGGCTGAACTGAAGTTAAAGTACTGCCATAGCAAAAAGAAAAGGCTTATGTAAGTTTGTTTTGTTTTTGGCCCAGAGAACCTGCAATGCAATTATTTTGTTCTTGCCCCTTCCAGTCAAATACAGGCTCGGTTAGTGAGTTGTCTCGGAACATACGTGTGGGAAACATTCAATCGATGTGTTAATATTTCCTTTAAAGATTCCAAATGACTTGATGAAAACTATAATAATTGAATTAGGAAAATCTCACTGAATATGATCAACTGATTGGATTATTGGATTAAGATAATTTTAATGAAAAAGAACATAATGATTAAAAATATAAAAGTAGGATTTAGAATGGTCATTGAGTAAACATATAATATAAACCACATAAACCATACGAGCCAGCTGAGCATGTCAAATGTTCATTTATTTACAACTAAACTAAGTCTGTTAAATATTATGCACAGATGGAAAATGCCAAAAGCAAATGATTAAACTACACATTAAACTTTAAGCTATCAGAAACCAAAATGCTTTGTTATTTGATATCTTGTTTGCGCAGTAACAACAATTGTATTTTTTATCGTAGCGCGACATAAAGCTCTTTGAAAAGGGCATTAATCTTTCCCCAATACTCGGTGACTTTCACGCAGCAATACAGCTGGTTGCTGAGCAAGCTGTACGGCGCGGAGCTGCCTGACCCTAGTTGTACCGGAGAGATCTATGATGGCGTTTCTTGATACCGCGTAGACGTACAGCTCGGAGGTGCTATCCTGGTCCATGGAGTAATCAGCCTAGATCAATGCTGTTGTGACAGGCTGGGCTGTAAGTAGCCTGGCTGTGCCTGTGTCGGCCTGGCTGCTGCTGCTGCACATGATTGCAAGCCCAGTCCTCCCAGTCCAGTAATGCTCTTACATAAGCCTCCAGTATTTTGTATAGCTCACATGCAGATAATAGCCTCGCACACACAGTAACCTTACACTATGGAGAGTACTGTTACTGTTAGTCACACTCCAGCACATGAGTGTAAAGCAGAAACATTGAGAGACTATAGTGTTGCATTTAGCTTGAGGTCAGCATGGGGTTAGTGCTAAAATACACCTGCCGTACTTGGACTGGGCCGAGCTGAAAGTGGCAGAACGGCTGAAGTCGTCACATCCTCCTGCCCCAACAGTCAGCGCTGCGGGCACAGGAGACGCCATCTGGACCTGGGGACTTTGTTGTGGAATGGGTATTGAGGTGTGGATTTTATCTAGATATTATGTGGATTTTGAACAAACTAAACCGGTGTCATATTAGTACTAGCTAACTACCAAAGCCCACAATGATGGCTTTTTGATTACGGAAATGTTTACAAAGTTTACAAGAAAGAGGCTTGACTGTTTGCTTTTTTTTAATCAACCACAATACCAGTTATGTTTGGACAAAAAACATGCAATTTGAATCAAAAAGGTTATGCAGTGATGTTGGTAACATAAAACCACAAAATCATCACACTCTATCAGGACTTAAAGCTAGCCCTGCAATCATGTTCTTGAATTCATTAGGTCTTTTATCTTCTTCTTATTGGTTTAGGTGACACTGCTGGACACTGATATTTGTCAGAAACATCGCAATAGATATTTTTCAAAATTCGTGCAGCCCATTGCCGTCGTCGTCTTACTTTTTCCCTGACAAACAACTTTGCTATCTCCACATCAGCACACATTCTGCTTTATCTGCACTTAAAGGGACAGGCCACCATTTTACATGCTGACATATGTTCTTACCTGAGCTTAGATGAGTTGATACGTTCCTGTCTGGTCTTTGTGAGTGCCCTCAGTCACGCAAAACGACCAAAGATGTTGTTAACATTTAGCCTCTCCCAGTATGTTCCTATAGCTCTAAAAGGGGTGAAGGTAGAAGCAACCAAGCTCTTCCACGGGCCCCCAAATGTACGTATCAACTTGTCTAAGCTCAAGGAAGAACATGTAGTATGGAAAAACGCTGGCCTTTTCCTTTAATTTATGTAACTTTGGTAAAACTAGAAGTTGACGTATTATTATCTACAAACAGCTGCCTGCTTCTCGACTTTTTTGAACAAACTGGCCTATCTTTCAGTACAATGTTAAATGATACATTTCAATACCCGTTTGGCCATCTGTCGATTAATATTAACACAGCTGGTCATCCAGATTGAGAGAGGGTTTGAGTTCTGTCATCAGACACCGCACGTCTTTTGTTGCTCGGGACGTTACATAAGGCCCCGCACTTCAATCAGGTTCACACACCTACGGAGTGTTCAGCTGTAGTAACTGCACCACGCCACTCTCCGAGGCCCTACTCAACAACACCGGCGCGCGCTCGGCGCTAACAATAGCCCACTGCACAAAGTTCATGCCGATGCCTCTAGTGTTGCTGATATATTGCTCGCACCAACACCGAGCAGGCAACAGGTCGAAGTCAGGAATGTTTTCAATGTCCATAAAGGAACAAATCAGTCACAAGGCGCCAGTTAAGTGGGTCACAACAAGTAGTTCATCACCGATCTGTTCAATAGAAGCTTTACGCAATTTTTCAAGAAACGGCAGAGCAACAGAGCAGGCATCAGTATAATATTTTTACTTGCAAATGTATTGGAACACCCGTTATTTCCTAGCCTTGTTATAGAGCAAGGTTTTGTTTGCGTTCACATATTTCAAATGCTTGAAAGCTTTAAAGGTGCTGTACCTTTTTTGAAGAAAAAATAACCTTTTTTTTTGTACATTTGTAAACTGTCAGGCTGATTGATATTGTTAGCGTTACTGTGACACTAAAACTTCACTCTGCTCTCTGAAAGTTATGAGACATGCTGCTTATAAACATCCATGTGACGAATCTGGATGTTAGAAATGCGCTAGGACAGTTAGGAATGAGTTTGGACCTCAACGAACAGTTCTACAATCTACACACTCCCTCCTTCACTGATTGGACCTTCAATTAAAACGTGTGACTGTCAGTGATTAGTTTTATCAGCCTGGATTCGTAAAAATAAAATAATTAACAGCTCTTTAAAAGGATCGAGTTGTAGAAACCAGGCTCCCGTTAAAAAGCAATAAATGCTGGTCACAAGACTTGTATGAGACACTTTAATATTTCCCCGATGCCACTGATTTTTAATAGAAGGGTGATTATAGAACAGCTGCTTTTTAGCAGAGGCCACCCCGGGCCTCGTTGGCCAGCGTTAAGCACATTGTTTATTAACAACAGTTAGGCTAAGTTCATTCGAATCTCCCCATGATCCTCTTTCCTTCTCCTGCATTGTCTCCTTTCATTTAGACCAACAACAATTACCTCCTATTCAGGCGCATCCACTTACCCAACCAGATGACTGTCACTCTGCTCTGATAAATTAGGTTAATGCCTTTTCCACCCACTTTGAGTTGGTGACTTTTTTCCCCCCCGATTGACCGGACCAAACAGTTGATTAGTTTCATGGGAAATCTGAATCTCATCGCGTTATTCTGCTCAAAGTAGTGACCGGTTGTTTTGAGTTTTTCCACAGAGTTGCAACTTTGTCCGGAGCAGTTAGTTCCAGTGACCCACCCCCGCAGTCCTCTTTGACACAGCTGACACACTTTTCAGTTGGCCTCTGAACTGTTCCTCTCAGGTTGCTCAATTTGGACGGCCATTGCTAGAAATTGGCCCGGACAGTTGGAGCGCAGTCCAAAGGCCAGCGCACTCATGTCTAGCCGGGTGGCTCTGGTTACTGGGAGATGCTGCCGGTTTGTCCCACTGCCCTAGAGCCTCATCATCTCTGGCTAAGTTTAAATTTATTTGTTGTCGGCACCCCTCTTCAGTTGTTGGACGGGCTTTGAAGTGGCACGTTATTATCTTGGTTTTAAGCGCTACAGCCCCCCCTTGTTTGACCCGTGTTACATAAGTGGTATTACAGCCACAATGCATCACAATGCGCTGCCCGGCGTGAATAAAGGCGCATATGGACCAGGCTGGCGAATATGCAAGAGGCCAGAGGGGGCAGCTTAGGTCAACGAGGCTGACTGTGTGGGGCCGCATAAGTATGTTGTGTATTCACGGAAAGAAAGATAAACTTGTCGAAAAGGACTGGAATTTGTCCTAATATAGAATAGTAGAATCTGTGTTTATAGTGTAGCAATAGCTTGTTTTATTTGATTTGCTAATAATAATCTGTCCACTTGGCAGTTCAAGTTGTTGGCTAACTATGGTTACCTAACAGTTTCAGGCCACTATTGTTCTAGGTTGTTATGACATACAGTATTGATCTGGTTAAGCTTTTTTTTTTCTTTCATTTAATCATTTCAATCATCAAAAGCCTGTTTGTCTTCAGTGTAAGGAGTGAGTTGCTCAGCTGTTCAACAAAGGCACTGTTTGTGGTCAACAATGATGGGAGTGTCAGAGGGAGGGCAAGGAAAGGTGGTGAGTAGGTTGGGGTTTAGTTTTGCTTGTTGGCAGTCAGAGAGGAACAGCGGCCCGAGTTTACAAAACACAAGACGACTTCTTCTTCACTGAAATTGTACCAGCAGCCCCTCGGCCAATCACAGCCTGTTGCTACGTGTGCTGTGATTCTGCCCCTTTGTGTCCACAATGGGAGCCTCACAGCGCTAAATCAAGTAGGAGAAGGAGGAGGAGACCTGCCGAAGTTTTCCAACAGGCAAACGCCACAACAGTTTTAAGGAGTGCAGAGAGGATGTTGACAAGTAGGTGAACACGTTGAGCTGTAAGTTTGTGTCACACTTTTTTAAAGTCACTTTAAAAACATCTGAATTTGGCCATGTGTGGTTATATACAAGATGTTTGTGTATGCTCTCAATTGTGTTTCTTCTGTTGTTGCAAAAAAAGTCTAAAAGTGGTCATTTTCATAATTTGGTGTTATGAAAACAACTTTTCCCCTCAGTTTATTGATTGATCTTGCTTTTACTTATGTGATTCATTCGATGTCACCAAAAAAACAAAGGTCTGTTTAACAATAAATCAATGTTTCCACTTCACTCTTTAGCACAAAAGTTTCTATTGTATCCCAGCAAAGTCCAAAGCCGACTTCAAGCAATGAGCTGTAACTTTCTTAGAGGTGGTGTAGACCTGGCGATTATCGAGAATGACCATAGATTAAAATAGCAATTGGATTTAAATTCCACTGATAAAACTGCTCAAATATATCAGGTTCCAGATCACTACTTTTTTTCAAATTTGTCGCATTATCTTAAAAAATCTTGACCATTTTTCTAGTAGCAAAGTAGCAAATAGCCTTCAGTGTCACATAGGGTAGTAAAAAACAGGATAGGCGAGCCGAAATGTTCTGAAGTGCTATGGAAACAGCTGACCCTGTTATTATAAATGAGGGCCTACTGCTTCTGTTAGTGCACAGGGCCAAAAACAGCAGATCAGCGACTCCAGCAGTAGAACGAACACCTAGACGATGTGACGCACAGAGAACATGATCAAATAACACCTAAGCCTCAGAGACAAACTCCATACAATGCAAGGCTCTGTTTGCACATGTAGGTTAATCACACACTGCATCCCTGTGCGTCTGCTGCTCTTTCTTTAAAGGCTGTCACAGTGGTATTGTGTTGGCTTTATGACTCGCCAAAAGGGCGCACTCGATTTGTCCCAGTAACATAATGACAAACAATAACAAAACATGCTCAAGTCAGACAGGTCTCAAACAATGCGATAAACACTGTGACTCGCCGACTGGGCTGTAACCTCATCACTCCCCACAAGGAAGCTGCGAGCTAACCAAGCAGGAAGTCTTGAGTGGCTGTGATAGAGACTCTAACACTGAGGAAAAAGACCAAACAGGGGTAATGCGAGGCGAGCTGAACACTATTTAACTCCGTGACCTAGTTTTTACAGTCATTCATTACCTTCGCTACCACCTTGAACATTTCTCCGTCATCGTTTCCAAATTATTTTCTGCTCAGAGTTGTGTAAAGCACGAGTGATTCATTTACTTCCTCCCCCCCTTTATGAATAACTGTGAAAATTAGACATTACAGAATGTTGTGTGGCTTATTCATTGTCCTCTGGCTCATAATGTGACCAGCTAAATATTGTATTTCTGGATTCAGTGCGAACTACATCAGAGCAGAACGTGTTGCATCAGTCATATGCGAGTCACTCCTCAAAGGCCTGAGTAATCAACATGACAACAAAGACAAAGAGACCACTAAGGATTAGCCTTATTCTGACAACTAAGACTTGAAAATGAGTCTTTTATTGCAAACATACTGCTACTATGGCATTGGGTTGTCATGGGGGATCCCAAAATTGTTGTGTGTAAGCACAGATTGAGTTGGTCATTTATTAACCTAGTACAATTTCATACAATACATCATTATCTTGCATATTGGTCCAGACTGGTATCGGCCAGCTAATGTTATCTGAGTTGATATAGGGCACTCAGGATAAAGGAAATATTGACTCATGGCCGAAAGTGTGTCAGGCTGATCTGATCTCCAACCTGGACATATTAGATGGGCAACATTTATAAAATATTAACCAAACATCGTATCTTGCCTTGAAAGTGATCGTCTATAAGCTTGCAAAATGAGAAGAGAGAGAAGGAGAAATGTAAAAGTAAATGATCAAGCTCCCCTCCCCCTTTTGATTGGACCTGTGATCGACATCGCAGGGTCATAGGAGGGCCCATCTCATTGGTCAAAGTTATGGCAAAGGGGATTCTGATTAGGGATGCGCCAAGCCGATACTGGTATCGGATATAGGAGGAACTGGATAATATACGATATTGGATATCAGCAACAAATATCCGATACTGAACCAACACCAGTTTTGGCTCTCAACGCCTTAAAAACACAACTTTAACCAACTATAAATCTTTGTGAATATGGGCATGCTGCGTATCATTTTAAAGCTAGGAACCTGTTTTAAGTTAGTTAGTTTTAACCTCCGCAGACGCCGTGCAAAATGCTGTGCTAGCTATAGCATGCTAAAGCTAGCGGGTACATGCTAATGCTAATAAAGGCTGGGTCAGAAACTATAATAGAAATACCTAAAGAAGCCTAATATAATAAACTAACCACTGCTGAAGCCAAGTTTTTGTAATTTAATTTAAGAAATAACTGATGTAACATGTTCGTAATGATCAGATCACTTCATGTGAGTTGCTTCTACCCTAAAGCCTGTCATTAGTGTAGAAAAGTCCAGTGATCCTTGTTTAATGTTTATTCATTAGTTTATCAATAGATATAATTGATAATTGATCTGTAACATTGTGGGTATGACTTTATTATCTCTAATTCTGACTAGTTTCTGAGATCAGCAAAGCAACTTTAGAAAAAAACATTTAGTATTTAGTAGTCTTTAAAACATTTAAACTCACAGACGATCACTTTAATGATGAGGCACGTTGGCCATGTGCATCACACAAGCCTAAAATACTGAAAACAAATGGTGATGTTGGCCTGTTAACTTTATTTGGATTTTATACATTTTTTAGAGTTGCAAAGCTGATATTTTCTACTTTTAGACTAGTACTGTATTTTTTAGATTTCAGATACATTTAAGGAGACACTGGATATTAAGTAACATAAACACGTGAATATGCCAGACAGCGATAATGAAAATCAATGACAAAGATCATCCACTCAATTCACCACAGAGACATCAAACACAATAGAAATGCAATGGTGGCCTAGGCCCTACAGTTATTAGCATTTCCAACCCCCAAACCCATTGTATTGGTCCCCAACCTTCTCTGTCGGGCTCTACTTCCTTCTGTGAAAGGAAATAGGGCACTCATTTTGCAGATCTTATTGAACAAACCTGCAGTCTGTACATTTTAAGTTGGATATTTTAAATTCTGAGGCCCGTCTGAGGGAGACAAGGATTTATTGCCCAAAGTCACTAAAATCAAAGCTCTACACAATTCTGAGTTTGCACACAGGACCTTTGTTCCACCCTTGTCAGCATTGAAACTTGCGTCCCAGTTTTAAAAATAACATCTTATCATTACAAAGTGCAGAAAAAAAACAACAACTTGCAATTTGCTACATTGGCCCTTTACACATCTGCGGCTTCACAGAATCATCAGACACTGTTTTATTTGTGCTTTAGACCTGCACTTTGAAGCCACCGAGTGAGAGAGGATGAGAGAGAAAACCAAATGATTGCTACCAAGTTGTGTCTATATTTATCTCAACTGGGGGCTGCAGTGAGGAGATTTAGCTATGCAGAATTGTCAGTGTAATCTTTTAATGCACCTTTGTAGATCGTGCAGCATATTGGCTCTAATATAGTTGGCATCCTTTTTTTTAATGCTTTAAGTATAATATGAGTGCGCTGTTTGACTTAGAAGCTAATGCATGTTGTCAATTCAGCTTGATTTTAACCTACACAGTTTGCTTCCTGATTTGTGTGTATGGCAGATAGGCGTTTCTCTTTGAGGACATGCGCCTGTGCACCTGATGAAGACTTGGCGCAGGGGAAGGTTAAGCTGCCGGTGTTCTGTCCCACAAGGCAGGACCAGGGAGATATCATTGTGTTAAGCGGCTCCACCTCAGCGAGCTCAGCACACTGCAGCACTCGGGCCGAGCCCGTTATCTTGAGCCCACAGGCCCTGAAAAACTCCACATTCTTAACCATACTCTGGGTAGAACCAACTCCAGACATTATCATTTCAGTGGGACCAAAGGCATACATTTGATCTTAAAAGCCCTGTCTGGCTATAGTACCCGTTTAAATTTTTAATTACTTGTTTGCACTCGGACGGTTGCTTCAGTCCCACTGGGGCCACTGTTGCTGGTGGCTCTTGTAGAGAGAGCCAAACACAGGCTGCTATCAGTTTGCATTCACTCAGTCAAAACACAGTCAAACTTTGTTTAATTATGAACTAGAGACAAACTTAAATGAATTACCCTGATGATACAGGGCACTGTTCAAACAACCAATCGTATAGTTCTGAATTATGGCTGCACAGCGTGAAAAAAAGGACAAAGTAGATAACTCATTAATGTTGAACAAAAAACAAAAGTCATTTTCTTGATTTAGTTTAAGAAAAACTAAATCAGGACCAACACAAGGCTAAAATGGATGATGAAATGTGCACATTTCTAAGTTAGTTACCATGCGATCCTCTTTCAAGCTGCACTGGCAAAACGTGTGAATCTCGGTCAGATGGAAGACTTCAGGTTTTGCAACATATTGTGGCTTCTTGCGATATGGATTAATGTGTCACCTAATTTGCCAATTATATTTTGATATTCCAGTCCAGGCCATGAGAGACGCGAGACGAGAGAAGGCGCCAGTTATTTTTTTTCTTTTTACCTTTAACCCAGTGCCCCTTATGCATCTGCACACGGTCTTCTGCTGATCATTGCAAGACGCCCTGACCAGGAAAACAACATTTTTTGTAAAGACTTCAATTGAGCGTCCATGGGAACATTGTTGGGAGGTTCAAATCCATGCTGATAATTGAGCTCAGTTGTGAAGGACTAAAACTAAAATATGCAAATCACGTTATTAGCCGTGGCGACCTCGTAAGGGAATGAAGCGTGTCAGTAGGGACTTTGAATCCAGAAGGAGTACTGTGACCCTGAATGTTTTTCTCAGCACTGACGTGGATGTGCTAATGCTCATGATGATTTGTTTTTTTTTGCCTGTCCCTGATATACAGTACTTCTCACCTCCTTCAGTTGCTGCTGGCCTGCTCTATATTATTTTGTAGTACGTGCACGAAGCAGTCGGTCTCTGGTACCATCAGACCCTGCTCATGGTGAGATCATCTTTATTATTGCCTCCAACACTGGCCTTTGTCTCCCAGCAGCAGCAGCACTGCAGCACCGGGACCAGCAGGAATCGGCAGCCGTGAATGGAGCCATCGGTGTGCCTCGTTTGCGTGAAACATGATCATAAACAAATGACAGCGCTTCAGTGCCTTGTCTGTCGCAGCAGCCGGCGAGGGGAGTGGTGGTGTCCATATAAGTACTTGCCCAGCATTCAAATTAGGCTGTGTCTGGATGCTAATGGTAGGACCAGGAATAGATCCGCTTTATGTATCGAAAGAGGGGAAATGCAATCATGATCAAGCTAGAGTATGCAGTAAATTGTATGTGTGCTTTATTTCATCTTCTAGGGATTAGCTCTGGGTTAAATTGTTGCAGTGTTGAAGGTTAACTGGCAGCTGGTTGCAGAATACAGATTTAGCCATTTATTATCTATTATGTCACTCATTGTGAGGGTGATCACTTAATATATCATGTTTAAATGGTCACATCAAGTTGTGAACTCCGTTTGGTGATGTGATCTGTATTTTCTACTTCACAAGCGCTACTCAACACAAGACTTGTGCTTTTTAACAATAATGCCATTGAAACTGTGATGTTGCCTTAAAACTGACTGTACCTAGCAAAGGCACTCCTGCTGCTACTATGATGTGTATTGAGAGGAGGATGCAGGGCATTACAGGTGTGGTATGGGTACCTTCACTCCTGAAAGTTTCTGTAAGCATTATAGTGTGCTCATATTTCACTCAGAAAATAATTTGTTGGTTTTTAAGCACATAAGTTTTGCACTACAATTGATTTATGTAGAATGTAAACAACTCAGAGACTTTGTATACCGTGCATATACTGAAGATATTTTCCTTTTTAAGTACAAGTTGAAAGGTTCTTGCTGACGTGCTTCAGACTAAAGCACTGTTTACATAAATAACTTGTCCACTCTCTGGCTGACCAGTTCACTCCTGTCCTACAAGCCTTTTCCATAACACCTGACTCTGCACTGATCTTTTGGCCCGGAGACATGAGACAGCTGAGAGCTGCATGTGTGTGTGCACTTACAGCCCAAACCTGATCTACAGGCACCGCTCCAGTCACTCTCTGCGGTGACGGTCCCAGGGCTAATAATAAGATGCATCAATCTAAATTTGAACTGTTACATAATTTACATCACACGTTATCTGGTGCCAGGGGAGAGGTCATCAAGCAGCAACAACACAAATCTTTGATTTTGACTCCATTTTCGAAGATTAAAGTACAGGATTTGTCTGGTCAGCTTAACCAAGATAATATTTTCTCTGTCAGAAAGCCTTATTTTTGCATTCCCAAAAAGCACTGCTCTCACAATATGGGGTTTATAGCATGACCTCACACAGAGCCTTGAGTATTCATTAAGAATTTTGACATGGTTTAATAATTTAGTGGAATGGAGACGACTGAATAAATTAGTCATAGCCCAGTGGGAAAGGTGGGAACGATAAATCTGAATAGAATATCAAGTTCATCCTATTTTTGAGCTTTTCCTGTTGACGTGGACAGACTACTTTTCATATAGTTAGCTTTTACTCTTTTAATACTACAGTTCTGTGCTAGATAATGTCTGTGTGTTGACTTTATAGGAATGCTCCATCTCATGCATGACGCCTAAAGAATGACACCTCTCTCAGCTAAACATGTGCAGGCTGGGCCTCTTAATCACAGTCCCCATCACTAGGCTTTTGTTCTGCGCTGCACATGTCAGTGAGGAGCCATGTGTGCTGCCTGTTTGTTTCTTCTTCTAGGCCTGGGTTGTTGATATTTTCTTTATATCTTTTTGTATCTACATTTCTGTCAGTGTTTTTCTGTGTTTTTCTGACCCTCACAGGGCGCCGCATGTATGCGTTAAGGTGTGCATAGAACACTCTCCCTAATCTTTGCTTTCCCAGAGCGTTGCCTTTCACTCAAATCTCAGGATTCCACATCGTGACCTATAGGTTCTCTGTGTTCGTTCACGATTTCAGTATTCAAATCCAGCAGTGTACTGAGGTGATGGACCGTGCGACCTTGAATCGTGACATTAGTCGTAAATAATTACCTCCTGCCAGAAGCTTTCTCTCCCCCTCCTTTGTCCCCTCTCTCTGCGCCTTCTTGTGGCGCCTTTTGTTCAGAGCCCTTCCTGTAAATAAAGAGAGTTTGTGCTCTGCTATGGCTTTTTACTCGCTCCTTATTCATCCTACAGCTGGTGAACATCCCCCCCCTCCCCCCGGACCCCTGGCGCCCCTCATGTTTTGTGTTGGACTGTGCCTCACTCCACGTGCAGCGTGTCTCTGAGGCGTGTAGGAGGAGTTCCCTGTGAGGAGTGTGTGTGTGACTGGCTGGCTGCCTGTGATACGTACAGAGCAGCACCGCTCTGCAGAGCCAGCTGAGCGCGCCTCGGTTTCCAGCCAGTCGTGATTGAGTGGGAGGGGGGAGCAGCGTGCCTATATGTTTTCATAATCATGTGTACACCAGCTCCGCAGAGTGCGACATGACCCAGACTAAAATCCCAATGCTGTTTTCTTAGGACAAAGCCTGTGAAGTTCCTCTCTTTGAAGATTGTTTTCTGCGTATTGTGCTTGTAATGAGCCAGCTTTTACTAAGTGGTCTTTGTACTCCACACAAGTAGTTTATTTTGCATTCAGAGAGGATATCTTGAGGAAAGAAGGAGAGCGCCAACCTGCTATAAATATCACACCGTAGGATTTCATTTTCAGATAGTGCTGCTAATTTATACAGAAACCTTGTTTGACTTGATCATAAATATGAGTAGGACTTTTAGAAAGAACGTTTTCTCCTCCTGGCTGCCCAACATTACACCCACCCAGCCCCAGTACCGTCTGGAGTAGGATAGCACAGCTTTTCCTATTGTGCATTTGTTTCTCAGTTTTATTTTTGAAGTCCGCTATGATTTTTTTTAACTGCCTTCGCTGCCAACACAGGACTGAAAATGTGTCACTCCAGAATGGATTAAATATGACTTTTAGTAAATGTTCAGTGGCTCTTTTTTTTAGAAAGATAGAAAGATAGAGCCACTGTTTACTGAAAAACAGGAAATACTACAACTGAGCTATGTGGCTATCAATAAACCACTTTGCCAATGTGAAGTTTCCAAAATAATATTAGACCTCTTCTGTCTCTGCTTTGTCTAGATGCAGCGGAGGAGTTCTTTGAGTACGATGCGGAGGAGTTCCTGGTGTTCCTGACTTTGCTGATCACAGAAGGCCGGACGCCTGAGTACTCGGTGAAGGGGAGAACCGAGGGGTTGCACTGTCCGCCAGCTCAGTCGGGAATGCCCCCCCTGCACAAGCACGAATGCAGCGACAAACTGCCACAGGTGCGGGATTTAAAGACATTCTGTGCATTTAGTAAACAGTAACCTGCAGTTTAGTTTGTTGTGCCCCGACTGCTCCACTGCTTCATTGCCAAACAGTTAAACAGTAATTTGTTGTTGTAAACCTTCATTCAGACCTGTCCCTCTGTGTTTGGTGCTCAGTGCCGACAGGCGAGGAGAACCCGCTCTGAGGTCATCCTGCTCTGGAGGAACAGCATCCCCATCATGATCGAGGTCATGCTCCTGCCCGACTGTTGCTATGGTGACGAGTGTCCGCCAAGTGACCTTATCAGCGACCCGGTCATTAAGCAAGATGCTTTACTGCTGGAGAGATGGACCCTGCAGGCCGTTCCCCGACAGTATGACAGACTTTTACTCCGGCACGCACGGACATTAACCTCAAACGACATGTTGGCCAACGTTTAAATGACTCCATGGCCATTTCTCTGAAGATGTTACTTAGCTGGCATTAATAACGGCACATTTGGCTTCTGACTTTTGTATTATGCATGCATCAAGGCCCCTTTCTTACTTTTCCCTAATGAATTGAAAGTTATAGTGTGCAGCATTCACAAACATTAGTCCAGAAGTATGGCCTACTTTTCTTAGTTTCATATGGCCTAAATATGTTATTTTCAACACACTGAACACACAGCTCTCCCTCTGTGCTTTTTATTAGCCCCACACACTGGCTCACCTCCTCCTGTTTGTGTTTTTAATAGAAGTGGTGACCGTTTCATCGAAGAGAAGACCCTGCTGCTCGCTGTCCGATCCTACGTCTTCTTCTCTCAGCTCAGCGCCTGGCTCAGTGCCTCACATGGCATCGTCCCCAGAAACATCCTGTACAGGTTAGACCTTACACTCACTGAAAGGCCTGACACACAGGTGGGCTGAAGGCTTTTCTCTCAGATTAAAAAGCTCAGAGACACACAATGTAATTTTCAAATAGATACAAGGTTATAATGCATTCTTGCCTTAGAAAGCTCTGAAAGGTAATAGTAAAATACAACTAACTTTTAACGTTGTACTTTTTCTATGTTCTATCTTCAAACAGGATTAGTGCAGCTGATGAAGAGTTGGTATGGAAGTTCTCCCAGCCACCGTCAGAGCACATCTTCCCGATCCCAAATGTATCCCACAGTGTTGCACTGCAGGTCCGGGTACAGTCCCTGCCTCGGCAGCCAACCTACCCCACCCTGGCCTGCAGCATCCACACCGGCCTGCCTCCCCTTTATAGCAAGACCCCAAGTCTCAACCCAAACCTTAATAGCCATGGTGGGCAAACCACAAGAAAGAACCAGGACCCGAGTAAAGAAACCTTGCTACACAACACCAACATGTTCAGCAAGAGCTCAAGTTCAATGTCCGGCCTTCTGCTTAATGGATTTCCTGTTCCTAATCTGCCCATTAACAGCATCCCCATTAATAGCCTTCCACACACTGCTGTGCCACCACCGTATGTTAAGAAATGTCAGGAGTCCCCGGAGAACCACAATCTGGTCTATCAGAATGGAGAACTTCCACAGGTCAGCATCCCACCTCGTCAGGGCTCTCCCCTCTTTAACAGGTCACCCCATTCGCCCACTCCCTCACGCTCACACTCGCCCTCTCCACTTTCAGCCAGTAAGGCAGGAAAGTGGTTGTACTCTGCCCTCAATGGGTCCTCTGACAACGTTACCCAAGTTGAGGATTATGGCCTTTGTACCAACAGCAGTGATCAAACAAAAGGCCCATTAAATGAACCTCTAAAAGCTTATAAGAATTTTTCTCTGACAGACACGCCTCGCTGCCCCTCCCCTCGGCCTCTTTCAAATGAGACAAACCCCTTGATTGGCTCCTTGCTTCAGGAAAGACAGGAAGTTATTGCTCGCATTGCACAGCGACTTAATTTCTGTGACCCCACAGCACCACCACTACCCCCTGGGCTTTTTGCCTCTGACAACCCTCCCAAAGCCATGTGGGGCAGTAACCATGAAGACCTGACTGCCACAAAGACCAAAGAGCCTGAGGTCCCACCCTATGAGTCTGTAGGTCGAGTTTGGCCCAGCCCTTTCAACACACCTGTGACTGAGCCCTCATTCAGCAAACGAGAGAGCACATCACCAAAGCCTGCCGCATGCAGAAAGCTAAAGATGACTGAGATGAGAAGGGAGAACCGAATTAGAGAAAGAGAGAAAGACAAAGAAAGTTCTCTTATCGCCCAGGCTGTTCAGGACATTACGAGACTCATTCAAGAGAGGCTGACGGTTCCATCGCTGTCTCCTATGCACAGCAGGAGGGGCAGCCCTCTGCACCAAACTCACACAACTACAGTTACACACACGGTGCGCACATACTCACACGCCCCACAAGAACCACAAGCCTCACACACTGCCACCAACGGCTGTAGTAACGGCCACATACCTAGCCATGAACCTCATAAAGGCACGCGCACTGCGGCCTCACATGCACCTGTTTGCACAGACAAGCCCCCAGTCGATCCGGAGACTGGTCGCCATTTTCCCTGGGCCCAAAATGGTGCTCACTCTACACTTGAGGAACCTTCATTTAAAATCCAGTCCCATTTGGGGTCTGGCCAGTGTTTACGAACTCCCCTCCAGGAAAGAAAGCGCAGACTCCAGACACACATCAGCCACGATAGGGCCCCTGCCCCATTAGGTTTTGAAAACAGCCTGAAGGATGGTCAAATGGACAGTTGGACTTGCAATGATAGCAGCCCAACAATGAACTGTATCACAAGTCACAACCATAACACGCCTCAGCCCCTCTACCAGATGCAAACCTATGGTCCTGCACAGGCATCAGGGCCACAGGACGAGAACCAATCACCCCTCAAATCGGCCTGCTCAAGCCTGTCCAGCTCCGAAATGACACCCCCTTCCACTGTGTTGGTAAGGGAACCATTAATTCTTTTTCACATTCGAAAGAAGTATATAACTATTATTATTTAACTTATCTCTCTCTGAGGGTACTGGGTTTCCGCTGGGCACTAAAAAAAATTAAAGTATTAAATCTGATTCAAACTGGAATTAAATTGAATCAGAACTGGCATTAAATTCTTGAATCAGAACTTGGATTGAATATTTATTTCCTCAGAGACTTTTGTGAAAAACACAAAAACTATGCTGCAGTTCTGACTGAAATTTGACACAATCCTTTGCTCAACAGTTGCCCATTGTGTCCAATTTAGTTTTGAATATCAAAAAGACTCCTTATTCCCCTGTTTGATTTAATTAACAAAAGGAAATATGTCACGATTTAAAAAAAAATATTGTATTTAGGCATTAAAATTGGACTTGCTTCCACCTGTAGAAACCCTGGAGTAAGAGGTTGTGCACAAATATTAATATTTAAAGGTGCGTAATTTTTTGTGACCCACTGACTATATGAGTGGTTAGCATGACACTTTTTGATCATAGTGGCCTCTACAACACTCCAGGATCAATTGTTCTGTAGGTTTTCTGGTGAGAGAAGTCAGCAGTGAAAACCTACCAGAGCCTCTCCAAACAATTGACCGTGGAGTCTCTGATGAAAAGTAAAGGCGACATGCTTGCCACTCATAGAACTGCTGGGTCACTAAAAGCTCAAATACTATTTTTTCTTCAATAAAAGTTCCATAATGCACTTTTTAAAGGAATCATTCTGCTGTCTATGATTTGACTTTTTCTCTCAATTTCTGTTCCCCAGCGAGCCCACAGCCCTTCCCCTCTGCGACCGTGTAACAGCTGGAGGAAGCAGAATCGTCACTCACTAGATGCTACAGCGACCAAGGCCTTCCACCCATGCACTGGACTGCCTCTGCTCTCCAGTCCTGTAAGACTTGTTCAAGCAAATCACAGCTTTAGTTTTTTAGCTGCCAGATTGCAGGCATTATACACTGCAGCAGGCAGTTTTCAGTGTCTGCTTGGTAGTATCATCTGCCATATTACATAATGAGGTCATTTAATTTCCCTGCACTATTGGTAACATTTATTAAATATGTATTTGGCAGGTTCCTCAGAGAAAAAATCAAACTGGTTATTTTGACCTGGACACATCTCTGATGGGCTGTAAAGGTTTACCATGGACCGCTGGGAAAAGGTACACATTTTAATAACATTAATATAACGTTTTATATTATCAAAACTATTTTTGTTCTTTTGCGGTCTGATAATCTCAAACATCCTAAAATTGTATTTTTATTGTAATAATGTGTATCTGACATAGTGTTTATTAAATGTTTTATGTTTGTTCTGTCTATCCGCTGCCACCTGCTGCAGCTCTGCTGAACTGTTTTGTCTATGGTCACACAGACACCAGCTCAAAATGGCAGCCGAGACTGTATAAGTCTTATGTGGATAATAGTTTTGTGCTGTTTTGTGTGAATTAGTTTAGAACAAATGTTATAATAATCTCTGCCTGATATTCCCTTTTATTGTTGGATGCATGCTCTAGTAAACACATTTTCTGTGATGATCTTAGGATCTTTCCAAAGAGAGAGTGCAGTGAAGACTCACAGCAGCTATTCAGTGCCAGCGCTCCACCTGCCAGCTTGTTGGGAAACTTTGAGGTACATAATAGCAGTTCAGCACACAGCAAATACGTTTTTTCTCTGTAGTTCTCAATGAAACTGTATGTTTTTTGCTTTAGGAGTGCGTGTTGAACTACCGTCTGGAGCCTTTAGGCACAGTGGAGGGGTTCACGGCAGAAGTTGGTGCCAGTGGGTCCTTCTGCCCCAGTCATCTTACGTTACCTGTGGATGTGTCATTTTACAGTGTCTCCGATGACAATGCTCCTTCACCATATATGGTATGTTTTTCATTTTTCAAAATATCTTTCCTTCACTATAAATACCCGCTGCTTTTGCTCATGTATTTTATTTTCAAATGTGCCTAATCATGGATTCATAACAGGGCGTGATAAATCTGGAGTCAACAGGAAAAAGAGGATACAGAGTACCCCCATCAGGAACCATTCAAGTGGTGAGAGATTTTTTTTTGTCATTGCCAGAGACAAAAACATTACGTTATTATTACTACGAAAGGAAAGGGGGACCTCTGGTGGTCAGTTCTATAACACAATTTCACTGTATAGTATGGTTTGTCCTAGACACTGTGCATAGCTTCTTGTTTTACATAAATAAATATGTATTTATTATTTTGTCATTATTGAATAATGAAAAAGTATAGCATCTGAAGCCGTTTTTCCAATTTCACATATCTTACAGACCTTATTCAATCCCAACAAGACGGTTGTAAAAATGTTTGTTGTGATGTATGACCTACGAGCCATGCCAGCGGGGCATCAGACCTTTCTCCGCCAGAGGACCTTTTCTGTCCCAGTGCGCCGGGATTCAAACAATCAGACCAGCAGGAAGCCCCTGTCCCTGAGCCAGGGTCGCACCCTGCGCTACCTCATTCATCTGAGGTACTGACACACGTTTTCAACTTGTATCTAATTCTCTACAATTAGTACTTTAACCACTGCTAATGAATGTGTTTCTTTGATCTTGAACACTCAGGTTCCAGAGCTCCAAGTCTGGAAAGATCTACCTCCATAGAGACATCCGTCTGCTCTTTTCCAGGAAGTCCATGGAGGTTGATAGTGGTGCTGCTTATGAGCTCCAGTCCTTCACAGAATCCCCCATTGATCCTCCATTTTCTTCACGCTGTTGAGATCTCAACCTGCTGAACTTAGTTCCATATGCCACTCTGACTCATGTCCAGCAGCCAAGACAAGGCTCTAAAATTTAACAAACCTGTTATCAAAAAGAGGGTGACAGCAATGTGGCATTGATCAAAACCATATATGAGATGGACATTTTAGTTTTCTTTGTTCAACCCTGAGCTCATGGACACAATGGCCTTACCAGATTTAAAGAGAGATTCTTCTTTCTTTTTTTCCCCTCTTGTGTGTTCCCAAACCCATCATCTATGTCGAAAATACTGGATATGCAATTGTGGAAACTGACCTGCACTGTTTTGACTTTCTAGAGCCTGAAAATGTTAATTGGACCTTTTACTTGAATTACATTTTCAATCAATGTATTAATAATATAGTTTACAATCCATTTGTAGTTGGGTAAAGAAAGTAATGGTATTTTTTTTGGAATGTTGAACCTTAATGCCATGGGTCCTGAGCTCAGAGTCATAGGAGCACATGTGGTAAAGGAACTTGGTGGACATTGGTGCAGTGCCATTCTGTCATCTACACCGAATACCATGGACTGCTTAAGGTGAACAAGCAATCAAGCTCAAATCAAAAGAAACTTCACAGCAAACCATCAGAACTGCACTGTGTTTTTTCACATAACTGGAAAAGAAAAAGATAGTAATATTCTAATACTTTTGTACTGTTACAAAAACCACTTTATGGAAGTGTTGCAATAGAAATAAAAACTAGTTTAGTGTTTACACATTCACTTTCCGTTTACTTACCATCGTTTATTTAATATTTAAATTAATATTTCAGTTTCTTGTGACGTCTGTCATGCTAAGATGTAGTGCAAACTGATATCATAGTATGTATTTTTGACATTAATATTGAAATCTGAAAAATATATCTATATATTCTAAAGCAATCTGAAACCACGTTTGACTTTGTGTCTTCATTTCATTGCAATATTTAAACAATTGAATTCAGTGTGATCTTGTTGAAATGACTTACGAGAGGAAGCTAAATGTGTAACTTTTCTGAACGTTCGGATAAGATCACGTATTTTGCCAATAGGTTTATCCCTAAAATGTGAGAGCCTGTGTTTCGTCACGTGGGCGTCGTTATGTAATGTAAATCCCCCGCTTTGTGCGGATCTGTGAGTGCGCAGCGGGAGCGCCCACGCGGGAGCGCGCTTGGTGTCTCCGCATGTGACGTAGCAGCCTCTTCGGCAGGACTCGTGTGACTGAAGCTGAGCAGGGGATTTGTGGATCACCAGTGAGCTGTGTTCGGGTCCAGAACATTCAGAAATGTCAGGAGAAAACGAAGACGCGCAGACCACAGAGGAGACTCCTGTAGAGGACAAGGTAAAGCTAGTGCCGCATTTTTGTATCAACTGCGATCATTGCGCGAATGACTCCGTAATAGCCGCGTTATAGCTTAACGTTAGCCACTGCCTGGCGCATTGCATTGTTGACATGTCAAACAGGCCTAAATAAAGCAAACGGTGGTTCAGTGACTGGTGTTTTTCTAAAAAGATGATAACTTAATGCATAAGCAATGTTCTCTCTTGGTTGTTACATGTGTGGGTGTCTTAGTGTCGGCATTATAGCCTGATGTCAGCATTAGCAATACGTCGCTCGCCTACTTAGCTATAAGCTAACTAGCTGTCATGACATTCAACTATTTACAGATTTCACGTCATTATTCATGAAATGTTACCCATGATGAAATATTTCGTATATGTTTATGCCGAAGGAAAGTTTCTTACTGGTAATTGTTTGTCTACAATTCGCAATTAATTCTCTGTCAGCAACCGGCGTACCCCACCGCTCATGGCTAGGTTGGCTTTAACGTTACATTAAATCTGCCAATTACTCCCCTTCATTTAGGGATTCTCTAATATTTGGCATGCAACCCTTTTAGGATGCTCAGGAAAAGATGGTTAGCCTTGAAAAGGCAGAAGAGGCAAAACTGAAGGCCAGATATCCAAATCTAGGAAACAAACCTGGGGGATCTGATCTGCTTCGCAAACGTCTGCAAAAAGGAGTACGTATTACCAGCTGTCAACGGGACATTGCAATTCTCGGCATGAGTTATTAAAAAATTCTTAACATTTTTCTCCACAGCAAAAATACTTTGACTCGGGCGACTATAACATGGCTAAAGCAAAGATAAAGAACAAGCAATTGCCAACAGCTGCTCCGGAGAAGACCGAGATCACGGGAGACCACATTCCCACTCCCCAAGATCTGCCCCAGAGGAAACCCTCCTTGGTGGCCAGTAAACTGGCTGGCTGATACTCATGCAAACCCTGTAACATCTGTTGGTCCTTACCCCTTCCACCCATGTCTCAGAGCTGTAACATAAATCTCCCCATCCCTGAACTTCTTCTCACCACCCACTAGCCTGACCCCACCCATCTGGTGTCACAACTATAATCTTGACCTTGCAAATTATGTTAATTTTGCTTTTTCTGTTTATCCAATGTTCACCTTTTTTCTTTGGTTTTGTCTTTTGCTTCACCTTCTGCAGGTGCTCGGTTTCTTTTACATGCTCCTCTTATTTTGTGTACATCCATGTATAATACACTGAAAGACAGTCTTCAATGTATGATGGAGTGGACTGTGAATCCTGTGGGATGGCAGGTAGTTTGGTGCTTCTTCATTGTGGATTAAAGAGGTTAGCAGTAGAAGCCACACAATGTGGAGACTTAAGTGTCTGTGAGCGTGAATACCATCCCTCAGTTTGAAAATACTGTATATACTTGTATTTGGTTTGGCACAGGGTCAGACTTCAGCCTTTTAGAATGTTTTACATTGCATTTGTGTTATCCACTGTACTTTTATGAAGCTGTCAATATGCTCGAGCAACTGAATAGTGCAATCCAGAAGCTCAATCGAATGATCTACTTGGTTTATCACAACAAAGGAAAATATCATTTGAATTGCATGTGTTTAAAACCAGGCTACCAAAGGCAACCTTCTCTTTATACTGCAGTAGACAAAAACGTAAGTGCAGACGAGCTGCGGCCCAGAAGTGCATTTCAGTCATCTCACAATTTAATGAAACTTTACAGTAGTGGGGTTACTTGTTTCTTGCAAATTCCTGTTATGGGATGTTTGAAATGCATCAAATGGGCGCAAGCATTGCACCCAGAGCACTGATAGGAACATCTCAGATAACACAGGGAACAAATTCTTATAAACTGTGTGCAAACTTGGTAAGAGGCTTTATAATCAAAAACTGTTTGATTTCCTTGGCCTGGATTGGCCTTAATGTGTGGATGAAGTTTACTGCTATGTGAGAAATGCTAGCTAGCATTACATCTTTATGAGCTGCGCATGTGTATGGCTGCCCTGTTGTCACTTGGTGCCATTTTGTTTTGTAAATAAACTAGTTTTGCACAAACTGAATCTCTTCTCTATTTGATGTCTACAATATTTATCACAGGACATACTTTTCTTTACTTAAATGCAAAGAGTAAAATCATGCATGTTTCTTTACTCGGTGCAGGGAAGTGCCCTTAAAATAACTTTATTATCAAATATAATAATATACTACAAATATAAAAGTTGAAGTTAGGGGTCAACTTGTGCTAATGCCCCAGAGCTTTGTGAGTAAAAGCATTAGTATTCTGAAGTTTAATAATAATATTAATAATAATATTAATAATAATAATTGTAAAGGTAATTATTTAAGGTATTTTTGGTCCATAAACAACAACTAATGTATTTGCCAGGCCACACAACCAACTACAACTGACACACCAAACCACATTGTAGCTGCGTTTCCCTGTCTGGCCACGGGGAGGCGCTGATGCCCGCGCTGTGGACGAAGAGGCTCGTCTCATTCATCGTACCCAGAATGCAAAGTGAGACATGCTCCGAAGCCTCAGCCTGAGGGAAGGTTTGTGTGAATTTTATGGCGACAGCAGAAACCGCATCTCCCCATTGAGTCCCCGCAGAATCACTCGGATTTGTCCCTCTGTCAGAAGCACCTTCATGAACACACGCGCCGCCGGGTCTCGTGTGGTGCGCAGACCTGCACATTTCGCCCAGATTGGAGGGAGGACATAGCGAGTGAGTGATCGACATGGCAGCGTCGGAGCTGTACACAAAGGTAAAACAAATGTGTGTTTACGCGTAATGTCAGCCGCCTCTGGGTCGTTATTTTTTTGTCAATGGTAATGACTAAGCATGATGCAGCGAGAAATGCAGCTTGAAGCCTTTGAAATGTCGTCTTGTTTTTCTACAGCATTTTTTTAATTATCATTATTAAACTAGCTGAATTCCACTATTCTGAGTTCTCGCGGAAGCATCCCCAGTGGTCTTATTAAATGTAAGAAACCCGATTGAAAACGGTGGCATGTTTGTGCAGCTCAGCTTGGAAGGGTATTGCTAACGTTGCAACATTGTCACATTATATGACCGATTCCTCCTTCTATGTTGAAATGTCCCTTTCGAAATATGCAGTTGTCTATAATGTCATAAAATGTTAAGTTAAACGCCCAGACAGGTAATCTTTTTTTTAATTTCGCATCTGTCCCTCTTTGGAAGCAAGGGGTTGGGTGGAAGATGATGTAAAAGGCGGTGCCAGCCATCACGGAGATTTTTTTATTATTATTTTTTTCATTTTTTTATGGATTTCGAACTCCTTACACTCGTTTAACATCGGAGCCACATGCTTTATAAGTCTATGTTTGTCCACAGTGTTATGATCGACAATTTCCCGTCCGTCAGATTCAGCTGGGTACCACTGAGATGCTGCTCTGGGCGCTGCATCCCTAGTTTAGCATCTTCCTTTAGCATCCTGGATGTGAAGGGCCCAAGTGCGGCATATGCTAGCTCGTGCACTGTGATGGAGAACAATAATATACAGCCTATATATATATATATAAAGGAAGGGCGCCATCGTGTGTTGTTTGTAATCTGTTCAAGTGGGAGGTTTGCCCCTAATGGTGTGGTCTGTGGATGTGTTGGAGGGGAAGGAGATGTGAGTCACCCATCCCCCCTATCTGACAGCTGGTGTGTTCATCTTGGCAAAACAGTTTTAGCCAGAGGAAAGCAAGTGAACAATTGCAGTGATCTGAGTGTTTTAGGCATCCAACACATGCACTTGTTTCATATCAGAATGGAGCCTGACTTTACCCCACCCATGTTTGGATATAAAGGTCACATTGCTTTCAAGGTTTAGTGTTGAAGATTGGTCCTCCAGCCGGGGCTTGATATTAGCACTAGCCACATAATACTAGATTTCTATGTTGGCTTGTTGTAACTCTTTAACGCTCACTAGTCACATTAGCAAGTTGAGTTTTTATGCACATTTAGAAATGGCGGTGCAAAGAAAAACACCTGTTCTGGATCTAGTTATCATTTTATTTGTCTTGTGTTTAGTATATTAAAAATAACAACAAAGCTACAGTGAAAAAGTAAGTTCAATAAAAAACTTGTGGTGACCCTTAATTTGAAAGGATCTTTAAAGAAGACCTATTTGTCCCTCTTTTAGGATGCTGCTCTCTCAAAGTGAAGGTTTCTGGGAAGGTTTTGGATGGTTGTATGTTTTTTTTTTTTTTTTTTTTCGTAAATCGCCTCTGATGTGAGACCCTCTCTGTGACTTACCTTTCCAGCACAGGAGCAGAGCACAGTCCAGTCTTTGTGCTTATGAGGCGAGTTGTATAGAAGCCCATTGAGCAGACTCCTGCAGCAGCTCAGTTAAGATGCACAAACACACCGACTGTGCACCCTCCCTGACCTGCCCCATGTAGTGTAAATGGTGAGTCAGAAGTACAGAGAGAGCGGAGGAAAGGGCAAACATAAAGGTATATCCGTAAATAGTTATCAGGCATTTTGATGACACGCTATCCGAATGCAAGCCAGTCCACTTTTAGTAAATAAAAGTGAGCAACGGATGACTCACGCAGTGGTATCGGCGGATGAGGCTGTGCATTGCTGTTTCAGGGATGTGTTGTAGTTTATTACCACTATATGCTTGTCATAGATAGAAGGTATTGGCGCAGGTTTCCGAGAAAGCACTGTGTCGAAGCCTCTTGTGGTCATTCGAATGAGCGTCTGACCGACAATCGGCTTCAAAGCTGCCAATGTCTGAAAATGTAAATATTGGCCCCTGCCCAAAATTTCAGCTGACGGCTGTATCTCCACTCTAGCTGCGTCAATGGCATCAGATCTGTTTTGTAATTCCCAGTCATGTTTTTTCTTCACTACATCTAATTGCAACCATGTGTATTTGATTACAGCATAACCTGGTTAAAGTAATGGCATAGTCATGTTCTATACACTTTGGCATGTTGATGCTTGGCGATTGGCTCAGCTACATAGGACAAATCTCTTCGACGTATCTCTTTGTATTATTTGGATTCACTCTTCAAACGTCTTCATTAGCTGATGCCAATAATACTTATTTGACAAAGATAATGATGCTTTTGTTTTTACAAAGCAGAGCACTGGATGAGTGACTTTGTGGAAATGTCTTGTTATTCCATTAGGAGTTTTTCTGCTGTTTTACTCATGTGATGAAAGAAGGATGCAAATATTTGACGGACGGCAGAGACGGCCAGTAATGAGCCACTGCACGAGGAGCATTAGGGAACATCCTTGAACGCTGTTTGTGTCTGTGGACACAATGAGAAGTTTCATCCTTCAACTATCTCTGGACTCAGCAGTTAAACGGTGAGAGGAGCCTTTGTGGATCTTCAGAGTTACAGCATGAGCTAGAGCTCGAACTGCAGCTCAAGATGAACCGGGATTTGGAGTATATGTTTGTCCAAGTAAGTTTTTTTAGATCATTTCTTTCCCTCTTTTGGGCCCTTGACGACACCCCTACCCACCCCACCCCAAAGGTTGAAAAACAGAAATGTTAATCTATTTTGTTTTCAAATTACCATTTATCTACTGGACGAAAAGATTGTCGTTATGTCAGATATTTAGACAAATACCATTTCCAAAGTCAATGAAAAACATGTAGCACCAATCCTGACACACCCTTGTCCCAGAACCTCCTCTAACAGTTGTCGCTGAAATCAAGCTTCCTTTGTTATGCAAAGTAATCATAATATGGATTATAAAGTGCTAATTTATTTAACTTATCTTATATTTTGTGTGCTCTGTCTATTGCCCAGACCGATATTTGATGCGAGTCGTGTAGTTACAGAAATCCAATGAATTTCCTTTTGCATTTAAAGACTTAAGTGACACTTTTTTTCATTATGATAGTATTCCTTATGATCATGTGCTCTACTGGTATAAATTGTGTGGCATTGAGAGTTGGCACTGGCTGCTCGGAAAGCTAGCTCAGAACAAACTAATGTGATTAGATGCTCAGCATCATGACTTAAAGTCAGACTGATCTCTGGCATGCAGCAGACCGTGGCACGACACTGGTTCTCATAGTGCAGTGTGGGACAGCGCGGGCTCTAGTAAGAGCATAGAGGGTCCTACTGACCAGCGTCAGACCTTAGCAGTGCACACTCATGCTGTGTCTGACCAGCTGAGCAGAAAAACAGCAGATTCTCACATGAGGGCTATCATGTGACGACTAACTGCAGTCTGGGACTTCACTGACGGCATTACTGAGAACTTTGTGGTAAACCACTTGCCCTACACATAGAAAGTGAAGTACTGTATATCGAGGTTTCTGGACAGAGATGCGTTTGTTTTTCTTTTACTCAACAGATATTACAGAATATTGGGGAATTGTCATCAAAATATTGATCCAGAATCTAAGTCTGGATTAGACTAATATTTCTAAAAACCCTCTCATGAGTCTGTGTGGCCATAGTAATCATATTTGCATACTTACACCGTCACCTTCTCCATATGTGACGGGAATAAATCGTGGTGTAGTTGACTTGAGTAAGATTAGCCAGTGTTAAACCTTATGTTATCCTAATCAGGACTTGATCCTTTATCTCACTTAAACCAGGATTAGTAATGTGCGAGCCACGTACCTCCAGACCAGACTGAACCGCCTCCCTCACTCCAAGCAATACAGTTAATTAAACAAAGTATTCATAACTCTCCATTATTTACTTTGTTGGTATGAAGCGCTTTCACTGAGAAGGTTTTATGAAACAGCTTTATGATTGAGATTAGTGAGTGTCTGTAGTTGGTGTGTATGGTCTGAATATTTATGTCACTTTTGAAATGTTCTGATGTGAATAATGAGAAGAGGTGTGAAAACTTTCTGAGCGTGCTATGCTATTCTTAAAGTGCACTGCAGAGAGAGGGAGAAAGAGAGAGAGGTGGTGCCTTTGTAACGGTGCTGCTGTTTTTATCAATGTGCTCGACAAGCAATTCGGCCGACACGAGGATCAATAAGGCCGCGCCCAGAAGCGAGAGGCAGGGAAGATGAAACTGGATCTTTAAAACGGTGCGCTCGTCTTGTCTTTGTGCAGACGCTTTCAGGGAAGATGCTTTTGAGGCGCTCACTGCAGAAGCAACTCGGGTCACGTGACACTCGACGTCACGCTTACATCATTGCCTTGCTTTTGTCAGCGCACGGCTTTTTTCCCCAGCATCGACCACTCACCAACAACGCCTGAGCCCAGACTGAGCTCTGACTCATCACAATGTACAGTGTGGACGCTGCTCATTTTCACTGCTCTGCTTGGTACTGTGCAGGGTTGGACCATAGTGTTTTTGGTCGCTGGGCCACTGTGGTTGTCCTTTCCAAGTCTTTAGCCTCAAAATTGCATAAGTTATATTTTGAGGATTCCTAACCTTTATTTCTTCCTGACGTTTTTGAAGGTTTTTGTTGCAGCAAACCGGAGGTTGCCTGAGGATATAGAAAACGATAACAAAAGGTGCAACGGTGTTGGAGAGTAGAATGAAACCCTACAATATCACTTTGGCCAAAAAAAATGACTTGGGGAAATGTTGTGAGCCATATATTGTTTTTAGCAGCTTCATAATCATTACTTTGCCCCGTGATTCCTCGGGCTGCGCAATGGCAAACCCTAACCCCCTAAAAACACTTCTTTTTTTTTATCTCATATTGATCGATCTTGATTTTTTTATTACATTTTTCCTTTCATCAATGAAAACAAATAAAGATTGCTTTTACTTAAATGTGGCTCATACAATTGGCAAAGTCACTTCCGTTCTATTCCTCTTAACTTGTGCCACAGCATTGGGTGTAATCGACCTTCCAGTTAAAAAGCACCATGCCGATAATTAGGATGGATCATAGATTTAACCATTCATATCCCATTAACTGAACAGCCAGAATGATAGTATAAAAAATTTTGCTCGGGGAAAACCATTGAGAACCAGTTCTCCTTAATGAAGTTGATCTAACTACACTACTGCTCAAAGGTTTGGGGTCACCCATTCCAGTTGTTCTCGTCAACGCAACAGTTTTCAGCAGTGCTAGCATAATTGCACGAGGGTTGTCTATCAATCCCTTTAACACGATTAGCTAACACAATGTACCATTAGGAAACTGGAGCGATGGTTTCTAGAAATGCACCTCTGCACACCTATGTAGGCATTCCATTAAAAAACACCCGTTTCCAGCTTGAATAGGCATTAACAACAGTAGCAATGTCTAGACTTTTGAGCTGTAGTGTATGTCTAGAAAATATCTTGTTTGGGTGTTTTTAAGTCCATAATCTTTCAGATAAATGTTCAGATGATTGCTTATGCCGAGCCCTGTCTGTGCGTGTATGGTTGTCCTTGAGCTGTCCTCTTTTGCCAGACCCGGAGGACATTGCTGCTCCGTGAATACAACACAGCATAGCTCTGACTGGGTGAGATACGTCGACATAATTGGCTCTGCACTAACTTAACATGTTTGAAATGATGAGATGTCAGGTGGGAAACACGCCTGCTGCACATGTGAGAATAATTATCGGGATCAGGAAGTGTGCCTCACGATGTGGCGCACTGAGGCTGAGGTGAGATGCGGCTCCAAACTCACAGCAGCTATTTTTAGCCTTCATCCTGCCTCCTCCTCTTCCTCTTTTCTCCATCACTGCTCTCTCTGTTGCCGTTGCTAGGAGGCTGGTTAAAGCAAAGGGGTGAAAGGGTAAATTATGCGTATAATAGTACACAACAGGAGAAATCAACTACAGGTGCTATGACAGTCTTTTACAGTGTTCAGATATGTCTTTGTGCTTATGCTAGCAAAATGTTAAAAGTAAACATTATAGTAACATTATAGAGGTCACTCACTGTTTGCAGTAGAACTAGAGCATAAACAGGTCAGCTGGACCATTTGGGATAAGGCAAGGTTCTGCTGTTATTGGACACTGTTACCTCTTCATCACAAGCTACTGTTGTCGATTTTGTTGTTCAGATTTGTTAAATTTTATCTGGTACATTTATGGAAGTCTTTACATGGTGATTTCCTGTTCTAAAGCAAGTAATTTAGACTTGGTGTCATCCACACAAAGGCCTGTAAATATATTTTTGAAGTGGTTTATGTCAGGGCGAAGTCAATCACAGTTAACACACATCTGCTGTTCTTTACCTTCCCTGCACTTTCGATCACAGACAGAAGCCGCCGGCTCTAAATCTGAGACGGACAGAGTGTGACCGTGATGTCATGATTCAGATGATGGTGACACAGCTGACCAAATCCACTGTTTCCTTTCCCAGTCAATTATGGCCTAACAAAGAGATCCCTTTTCTTGTCTCTGCCACATTTTCATTGCTGTCTATGTAACTCGGGTAAAAGACACCATGAAATTGTTGTCTGCGCTCGTCATGTGTCACAAATCTTTCAAAAGACTGTCAGGTATCGCTGTGTATTCTTCACGGTCATTGTCACCTCTCTCTTCACCGTGACTTTGAGCTAACCCCACTTTTCCTTGGTTGTGCCCGGCCTTGGTGCCTGTGTCTGCAGACAGTCATCCTCTCGGTGCGCTGCATTCCTCCGCCATGTGACCGGTGTCCGTGTTCATCGCTGTTGTTTTTCCCCCAGTCTGTGATCAGCTGATTGCCTTGAGCTACAATAACGGTCTGAAGCACTTTCATAGAGCATGTTGTGTCTTTTGAAAGCGAGTCAAACCGCACATTCTACTCAACCTCGTACTTCATAAGCTACTACTTGTTTTTATAACGTACCATTAAAGCCATGTGCTCATGACTGGACCATAATGGCGCCTTTGGGTTCTCTTTGGACATGCTTTATGAATGGACTGTGACTGAATGTGTCAGCAAATATACTGTATTTCCTCATAGTTGTTGGGAAAAGTAACATTTTATCATCTAAAACTGGACATAAATTAAATAAAATGTCATTAATAAAGACTAAAACTATGCCTAAATAGATACTGGATACGTTGCAGAAAATCAATGAACAGAAGGGACAAGATCGAAGCTCCGGATGAAACAATGTTGCCCTAAAACACAAATTCACAGTCCAAGGAACAAGTGTGAACCTTTGCTAAAATGTCCTTGATGCCGTGCAATCTGAAAAACAAAACATTTGTTACGCTTTTAGATGGACTTTATTGATTATTTGACTAAATTTCCCTCGCATTACATTGACCAAAAAAAACTCACAGCTTTATTTAAAAATAACATTTTCCTTCAACGACTATGAACTAAACATCAAAACAAGGACAGGTATTTACTTATTTCTGTTGTCTTTTCAGCGCGCCCGGGTGTGGATCCCCGATGTGGACGAGGTGTGGAAGTCTGCTGAGCTGGGGAAGGACTACAGTAATGGAGACCAGTCCCTGCAGCTCACGTTGGAAGATGGAACGGTGAGAATCAGAGAACTTTGTTGTGGGGCTTGTTCAGGGTCTCGCCCTCTGCACCAGACACTTCAAAGCTCTGCATCTTATTATCGGCTATTGATACTACCCCATGGTGGCACACCGCACATAAAACCTGGACACAGAGATCCTGCAATACGCTTTAAGTGTGCTGTTAGTTAATTACCCAGCATGTTATTCATCATTAGTGGAATTGAAGGTACTGCATTCCTCCCAGGCTCAGCAGCTACGAATACATTTAATTGACACAGTAACACAACAACCTTAATGAAATGATGGGGGCAGGGGCAAACCTTTGTTGGGTTATTTTAATTCATTGCTTATATATTAAAGAGACTAGATGCAAGTTGGTCATTTTATGCTCACTACTGCCACCTCAGGTCTTACATGTAGCTGCAGTCTCTATATTAAAGGAATAGGCCACCGTTTTTACATACTGAGATATGTTCTTACCTTAGCTTTGAGGAGTTCTTTAGGACCTGTCTGGTCTTCACCCGTGCCTTCAATCACGTAAACACAGCGCAGATGGCGTTAGCATTTAGCCTCTCCCCCTCCACTATAGCTCCAAAACAGGTCAAGATAGAAGCTACCAAGCTCTTCCACGTTTTCCCTATTTAAATATGGTTACGTGAAGTGTTCCACTAAAAAGTATAATCACACAAAATTAAACAATGTGGATTTTCTAAGCGGATAAAAGGGGGGAATATATTGTAAGGCGTAATAATACCAGGAGTAGTTCGAAATCCACGCAGTAATCTTCACTTTACTGCGCAGCAATCTTCACCTTACTGTGCGGATGCCAAACTGCTCCTGGTATTATTACGCCTTACAATATAGTTCCCCCTTTTATCCGCTTAGAACATCCACATTGTTTAATTTTGTGTAATTATACTTTGTAGTGGAACACTTCACGTAACCATATTTAAATAGGGAAAACGTGGAAGAGCTTGGTAGCTTCTATCTTGACCAGTTTTGGAGCTATAGAGGAGAGAGGGAGAGGCTAAATGCTAACGCCGTCTGCGCTGTGTTTACGTGACTGAAGGCACAGGTGAAGACCAGACAGGTCCTAAAGAACTCGTCAAAGCTAAGGTAAGAACATATCTCAGTATGTAAAAACGGTGGCCTATTCCTTTAAGCTCGTGCACAACGGCACTTTGGACCCGAACAACTTTTTGAGTGACTGCAGGATTTTAGAGGCAGTTGTGGTGAATAGGTCTGGGCTCACTCTACACATTAGGACATTGTTGGAACATGTAAGGGGGATGAAAATACTTTGTTTACATTTTTTAAACTCCGTATAGTCCCTGTAAAGCGACACTGCGGAACATTCAAGGTGATGGGATTCAACACAAGAGCTAAACTTGCCAACAATAGCAAATATGCTCCTAATGCTCTGTTAGACACAGACAATACTATTTTTGCAGTGTAGAAGAGCACCTAATGTGTTTAAAACTAATGTTAGGTGACCTGTCGTCAAAGCAAAGCAGGAACATCTCCATGGCGACGAGCTGGTGATGTCCCGCTCCCGGGGTTGAGCAGAGGCTCATAGTAAAGACACATGTTTTTTTTAGGTACTTCTTACCTGAAAGCCATGTTTACTAGGACTAGGTGATGTACTTCAGTGAGAAAATTAGTCTATGTGGGATACACAAGGGAAATGCTGGCGTATGGTTTCAGATAGGACTGGGCAGTTAATCAAAATCGATCTCAATAATCGTCGTGGAACTGAATAATCGACAGGTTTAGCGCCATTTTTTTGGAAGAAACTGAGCCTAGTTTTGGAGTTTGGACGGGACAATGGAAGATTTTTTAGTGTTAATGATACTAGAGGAAAGTATTAGTTATTGTTTGAGCTGAAGTCTGTATAAAAGATATGTCAAAGTTCATGAATCGGCTATATTGTAATTTTTTTGTATAATTTTTTTGCCATATCGTTGGCCCTAGTTTCAGGATTTGAGTGTATAATAAATGGTCAATCAAAGGAGAACGATGTCACTTCTTAATACAATCTTAACCAATATTATGTTATATTATGTGTCATTGAATTTCATTGATTCTATGACTCATTGTTACGTAAAATGTGGGTGCGTGTAAACGTCGCCATATGTTGACCCTTTTATCTGCACATTTGTATAACTTATCTTCAGTTATGGATTCTTATCATTTTACACCCTAATTGTTTTTCTGTTGAGGCCACAGCGTAAGAATTGTTGCTACCAAAGCAAAATGGCCGTTCAAACTGATCTTATGCACTTACTTTAAAGATTTTGAAGCATAAATACAGGCCACAAGGCGAGATGGAACAAAACAAAATGATTAGTTGGAGATAAAGATGTTATGAGAAACATCCACTGAAGATGAATAGATGGTCCCATGACATTTTTGCGCATCATGTTTGAAATGTCCTTCTGCGTGGGGCTGGACATCAGTTACAGATCTGCTCCCAGTCCCTGCAGACAGTCAGAGTGGAGACAAGAGATGAAACAGGTCCTTATTTGTTGTTGGCCCAGTATGTCTCCTGCTAATCATATGGTGAGTGAACTAGATGCATATGTAGCGGTTTAGTGGTAACATTCATCTCTGTATTTTTCTTAATCTGCGTTTCTTTCTCATCTGTGCAGAAAATCGAGCACAAGTTGGACCCAAAGACGAAGAACCTGCCCCACCTGCGTAACCCGGACATCCTGGTGGGCGAGAATGACCTCACCGCGCTCAGCTACCTCCACGAGCCGGCCGTGCTGCACAACCTCAAAGTCCGCTTCATCGACTCCAAGCTCATCTACACGTACTGCGGTAGGCGACCCGGATCGTCCTGTGCAAAATATGTTGGTTGGTGCAGTCTCGGAGCTCGTCAAAAACCTTCTATTGCTCGTTGTAGGGATCGTTTTGGTGGCCATTAATCCGTATGAGAACCTGCCGATCTACAGCACGGACATCATCAACGCGTACAGCGGTCAGAACATGGGGGACATGGACCCACATATCTTTGCTGTGGCGGAGGAGGCTTATAAACAGATGGCCAGGTTTGTGCCTCTGTCATGTAAGCTGTAAGAGCACTTGGGGGGGCTAATTATTGTGTACTATGTGTGTACTTTTGAGTGCAATATGGTGTGTGTGTGTGTGCGTGTCAGTGTCACCTGAGGAGCTCAGTGACTTGTTGCTGCTGCCCAGTCTTCTCTCTCTCTCCCTTTGGCGTTTGTAGGTCAAAGCTAAGCCAGAAATAACCTTTTAGTGGTCTCACTTTCTCTACCGATTTAAATCTCAGCTCTTTCGTACTGGTTGTGGAGCTGTGCTTTTGTAATATAATAGAAAGTGGAGTGCGTATTGGCGCTATGTTCATTCGCTTACTTTTGTACAAGCCCTTTATTAACATGCTACAGAAAATTCTGTATGGGTAAAGTTCACCTCAGATTGAAGACAGGGGAAATAACAGCTCATGGCACAACATTTAGTGCTCTTGCCTCAGAGGTCCTGTGTTTGATTCCTGGATCTGGTGGGGCTTTTCTGTGTAGAGTTTCGTTCTCTTCGTAATCTGTGAAGGTTTCCTTTATTTCAGATTCCGATTCAGTTTATTTGGCATTTGCAGCATAAAACCACATTGCAAAAAAGAGGGCAAGGAGCTCAAAGTGCAACGTCAGCAACACATAAAAGGACACAGCATAAAAACAACAAACAAACAAATTTCCCATAAAAAGCTCAAGGGTAAAATGCTATACAATAAAAGTCCATACAATAATTTAAAGTGCTTTGTTTAAAGTGAGCACAGCTTGAGGACAGAAATTGTTGAAATAGCAGTAGAACATTTGACAGAGCGATCACTTTTCCCTGAAGGAAGCATCTCAAAAAAGTGGTTCAAAGCCTTCTTCTCTTTTAGAGTGAGATTACCAAACCACACAGTAATACAAGTGGTTAGGACACTCTCAATCACGCAGTAAAAGTTCAAAAGAATCTTTGTATTTTGAGTAAACTGTCGAAGCCTGTGTAAAAAGAAGAGGTGCTGTCTCGCTTTCCTAGCAATGTTAGTAGCCTAATGTTAGAGCTCCAGTTCAAGTCATGAGAAAGAGTCACACCCAGGAATTTACATTTCTCACCAGTCTGTACATCTGAATCATGGATATTAAAAGGCAACTGATTCATATTGTGACAAAAATCAATAACAAATGCACACGTTTTTTAAGTGTTCAAAAGCAAGTTGTTTTTTTTACTCCATAGAACAACGTTGTCCACCTCCTCGCGATAATGAGATTCATCATTTGAACTGATGAGCCCAATGATGGTTGTATCATTGGCATATATGTCTAGCACATTTTTATCATGAGATGCTACAAGGTCAAGAGTGTACAACGTGAACAGCCGGGGGCTCAAAGGTGCGCCGTTGTGCCCTAAAGACATAATAAATGATAGACTCCATCTATTCCGTCTCCTCACTTCTCCCCGTTTACCATCATGACCACGTTCGAAAGGGAAACAATGGCGGATTTACAGACTTCTGCTACCCTGCGCTGCCGGAGCATGTTCCTAAAAAGGGAATTTGGGCGGGATCTTCACTTTAGACTCGGCACGTAGTCCATTAGCTCTAATTCTAACGGCCTGTCAATCAAAGTTCAGCCCTCATTAGTATACGAGAAAATGTACCTTCCGAAAACCAGTCTGGTTTCTTCAATAGCAATAGCAATATCTAGCGGTAGAAAGAAAAAGAAAAATAGAGACCAGGCTTTACAGTTGCTTAAAACATGTATAAAGTGCAAAGCTAGCTAATGGAAAACTAGCTTGTTTTGCCGCCCCCATATGGAGGTACTGCAGCAATGGCAAGCAATGGCGGCCCCTAGCGTCGCAGTCATAAAGCAGTGTAACACGCGGCCATTAGCCTTACCACTAAAACATGTTCAATGGGGTTCCCTCTGGGGCCAAGAGTCCCTTGAAAAAGAGATATCAAATTTTAGTGGGGCTTTCCTGGTTAAGTAATTTGAAGCCAGGTGGAGTAGTTACCTAAGAAACCAAAGTTTTGGTGGTTTATTCCAGTTACTGCAAGTATGTACAGCTCCTGTATCCTTTTGTAGAACATTTCAGCCACCTTGCCCCGTTTGAATGAGTATGTGTCTATCACACGTCACACAACATGTTTCTGATTTTTGGACAGGGACGAGAGAAACCAGTCGATCATTGTAAGCGGCGAATCTGGAGCTGGGAAGACCGTTTCTGCCAAATACGCCATGAGATATTTCGCCACAGTCAGCGGGTCGACCAGTGAAGCCAACATCGAGCAGAAAGTGCTGGCCTCCAACCCCATCATGGAGGTGAGTGCTAAACTGATATATGATCCCACACTATCAAACGGTGGAGCGCTTATGGCCGCTAAGAACAAAATCAAAAGCACTATCGAATTGTGTTGACTGAGAGTTCAAACCGAGTACAGTAAGTTATCAATAGTGTTTTAGTCATAGTCATTTTAAACGATTTGTAGCTAGTTAACCTGTCAACCAAGCCCATTTTCTCCAGTTTGGCTTTACCCAAATCTAAAAGCTTCTTGAAAAAATGTCAAAATCCAACAAAAGAGCGACGAAAACACAAATATGAAAAAATGCAGCAAAAAAAGCCTTAGAAAAGTGACAAAAACCCGACAACAACATGAAGAAATTGATCCGTTTAGATGAGTTTTGTAGGTCTTAGCTTTCAAATGAGGTGTTACTCTGGCCTATAGGCTGTATGTTTTTAGATTTGGGTAAAGCTGAACTGCACTTGGTTAAGGTGGTTAAGGGGTGAAAC
Organism: Gobius niger; assembly: GCF_951799975.1. Classification (NCBI taxonomy): domain Eukaryota; kingdom Metazoa; phylum Chordata; class Actinopteri; order Gobiiformes; family Gobiidae; genus Gobius; species Gobius niger. Next base: position 25,535,938 of record NC_136855.1, on the reverse strand, counting down.
AAAATGACTGACTTTGGCCACACCAATTTGACCCAGGATTAAGACAAAACCCAAGATCATCCGTTTCATGATGGACTCTCACTCTGTTCAAGGCCCTCCTCCACTACCATTTCCACGCGTAATACGGATGCAGGAAAGCTTTCGGTCATGCATTTGTTTTGCGCGTTTGAGTATTTCTTTCCGTTGGCTCGTAGCTGGTGAACTCTTCAAATGTCTCCATCGTAGTCTCTCCTGCTGCATCCCCACACAGACACCCACCCTTTTCTTTCCATCCGTTTTTCCAGTCCCTACATTCATTTTGCTCTGACCAATTACAAGCCAGCTGCAGGCATGAATACAAGTGCTCCTTTTCAGCAGTCATGTTGCTTCAGACATTCACATACGTAAACAACAAGGAACTAAAACAAAATGTCAAAGCACATACACACTCACACACGTCCTTTGAAGATTTTTCACCACACAACTGAAATTAATGTTTAAGCGTTCTTATCATGATAGATTGGAGTAAAAATGATGACTTATACTGTGAGACCAATCAATTCTTATGAAGCTAGAGAAGACCACAAAGCAAGCAATAAATGTTAAGTACAGGATCAATTGTAGAGGATTATTTAATGTATCATAGACTGGATAGGAAGTGCAAATTTAAATTTACGGTCCAGTTGGTTTCTGAAATCTGCTTGCCTCTTTTGTTTGTCATGCAGGCCATTGGGAACGCAAAAACCACCAGGAACGACAACAGCAGTCGATTTGGGAAATATATAGAAATTGGCTTCGATAACCGCTACCGCATTATAGGTGCCAACATGAGGACATATCTTCTAGAGAAATCACGAGTGGTGTTCCAGGTGAGTTCACGACGATTTTGTGCTTCTGTGAGGACACTGTTGAAAAAATGTTTAGTTAAGGAAATGTTGCTATGTTTAAAGCAGTACTAAGTAACTTATTTACCTTAATAAATTCTTTTCGTAGCCCCTGTGGGGGTAATACAAGTGTTTATGGGATGATTGGAGGGTCTTTCATCTCCCCCTGGTGTCTCTGGCCAGAAAACCATGTTTGCAACTTGACTGCCCCCGGTGCGGAGAAAGCAACACACACTAATGTAATCACGAAGAAGAAGCTAACATGCTAACGGGCAAAGCTAACTGCGGGCTAACGTCACTTTAAACAGTATTTACAGCCAAGTTTGAGTGAAAAAAAATATTTCGATTGTATAATTGGATGTACAGTAACCCTCTCTCCCTTCGCCTTTCCTGTCAGCGTAGTATTTACTCTCCAAGACAATTAATAAATTAAAAAATCGTAACTTGCTACTACACCTGCAGTTGCACTTATGGCCTCTAGGGGGAAGAGTTACTTAGTACTGCTTTAAGGTGCATTAGGCAACTTTTTGTGCAGGAAAAACAAAAAGTTCATATTTGTGTGTAGTTGACCTTCCAGTGACCCAGCAGCAGTATGAGTGGTCAGCATAGAGCCTTTACTTTCGATCACGGTGGCCTCTACAATGCTCCAGGATCAATTGTTCTGTAGGTTTTCTGGTGAGAGGGTCGGTCCGCATTAAAAACCGTCAAAACAATTGATCCTGGAGCGTCCTAGAGGCCACTGTGATGGAAAGTAAAGGCGCCATGCTGACCACTCATACAGCCGCTGGGTCACTACAAGGTCAAATACGCACAAATATCAACTTTTTTCTCCACAAAAGTTGCACAATGCAGCTTTAAAGGTCTACAGCGTGATGTCATTCAGCAGACTCTAAAATACCTTAAACTTCGTACGGGATTACACTATCATGTGTGGTGAGTGTGCAGTCATCCAGACATGCACAACCAAAGCTGCCAGACAATCAGCTCCACTGAATCGACTTGTGAACACACTCTTGGTTTCCAGTAGAGCAGCAGAACTATGTGGCTGTAATTTCCTTCTTTACACCGACAAGTAGCAGACAACAAAGCACGTTACTTTTACAGCCACCCGCACTGCAGCGTACATCTTTGTTTTATGCCTTTTACTGCCGAACAGGTTCTTATGTAATAGATTGTGACCTTTCCCTGAGGAATGTTGTCCTCATACCAAGTGTGCCAGTTATTACTTCTGTATTTCAAAGGCATTTTGGCTTCATTTTTAAACTTGGATCTGGCATCAGAGCACATGACACGTTACGCAGTTGCTCCTGAGGGATTGTGATGTTACAGGACACTCTTGGCTGCCTCGCTATCTTCATTTTTCACATGCCTGATGCCGCCCTTTCGTAGGTGTGGGTAGGTGCGCACCTTTGTGTGTATTTGCTGGCTGTATTCAAACACAGTAACGTTAGAGCAGCACAGAGATAAGGATAAAGGCTGCAACTGTGGGTACGTCTTTGAAAAAGTATCAAGTGTACGTGGTTAAAACATAGTAGAAGTCATCACATCATTGCCCCACTGATTCTTTTACATTAGAGAGACATTAATCTCTTTTCAAGCACTCCATATCTGTTTCCTTGAAGCAGCAGCAACACTGTTCATCACCAGCTGTTTCTGTTTATCTGCCTCATCTTGAAACATGCTTTTGTAACCGTTGCTTTGTTCTCATCGTGCTGTGTCTTTTGTTTAGGCTGAAGAGGAAAGAAATTACCATGTTTTTTATCAACTCTGCGCCTCCGCTCATCTGCCGGAATTAAAGGCATTGAAGTTAGGTAAGTCTTTTGTGCGAAAGCTATTTACTGTAGTTAAATTTACTGCAGAAACCATTACATTTGACCATGTGTTGTGTTCATGTGGCATCATAACATTGCAACAGCCCTGTGGTTTAAAGTTGAGGCTCGAGGCTAGTCTTTTAACCTAATGGAGTGTTCAGTTGTGAGTCTATAGCAGCCACACATGGAGCTCAGATGATTCAGATTAAGTAGCAGGAGCAGGACACATGCGGCTCCCCCTGCGTAGCTGCACCTGCGCACTGCTCTGTCATGGCCGCGATTCTCTCGTGCATATCCACACTCCCCGATGGACAGCTGTGGGCCCTTGCTTTCCCGCTGACTTCCTGGCTCGCCCAATGGAACCATTTCACATAAGACGAAACGCTTGTTGCTAGGCGACATTTGGGAAGTTTTGAAATCAAATTCATTTATGGACGCAAGTTAAATTTCATGTATTCATTGCTTTTGTTTGTGGAGTGAGGGTTAGCTGATCATGCTATGTATATAAGATAATAGTTCAAAGCACAAAACTGAAGTATATTCCTGTGCTTACATGCTTTTTCCTTTTTAAATCAGGGCGCGCAAATGAGTTCCTCTACACAAGGCAAGGACATAACCCAGTTATTGATGGAGTGGATGATGCCAAGGAGCTCTGTACAACTCGAAATGCCTTTACTTTATTAGGTAAAGAATGCACGCTAAAATGTTCATATGTGATTTAACACAATGCTTGTTTTATGATACAAATTGTGAAAGAAACTGTTCACGACACATTTGTGAAAGTGTTGAATGTTTCTCTTATTATGTGCGTGTTTCCTTTCACAGGGATTAATGAGTCATATCAGATGGGCCTGTTTCAGGTGCTGGCTGCTATTCTTCATTTGGGAAATGTGGAGATAAAAGACAGGGATTCAGACAGCAGTGTCATACCTGTAAGTATTTAATGTTTTGCACTGTGCCTATCCACAGATGATGTGTAAGTAAGTGCCATCTCTGATTCCTTTATGATTTTTGCCTTAGCCAAACAACAGCCACCTGACGGCGTTCTGTGAGCTGGTGGGTGTCAGTTACCAGGACATGTCCCAATGGCTATGTCACAGGAGGCTGAAGACCGCTACAGAGACATATGTCAAAACTCTACCGCGTCTTCAAGCTACCAATGCCCGAGATGCCCTGTCTAAACATATATACGCCAAGCTATTTAACTGGATTGTGGAGCATGTGAATAAGGCGCTGATAGCAAATGTCAAGCAACACTCTTTCATTGGGGTCCTCGACATCTACGGGTGAGTGTTTTTTTCTGCACATATTAATAAATGTTTCCCATTAGACTGCCCCATTAAACAGGCAATGCTTTACTAAAAAGTAGTAAATTATACATATTTGCTCTCACTCTAAGGTTTGAGACATTTGACATCAATAGCTTTGAGCAGTTTTGTATAAACTATGCAAATGAGAAACTCCAGCAACAGTTCAACATGGTGAGTGATCCATAGTGTTCAGTGTATTGTCAGCTGGACTCTTTGGAAGATTGCAGAAGATGACTCTTGTTTGCGTTTACAGCACGTCTTCAAGTTGGAGCAGGAGGAGTACATGAAGGAGCAGATTCCCTGGACTCTCATTGATTTCTATGACAATCAACCCTGCATTAATCTTATTGAGGCTAAAATGGGTATCCTTGACCTCCTGGATGAAGAGTGCAAGGTATTGTTTAATGTTTATAGTATAGTTATATTCTGGGCAGTAGAAATACTTGACTCACATACTTACATTTTTTTAAGAGAATTTGGGAAGAATTAGGACAGATAAAAATACTATGCTAATCCCTAATCCCTAATTTTGGAGATCCAAACCTGGGAGTAGTTAAATACTATGCGACTAAGACAAAAGCAAGCAGCCTGATCCTGGCCAGCAGTGCTGTGCTGTTTTGATGGCTTAAAGGTGTGAAAGTTACTAATCCTTCATCCTTGCCAGTTGATTCAAAGTTTTCACCACTAAAGCAGTTTGGTCGTTTTCTCTATTTACATGAAGAGACATGCAAACTGCATGACTAAATCCATAAAATTAACCCAAATGTGTTTAAAGAGAAGGTTGACCGTTGATTGATTATTATACAGAACTGCCTGTATGTGCTCTTCCCTTTGATCCATTGTAAAGGTTAAAGCTCAGTTTTATTTTTGTGATCACTGAGAGATCACTATTATTACTGGGAAAAGAAATAATGCACAGTTAACTGGTTTGACCCCTGGCCCATGAGCTCCTGTGCCGTCTCCTCTAGGCTGTCATGCACAGGTGGTGTAATGCCACGTGGAGAACTTTGACTGTCCAAAGATGGAGGCGCAATCATTTTCAAGCATCGCCACCTGGTTTTGCAGATGGAGATGGAGGAAGGAGAGGGGAGATAATTCAATTTCTCAAAAAATCCAAATCTGCACTGGCACATCATGACACCCACAGTCTTTGATTATCTGAATATAAACGCATCAGATCTGATTATTGGGTTATCTGATTTCTCCAGTTATCTGAATTTTCTGACCATGTAAACCTAGCCACTGTTGGAGAGCGAGAATTAATTATTAACCAGATGTATACATGTAATATATGTTGTATACATGCACATGTATACAATTGGTTAATAATAAAAAACTTTTCAGGCAGTCCAGAAGATTTACCATTCGCAATACAATATTGTAGCAATATTCTTGTTATTTGTGATGCATTTGATTTAAATGTTATTTAGCATTTTTATCATGTTTTACTTTTTCTTTGAATCCAGATGCCCAAAGGGTCTGATGACTCCTGGGCACAGAAACTGTACAACACCCACCTCAAGACTTGTGCTCTGTTTGAAAAGCCACGCATGTCTAACCGCGCCTTCATCATACAGCACTTTGCAGACAAGGTCAGTATCTGCACATGTGGTGTACTTCACAAGAAGACTGTTCATCTCATTTAATGGTTGTCATTTTGTTTCAGGTAGAATATCAGTGTGATGGGTTCCTGGAAAAGAACAAGGACACAGTAAATGAAGACCAAATTAATGTGCTGAAAGCCAGCAAGGTGAGCCTCGAACACACAGACTATTTTCAGAACAGCACTGGCACTGATGGCCTTACCCTACACCTCTGGTGTAATCATAATCTAAATGTACAAGTTTGGCTCTGTGGAAGTGATCTACTGCCTCAATATGCAGAGATGTAGCTCCCTCTGCTGTCCAGGCCAGGTCATTGTGACTCAAAACATTTGTTTGGGAAAAGCTACCTGTTTGTTCTAATGTGACGCAGACCCTGTTATTGTGCAAGCAATAGCAGAATTACTGTAAAAGTTCAAGCATTTAAACTTTGGCTAGAGAAGAAGTGAATCCGACATATGATACACGTACCACTGAAGCTTCTCATATGTAAATTAATATGACATCTGTCACTCGCTGCCCTCACATCTCAATATATTGACATGTACAGGAGTGGAAAAGGCTCTGCAGCATGACACAGGAACCACTCTCATTTCTATATAAGCCTCCCTAGATATGATATAAAACTTGCTGAAAATGAAATGGGTAATTTGAAATTCACATATGTTTTGTTTCTGAGTGAGTCGTATTTTTTTCTCATTGTGTTTTCATGTGTTATTTATTTTATATGGTTGTGTCTTCATCATCACATCCTTCCAGAAGGTAAAAGCAGGAGTTGCTACAAAGCTGGTTCACGTCATGTTCTTATGTGTCTGTGTGCCTGTGTTTGTCTCACTAACAGCACTGTGGAATTTGTATTGTGTGACGGCTGCATTTTGGGGAGAGACAGTCACAGTGTGAGGTGACATGGGTGATTATATTAGAGCTAATTCCTTCTGTTCATGGTGCTGGAGGAAGGAGTAGCATGGCAGTCCTCTGAGCACAGCAGGAAGACCTGACACACACATAACACAGCATCTTCCTCATATAACCTCAAAGTTATATGGTATTTGGCAGCTTAAATGAAATAATTGCCTTATTAATTTAACAATAATATGTACTATGTATTTTAATACAATCGCAAATTTGACTAATAATAGATGATGTAGCATTCACTGACATTACTGAAACCCGCAAGTAATCGTTATGATTTGCTGTGCATAAATCTCTGCGGCTGGAATATTTGCCAAAGTGCCTAGAAATTATTTAATATGGATAAAATTATCAAATTAGCTCCAAAATGTGTATAAATTGTGTTTTACTGCAAGAAATGACCACATTTCACTATCTACTATTAATATAATATTTACAGTTCAACTTGTTAGTGGAGCTGTTCCAGGACGAAGGGGAGAAAGCCAAGAGTCCGACTGGACAGGTCCCTGGAACGGGCGGGCGAACGAAACTCAGCGTCAAACCTGACAAGGGTCGAGACAAGAGCAGCAGGGAGCACAAGAAGACCGTCGGCTGCCAGGTTGTTCTTTAAACTTTTACTACATCTGGAGTGTCTATGAACATACACTTTAAATAGAAATGAATGGAATAACCTGTACATGTTTTGATAACATGATTTTGTACCGGTAGTTCCGAAACTCTCTTCAAATGTTGATGGAAACTCTGAATGCTACGACACCACATTATGTTCGCTGCATCAAGCCTAACGACTTTAAGCAGGCGTTTACGTAAGTTTGCTCCTAATTTCTGATCTGATTTAATAGATGCACTCACTAGTGTTTAATTTTTTTTTTTTAATAATTGTTAGGTTTGATCCTAAACGCGCGGTGCAGCAGCTCAGAGCCTGTGGTGTTTTGGAAACGATTCGAATCTCTGCAGCCGGTTTCCCATCCAGGTATGACAAATTACGTCTTTGTTATTTCACACACTGAATGTGAAATTCTTAATCGTTTTCTGCTGCTGAACTGCATATGCGGTCTGTTCTAGGTGGACATATCAGGAGTTCTTTAGTCGATACAGAGTCCTAATGAAGCAGAAGGATGTCCTCCCAGATAAAAAGTTAACCTGCAGGAATGTCCTGGAGAAACTTGTGCAGGTAAAAAATATCGTGTTAAGAAACAAATGAATGACAACGAACAATGAAACACTCACTTGTTTTGTGTTTACCAGGATCAAGATAAATATCAGTTTGGTAAAACAAAGATCTTCTTCAGAGCCGGCCAAGTGGCTTATCTGGAGAAACTCAGGGCAGACAAACTGCGTGCTGCATGTATCCGTATCCAGAAAACAATTCGCTGTTGGCTCGCACGGAAGAAGTACCTCCGTCAGCGCAAGGCTGCTATCACCATCCAGAGGTTCACCCGAGGATACCAGGCCCGCTGGTTTGTAATAAACATACTATGTTACACTGCACAACATGTATGAGGTTCACTTCACTGTGATCAGTTAAAAACAAAGTGTTTGGGGACAGGAGTTTTCACAAAGATCTGAAACATACTTTACTTACTGCTTTGTAGCTTGGCAAAGTTCTTGCGGCGCTCTCTGGCAGCAACTATTATCCAGAAGTACCAGCGGATGTATGTGGAGAGGAAGCGCTACAGGAAGAAACAGGCAGCGGCTTTGGCCATGCAGAGAGTCCTCCGAGCTTACCTGGCCCGCCAGAAGTATATTGGGGTAAAAACTTAGAGGAACTACTCTTTGCCAGTTGCAGATGTTTTTTTATGTGTCTTTCTCCGTACAATCCGAGTTATATGCATTTGTTTGTGTCTGCAGCTTTTGCGGGAGCACAAGGTTGTCATCATACAAAAGCGTGTCCGTGGCTGGTTGGCCCGATGTTGGTACAAGCGCTGCCTCGTCTCCATCGTGTACCTGCAGTGCTGCATTCGCAGGATGAGAGCCAGGCGCGAGCTGAAAAAACTCAAGATCGAGGCTCGCTCTGTGGAGCACTTCAAAAAGCTCAACAAAGGCATGGAAAACAAGATCATGCAGCTGCAGAGGAAGATCGACGAACAGGTCTTTACTTTTCTTCTATCAGTTAAGTATTTTACAAGTTTTGTGTCTCTAAGAAATGTTTGTTTTTTTAGAACAAGGAACACCGTGTGGTCAACGAGAGGCTGGCTAGTGTAGAGAGCTCGTACACAATAGAAAGTGAACGAATGCGAGGTGAGCTCAAACGGCTTCATGGTGCGGAAGAAGATGCCAAGAACAAAGCTAACCAATTATCGACACTCATGGAGGAACTAGAGCGGTTAAAGAAAGAGCTGGTCTCTACAAAACAAGAAAAGAAAACTATTGAGGACTGGACTCAAAACTACAAGAAAGAAATGGAAAAGGTGAGTCTTTAAGAACTATTGCAAGTGCTGAAAACTTTATAGCATTGTTCTGTATCTTAAAACATATTAGAATGACATTTATCTGCATGAAAGTTTATCAGAAACAGCGCATTATTTTCCCTCAATCTAGGAAACTGAGCGATCATGGGGAAAAAGGGCAAATGGTTGGCTCAGCTCAGGTGAGAGTAGGGACTTGTAGATTAGAAGGTACATAGTGGTAGTGTATCTACATTTTGATGTAGCATGGAGTGAAGCTGTAGACAAAGAACGTAACAGTTTGTCAAATGGATGAGGTCAGAACATGTATCTGTTGTGATTATAGATGGTGTCCGAACTCAAAGACCAGAATGGTTCGCTGAAGAAAGAGAAGGACGATTTGAACAGACTGATTCAGGAACAAAGTCAACAGATGACAGGCAAGTAAAGCATACTGACCCTAATTATGAAAAGAACAACTAAGACATAGACAGAAGATAAATAAATGTGTTGTTGTTCATAGAGAAAATGGCTCGAGCAATAGCCCAAGAGACTCAGCAGCTGGAGACGGATTTGAACGAGGAGCGCTCTCGTTACCAGAATCTCCTGTCCGAACACCTTCGCCTGGAGGAGAAGTACGACGACCTGAAGGAAGAGATGGCACACTCGGTGAGTCGTGAATGTCTCTCTGACTAGCTGAGTAAGAGTTTCACATTTGGAAGCTATGGTTGTGGAAAGTAATCTCATCTTTTCTCTCACTAGAACATCTCCAAGCCTGGACACAGAAGAACAGACTCCACTCACAGCAGCAACGAGTCCGAGTACACCTTCAACTCAGAATACACCGAAACGGAAGACGGCGCCAGACCCAGAGAAGTAAGCCAGCTTTACGGAAACTTGAGATTGAGCAATGGTGCAAACTTATAGCTCTCTGCTCTTACATTCGTGTCCTCCTGTGCAGGACGTAACACGAGGGCTCGACACATCCCTCACTTTGAAGCTACAGAAGCGTCTTACAGAGCTGGAACAAGAAAAACAGTCTCTGCGCAACGAGTTGGAAAACAAGGAAGACCAGTACCAGCGGGCTAGAGCCAGGGTAAGAGAAACACAGGGCAAAGACGAACAGTGAATACAACTTAGTTTAACATTTGTGTCGTTTTAGGATGATGCACAATTCAAAAAGGCTCGAGGGGCAGAGCTTGAATATGAGTCCCTCAAGGTAAGAAAAAACATCTCTTTTAATCAACAGAATATTTTCTCTTTTTTGCTGCAGTTTTTTGACTTGTCAATGCTTCCTCTCAAAGCGCCAGGAGCTCGAGTCTGAGAACAAGAAGTTGAAGCATGACCTGGCGGACATGAGGCGGAGCCTGTTGGGTGATAAGGCCGCTAACTCCGGGGCCCCAGGGTCTCCTGCGTATAAGGTGCTCCTGGACCAGCTCAATGCCTCCTGTGAGGAGCTGGACGTGCGTAAGGAGGAGGTGCTCATTCTGCGCTCGCAGCTGGTCAGCCAAAAGGAAGCCTTCCATCACAAGGTACGAGCATTCGGTTACATTCACTATAGGCACATTCTAAAAGACACTGCTCCAATCTGTCCTGCTGTCATTGTGTGTGTTTGTGCTTTGTTTTTTATATCGACTAAAACATACTTGAATCCACCTTTAGTAATAATGTATTTTCATTATTTATTTTAATCAAACCCTTCTTTTGTGTCTTCAATGTGTGTCTAATGTTACTGTCCCCATCTTCTCTCCTCCATCCATGCTTGCCTACAGGATGAGAAGGTACTGTTTAAAGCCATGACATTGTGAATGCTTTGACAAAGTGTATTTTAAGTGTTTTTAAGTACCTTCTAAAAACACTGTTAGCCGCATCTATCTGCTCTACAACATAGTGTTGCATGTCAACTTCTTTTCCTCCTAAACATCCACAACATCAAACCATCTCTGATGAAGTTCAGAATCTACAGGCACTAACATACTCCCATTAACACACTCTAATAGCAGCCATTGCTTTTCCACTGTTTTTACCTTTTGTCTTTGAATTCATAGATTGTTTCACTTACAGAGCTTATGGTTGTGCACTGTATACACTACTGTATTGCCTTGTCAGATGCTCTGTAAAGCCTTTAGGTTGAACAGCATATTGAGAAAAAGTCACTTGCTTACTTTAGGTTTCTGTGAGCACATTATCAACCCGGCCTCAGTCCAGTTATCTAAAAACTGAAGTTCTAGTATATGAGGAATCTATCAGCAGCTCGTATGATTCAGATGGAGCGTGAACGTCTGCTGCTTTTGCAAATTAAGATTTTTCAGTATTTTGTTTTCACCAAAATAGTCACTCAGGTAAAAATGTTCCTTTTTTCATCTACAGGAAACCATGACTGAACCCTCTGTTTTTGCTGAAGATGTGTCCAAACTCAAAGACGCTGATGAACTCAAGCAAGCCTACATCGGTCTCAAAGACACCAACAGGTACTTTGAGAAGGTTTCACCTGAGATCAAGTTATCTTTGACTGTCTGAATGATCGTGTGTGAACATATTTGTCCCGTGCAGATCTCCTAGGTTTATGCCTAAGTCTCTGGATATCAGTGAACTTCTAAGTAGGCTCAGGTAAACGCTGAGTGGCCAGTGCACCCTGAGTGAGCATGCATGGCCACCCTGTTGCCAAGAGTGCATAACAAGGCACAAAAACAAAGTGAAAAATGACAGGCCTCGGTAGACTCAGCACGTCTTGCCAGAGTCTGTCTGTATGAAGAAAGTTTTTTAGCTCTTCAGTCAGGCTCTCTGTGCATGGCTTCTAATATTTTAGCATGAACAAGGATTGGATTCTCTCAAACCCCAATGGTCTTTAGCTACTTTACCTAATATGTAATTTCAACAAACTTATAAACATGAGTCTTGGAAAATGTTTCATAACAGCAGACTTTTGCTGAAGCTTCTTTACTAATCACTACAGGTGCAAAGTTTGGAGGAAGCCTCCAGCCTACAGCCTTATGGAGCGATGTCTGCATGAACCCTGCATGTCAGTGCAGTGCAAGTAATGGCTTTGAGTTATGTCTCCATTTTTATCAATGGTTTCCAGGCCTTCATCGTCCTGCACCACTGAGACATTTTCAAAGCTTTAATTACTTATCACCTAGAATCTTACTCTGAGTTTTTGCAGTGACTTGTATCATTCCAACTTCTCCTACTCATGACACATGATTGTGTTATTCCTGTTCACCATCTGCACAAATTGGTTCTTTCATCTCCGGCTGTTTGTCTAGCTGTAATGTGTCCATCTCTGTCTCTGACACAACCGGCTTTTTATCTTTCCACTTTTCCCTCTCATTTAGCAGTTATCTGTTCTTAGATTTCTCCTTATTTACCCGTTTCTCTCACGTGTCATTTTTTTCACTTGTGTTGCCTCATAACTCAACATCTATTGTATGCGTCAACAATCCAAGCTTTGTGTCTTATTGTTTTCCCCTTGTGCGTTCAAATTTCCTTGTGTTTTGTGTTGGTCAGATCAGCTGCACCTGACATCCATAAGCTGAATGAGGATGGAGAGCTGTGGCTGGTTAATCAGGGCTTAAAGGAGACCATCAGGTGTAACTGTAAAAGTGTGCTTTGGAGCATGTCATGGCCTTCCACTGCTATGGGGTCTCTTTCACCTAATATATTTAGTCCAATATTACTTACTTTAACATTATGCATATGCAGAGGCAGTAGTACTAAATTTACTCAAGTAAATTTTTTCATCTTTGTACTCATGAAAGAATTTTTTTTTTATCAAATCAAGTTGTTTGTACAGCCCAATATCAGCCTCACTGGGCTGCACTAGTTAAAAGTTGTAAAACCCAGTACTTTTAACGACTCTTTCAATTCTATTCTACTAGAGATGCACCGATCCAGCTTTTTTGCTACAGATACCAGTACTGGGGTTTGAGTACCTATCGAGCTTTAATTGACTCTTCTCCATTGTAAGATCAATAAAGGCATATTTTATTGTCTTGTTACAGATCAATTAACAATTATATCTATTGATAAACTCTTGGATAAAACATTTAATAAGAATGACTTTTCTACACTAAATATCCTTGGGTATATGACAGGCTTTACGTTACATTAATATAAACAACTCGCATTAAGTGATCTGATCATTGCAAATATGTGAGATCATTTTTTTCTTAAACTAAAATACAAACCACAGTGGTTTTATTTGGCTACTTTAGATATTTCTAAATACCTAAAGGGGCTACTTAAAACATCTCTTTTAAACATGAGCTGCTTTTCCCTGCCGTCTGAAAGATAAATATAAAATAATATTTTTATTTTTGTTCTGGCAGTTTTTCTGTCAGTGGTTCCCCTGTAATGCCCCAGCCTCTGTATACTTGGATTTGCCCCTGCTCAAAGTAGATTTCACGCAGCCTTCGAGTCTGACTCGAGTCAAATCATTAGACTTGAGTCTCCCACCTCTGCAGCATGCCCATATTCACTTAGATTTAGGTGGTAAAAGTTGTGTTTTTAAGGAGCCAAAACTAGTATCGGTTCAGTATCGGATATTTGTAGCCGGTAGCCGATATCATATATTTTTCCAGTATCTGCTCTGTTGTCGGATCAGTGCATCTCTACTTTCTACTTCAGTTATTAATTTGATGACAATTTTTTGATGTCGGATCAGTGCATCTCTACTTTCTACTTCAGTTATTAATTTGATGACAATTTTTTACTTCTCTTAAATTTTAAAATGATGTTTCCATCACTTGAGTAAACATTTAGTCTACTCTGTGCATATGGGAGCGTTGGCACTGGTCGTTTCTAAAGGTGTTGTTGCTGAACGATCAGTGAAAGTCCTGAAGTCGTGGCGTAGTGTTTGCTGTGCCGGCTGCGATGCCCGGGGTGAAAATAAAGCATGAAAGCTCTGTTCACTCTGCAGTATCTGACCTTTGAGCTAAAACCATATATTCAGCTTGTCACTCAAACCCCCATGACGGATCTTAAGGAGTAATACTATAGTATTTCCACAGCATTACTCCACTGTCACAGCACTGCGGGTGAACACTGTTTCTTCAAGCATTTTGACTGGGCCCCTTCAGCACTTCAGTCGCATTAGATTTTTTTATGTGATTTTTTTTCGTGAACTTTTGTCTTTCTTCTCTGCGTTTTGTGCGTCCCCGCCCGCCCTCAGATTGTTGGAGCACCAGTTGCAGACTCAGCGGAGGAGCTACGACGGCGAGGTGGAGTCTCTGCGTGGTCAGCTGCAGAGCGTAAAGGAGGAGAACAACCGGCAGCAGCAGCTCCTGGCCCAGAACCTGCAGTTACCCCCAGAGGCGCGCATCGAGGCCAGTCTGCAGCACGAGATCACGCGGCTCACCAATGAGAACTTGGTACGCAGCGCAACTCACCTTCAGGAGTTACAACTGAAATACATTTGTTATTATTCATATCCATTCGGCTTCGTCTCTGTTCGATTTTTGCGCCACTGGAGGGGATTTAAAGACCTTGACTACGCATTAAGTTAGGGAGACCACATGAAATACTGTAGTAGAAAAAACAATAGCAGTTAAGCAGTTTGGTGGGAGAAAGTAAAGTAAATTAATAAGTAAGTCTAATAGCTCAAGGTTGACATGGCCTTGAAATTGTTCATTTAATGTTTATCTACAAAAAAAAACATTTTAAATTGCTGTGTCCACCCTAACCCTAAGGCATGTGAGATACGACAAGTTACCAGAAGTGAAAAAAATAGAACAGTAAAAAACAGTGAAATCCAAAAGCTGAAGAAAAACCCACAAAATAACAGGTCTCAAACAATTTAGAGAAAACTGCACAAAACAATGTTTAATATGTTTTTGAAAATAACAAAAAAAAAATGTATTATTACATTATTGGCAGAATTTATTACATTTGGAAACGCTTTGCAGCTCGTCAGGCCAATTATGTAAAAAAAAAAAAAAACTGCCAATAACGTAATAATTATTACATTATCGGCCTGTAAATCGCTATTACATTACTGGCCCAACAGAGTTCCTACGTTATCGGCCGTTATTACGTTATTGGTTCGTACAGGCCCTGTACCTGATTTATAGTTTATTTATTTATTAATTTGTTGGTCCTTCTGTATATTGTGAACTCAGTATTTTGGAGAAGAAATACTGTGCATCTAATAAAGCATTCTTATCAGCTTCATGAACTTGCAGGCGATCTTGCTGTGACAGTGACCTTGCGAAGTGACCCTGCAGATTGTGAAAAGTGCTTTTAAACTTATCCCTGTGAAGCATTTTGAAGCTAGGGATGTGTTAGGAAAGTTTGGAATGAGTTTGGAACTAACAATTTAATTTACTCGCTCCTGCGTTCATTATTCAGGTACAGGGCCTTTAAGCACTCTACAATGGTAATGGCTCATTTATTTTTCGAGTTGATTTCAAAAACGCCTGTTTGATTGTTATTTGAATATTGTACTCCTCACATCAAGCACATAACATTACATTTAAGTTTCAGATTGCAGGATTTCCACGAGGCATTCAAAGTCATTCAATGAATTGTGCCCAAGTCAAGGCTTTTGATGTCATTAAAAAGCATTAAATTGGATTCAAATTTGCTTTTAATCTAAATTCATTGGAAAATTATGACATTGCTCAACAATTTTTACAGTAAGTTCATCGAAAATACCAAAATGATGGTCTAAAACCACATTTCTTTGCTATGAAGTTTCTTGCAAAGTGAAATATGTGACATTAGAGTATAGTATCTAAATATATTGTTAAGGCATTAGACTTGCTTCTGTCTGTATAAACCCTTTATTGGGTGTGTATTCAGTTTAAATAAAATCATTAGCATTTACTTCTGTTTTTAAGCCAACAAATCTGTGCAGTATTTGTTGATAGCGCAGTACACTAAGACTGCGCTGTCCTGCACCCTCATTAATGTGGATGGTGTCGCCTGACAGGAGCTCTTGACCGATGACCCGACTGAATCCAGAGAAGCTCGAGTCATCATTTTGCGGCGGATGGTTGTATGTAGCGACAGGAAATGCATCTGTGTGTTTGCATGCGTGTCACGACTAACTAATTTTTACACTGAATTGTATTTCCGAGCTGTCGCTTTAACTTCCTCCAGCGCTTTTCCTTAACATGCAACAGTTACAGCTCGCTCTCTTCTTTTTGAGATAATCAAGTACAATCAGATTTCAAGAATGAAGTAGGCTTCTTCTGGCTAGCCCTGATTAAGTGCCCTCTTGTACTGTGCATATAACCCCCTCATTCCTTTTGTTGTATTTTAGGATCTCATGGAGCAACTGGAGAAACAAGACCGGACTATTCGCAAACTCAAGAAACAACTGAAGGTTTACTCCAAGAGGATAGGAGAAATGGGAGGTATGAAACGAACCAATTATCTTTTGCATCTGCACATTCTCATTTGACTTCACATTACTATACCTTATTCAAGTATGTCATTGTTGTGGGCCCCATACATGCAAGTTGACGGTGACTTGAGCCGCCACAAATATATGTTATGCTTTACACGTTGCACGGGCCAGTGTATTATTATCATATGACACGCTTCTGTGTTTTTCTCAGCGGGTCAAGCAGAGGGACAGACCTCGCCGGGACAGATGGTGGAGGAGCCCATTCACCCGGTCAATATTCCTCGGAGAGAGAAGGATTTCCAGGGCATGTTGGAGTACAAGAAGGAAGATGAGATGAAACTAGTCAAGAACCTAATTCTTGGTAATTTGCCTTTTTGAAAGTGTGGGAAATGTTTATTTTATGCATTAACTGCGGCAACTATTATGTTTTCACAGAGCTGAGACCGAGAGGTGTTGCAGTGAATCTTATCCCAGGCCTTCCAGCCTACATCCTGTTCATGTGTCTCAGACATGCAGATTATGTCAACGATGACCAGAAGGTCCGCACTCTGCTCACCTCCACCATCAATAGTATAAAGAAGATCCTAAAGGTTTGTCTGCGGCTCATGTAGACATTATTAAAAGTTTTAGTCCATATCAAATAACAAATGTTTGTCTCCCCATAGAAACGTGGTGACGACTTTGAGACTGTTTCTTTCTGGCTTGCCAACACTTGTCGCTTCCTGCATTGCCTGAAACAGTACAGTGGAGATGAGGTGAGACATACAAGATGAAGTACATTGTTGGTGCATAGTAGAACCATTGTAACAGAAGCATGTGTTGGTCAGGCCTTCATGAGACACAACACGACAAGACAAAACGAACATTGCCTGTCAAACTTTGACCTGGCTGAATACAGGCAAGTGATCAGTGACCTCGCCATTCAGATTTACCAGCAGCTTGTCAAATGCATGGACAGCATCCTCTTGCCCATGATAGGTAAGCCCTTTTTAAAACGCATTATTTAAGTGTGTTTTAAGAGTATTTGTGTAGGCTCTCAGTCATCCATTGTAGTAGAGATTTGGATCTACATTTTGGCTACAAAAGCGAATTGAAACGTTCTCTAAATCTCTACAACAATATTTAGGAGTGACTTGTGGACAGAACTGAAGTGCTTGTACATTGTGTGCAGTGTCTGGGATGCTGGAACATGAGACCATTCAGGGTGTGTCAGGGGTGAAGCCCACTGGCCTCCGAAAGCGAACGTCCAGTATCGCTGACGAGGGAATCTACACTCTGGACTCCATCCTGCGTCAGCTCAGCGCCTTCCACTCCACCATGTGTCAGCACGGCACGGACCCGGAGCTCATCAAACAGGTGGTGAAGCAGCAGTTCTACATCATCGGAGCCGCCACCCTCAACAACCTGCTGCTGCGCAAAGACATGTGCTCATGGAGCAAAGGCATGCAGATCAGGTATACTGATTTACACGGATCAGGTCATATTACTCTTTGATCTGTGTCCAAACTAAAAAGAGATGTTTTCTGCAGGTACAATGTGAGCCAGCTGGAGGAGTGGCTCAGAGACAAGGGGCTGATGGGCTGTGGAGCTAAAGAGACTCTGGAGCCTCTTATTCAGGCTGCGCAGCTGCTGCAGGTGAAGAAGAAGACTGACGAAGACGCAGATGCCATCTGCTCCATGTGCTTGGCCCTCACCACTGCTCAGGTCAGTCCAGAATACACAAACCAACCACCTTTACAAGTGTCTTTGTGGTTACTGGAGATTCTTCTGTTGCAGATTGTAAAGGTGTTGAATCTCTACACTCCGGTCAACGAGTTTGAGGAAAGAGTTTCAGTTGCATTCATACGAACAATACAGGTAAAATAACTTTATGTTTTTGGCTGTGAAATCTAGAGCTTGAATAGAGTTTGTCGAGTTTGTTGTTGCACTGTGTTGTTTACACTGGGCTAATGCTGCCACCTGGTGGTGAGAGTTTTTTGGCTCATTTACCTACTGTATTTTTCTCTCTTGTGCGTTTTAATTGTAGACACGCCTACGAGACCGCAGTGACAGTCCCCATTTGTTGATGGACACGAAGATGATTTATCCTGTCACTTTCCCGTTCAGTCCTTCCTCTCTCGCTCTGGAAACCATCCAGATCCCCGGCTCACTCAACCTGGCCTTCCTTACACGTGTCTAACCAGGACCTGCATTTACCTGCTTTTAGAACATTCAATAGACCGATCATGTAGTTTGTGGCAGGCACTGACAAATAACACAACAGATGTAATAAACACATGTAACAAAGCCTCTTTATACATCAATTTGAAATGTTTCACAAGCATTAATTGGCCACATTGTCTCTGCAAAATCCTGTGGATTTTTTGACACACAGTCACACAGAATTTAGATATGCCATAATTAGACCTGATTTCATTCATAAAGTAACATGAGCATTCAGAACCTCTTTAATCTCTTTATAAAATGCACAGATACTGATAATGCTCTATTATTCAGGTAATGCCAAGCCGACCTGCATTCTTCCTCTGCTTGTATAAAAGCGTATTGTTATCGATCCTCTGTAAGTCCTTTGCTCCATATCTGTCCCGTTGCAAACCGTGGTTACCTGTCATGACCCCTGCGATCTGCCTTCATCTATGTCATCATCTCATGTTGCTTTAAGAATGTGGCCTAAAAGAGCAGAGAGTTGGAAATCTTAGCCCAGCAAGCCATGTTTAAAAAGTCAGGTGAGGGTAAACCAGCTCCAGATGAACAATACTCCCTCCGTTCACCAAAACAACCAGTATTACAGAAGGTACAAACACAATGAATATGACATTTTATATTCACACGCTCCAGTTGAGTAAATGGGGTTGAGATGCAGCTATTGTTCCCACTTGAGCTATTTCAATGAAGGCGTTTTATGTAAATACAGATTATGTAGTATCAAGTGCCAGCACTCTCTAACAACACTGTTTACTCACTTGTTGCTGTTTTTAGCGTCGCTCAGTCATTTCTGCAATTTTTGACAAATACTAACACCTGGTTGACCCCACGTACAAATACCAATGAGTAGGGTGGGGAATATACAGTAGCTACAATATCATTTGTCTAATTATTTTATGATTGTGTATTTATTTATTTGAGTATTTCATGATTTCGTGCACCATGTATCACTGAAAGGAAAAAAAAGTAATCAAAACGCCACAGTCAATGTTTGCATCCGATCAGTCCAGCTTTACAACAGTGTTATGTGCTTAAGTCACTTTTTAACTAAATATTTCCTTCTTCTTCTTTCGGGCCTGCACGGTTCCTCTATGACTTACATTGAACATTGGGACGTTTTACTCCATTTCCACACTTTTATAAATGTGGCACAATGCACTTGATCTTTGTCTCATGCTCTTGGGCTTGTCACACAGGCGATCTGTTGTGTACATTGTTGATCAAAGTGCACAGATTGAGCGCAAACTGCATGGCATGGCACGCTAAACTAAACTAAATCTGTAGTGTGGCGTTGTTGAACATGTTTCTTTTTGTTTCATTTAGCCCATGATGTGGTTGAAAAAAAGCCAGTGTAATAAATTTGCGTAAAAAATCTTTCTCATATTTAGCACTTTTAATTTGCCATTCCTTTTGTGCAATTATTTTGACCAGTCAGCCAGACTTGCCTCTTTCCCCTCACTTAAAACCCTTTTGCCTTATATGATTTTGTCCCTTGTGCATGATTTCAGACCAGCTAAATGTACAGATTTGAATCGGACTAAACAAACATTCGACTTAGGGGTGAATTCTCTCTGCGTGTGGGGAAAATGAAAGACTGAATAAACAGTGTCTGGAGGATTGAAGTCCAGAATAGGCAGAATAAGTGATTATGTGTAGTAAAGTTGATATAAAGTGATCTAATTTTGTGATGGCGGTACTTTTGAATGCTGTTCTTGGGACCACAATGTCTTTGAGGTTCACGTGTAGACGCCTGGAAACTGACTGAATCCACTACATGAATGTTTCAAACTGGTTTTCAGGCTAATTTCAGCTGCACATTGAGGATTAAGCCTTACCTGAGTTAACATGCGATGTTGTGCAGTACTTTTCCTTCTAATATCACTGTTGTTTTCATTATTTATTGTTGGGGTGCACTTTTCCCAAAATGCACTTTTAACATTTCAGCAGTGTGTACTTTCTAATGATAAACACTTCCACGCTTCAATCGCTGGTCCTCCGAGCTTGTAGTCTGCGTCGGAGCTGTGAGTCTCGATGCTTATTTTTATGTACATGCATATTGTATAGGCCACAGGTAGTGCAACTAGGCTATAATGTACACAGCAACACGAAGTGCTTCAGAGACTGTTTGCTTAGACATTTCTGTTGTTGAAGCCTCTTGAAGTCAGTGCTCACCCTGTATTGTAACATAACTTAAGGAAAAGGATAAGATAAGATAAACCTTTACAAGTGTACATGATTAAATACATTCATTCAGTTGATCAACACTAGCATTACCTTGGCCACTATAGGATCTGATCATCACATTAGCTCTCATTCTGCTGCATATACAAACTGGACACAACCGCTCTGGCCCATCTGTACATTAGATCAAAATAGACTGTAGTTTCTGGTAGCTGTGCTTAGTGAATGTGTTCACTGTTAAGAAGAAACTTGTAATAAATGTCCAATCTGTAAAAGTATAAATAAAAGACCTCAGCTCTCCCTTTGTCTGTGGGCTGTTTTTTGTTGGGTATGTGTGGTGTTTTACGTCTTTATATGTTATTAGTTTGGACAAAGTGAACTCGGGTAATGCTGCAGGGACATACACCAAGAAGAGAAGTAAAAGCGGAGCGTGGCTTAAACACTTGTTAAGAGGCTTACAGCTCCCACTCAGTCCTGCGCTGAATCCTCTTCACTAGGAATCTGCTGGTCCACGGACCGAGACCTTTTAACAGGGAAAACATTTTCTTCTTGGGTAAGTCTTTCCTGAAATACATATTTTATGTGAACATGGTTTGTTGATTTTGTTTAGGATTGTTTGTGATCTCTACAAATGAATGATGCTGTTTGCTTGTAATTTACATGTTTGAGGTGGAGCCTTAAATTGTGCTGTGATGAAAAGACTTGAAATTCTGAATGACTTTTAACATGATTACACTTTTGACTTCTAAACAATAAATAATTCCTTATATTTCCTTGTAGGAGCCTAAAGAACACTAAAATACAGACCCTTTTTTTTTCTTCAATCTGAAAACATTGTACAGTGTCTAAGAAGAATGTTAAGGCAAATGATTCCTTCTTGAAGACAGATTTTTATTCAATTGTTATTCATTCTGAAGATGATCAGGTCCCAGAATAGCTTCAACATGGCTCCTCTGTCCAGCGCCTCAGAGAAGGATCAGGCTGGAGTAGATTACTAACTACTTATCTTTAAAGTCAACCACCGCAAGATGTCATATGTGTAAAAGAAATCCTCTGTCCCCTTTTCTCAGGCTTGGGCAGCTGATCACCTGTAACCATGTGTGACCAAACCTTCATGGCGGCCACTTTTGGCCCCTGTGAAAGCTGTGGCAAACCAAGCCCCCTCATGAACATTTACGTCAAGAATGAGCCAATCAACTACTGCTCCTTCTGTGTGGAAATGGTAATGTACCTGTACAGCCTTTTGTCCTGACATGGGTTTGTTTATATAATCATGGGCACAAATACACTTATATTACTGTACGAGGCTTATGGACCAAACCGGTGCATATTATTCTTCATTTCTCATTCATTTCCATTTCATTTTGTTAAGGCAGCAGCACAAGAATATAAGGCACACGACAGACTCATGTAACATAATGACCAATTCTGCCTAAAAGGGAGTGGGAAGAAGAACATTTTTGATGGCTCATTTGGCCAACTGTCCTACAATAGCTATATGACAGCAGTAAAAAGTGTTCTCCTTGCATGTTCAATAGACTAACTATCAGGAGATCTGCTATAATGTTTGGTGGTCAAGTAAAATAATATATACGTAGAATATTATTCCTGGATCTGAATACAAAGGGGCTACAATTTGGAGAAGAAGAAAAAAATCCTGGAAATCTGTAGCCTGTTTTTTGTTTTTTGTCTTTATTATATTTTTTACTCTATAACAGATTGGCTACGTCACATCATTATCAGATTGTGGCCATTATTTTTCACAGAGAAATTACCAGAACCTGTTCAATACGTTCCTACCATTACTACCAGACATAACAGCTTGGGCATTTTTCTTTGTCTTTTTTAAAAGATAATGCTGGTAACACCCATGACACACTTTAATAAATGGTTAATTTAAGATCTGCAAAGTAGTTGAAGTCCATTCTCTGTTTGTTTGGAATTGGTAAGAAATATATTTTTTAAATACATTTAGATTTTTCATTTTAAGTGCAAGGTATAAAAACTGGTGCCGGGGAAATAGTTTTTTAATTTTTATCCCACTTTCAAACCCCTATATATATATATTTTTTTATTTTTTTTCATTTTTTTATTTTTATTATTGTGTTTAACTGCATTGTTTAAAATATGTATATATAATTTTCATGGGTGGGAAGTGCGGGACAGGTTTCTGCCCATGATTTGATAATGGCGCGTGTAGTAACATAAAATTGCGCTAAGAAGCCAATTTGGGGCAGTCATGCACAGCTGGCTGGGTCTCCGCTCTGCACGGGGGGAGGGGGTGGGAGAGCAGGACCACTTTGCTCCTTTAGTGATTGCCCGGTGTCGTGGTTTTTGTGTTGGCAAACATCCTCGGTCTGCACGTCTGGACTCCTGGTTCCTGGTTCATTTCTCATGACCTCACGCTTGTGCTTGTGTTCTGCCCGGTGAAGATGGCTTGTCAGGGCCTGACGAGCGGGGAGAGCGTGGCGTCGCTGAAGCGCGAGTGCGAGAGTCTCAAGAAGAAACTGGAGGAAGAGCGGGGCAAACTCAACGACGTGGAGCGTAAGAATATACGTTTTCACTTTTTGTGACATAATATAAATACAGTTATTTTACTGTTTTAGATGAAATAAGTGTGCCCAAGAAATAATAGTTGTTGTTACCCCAACTCATTTTATTGTATTTACTTCAAATTCAAACTCCCATTGGCCTCCCTGTAGACTAGTCCTTATACTTAGATTTTGTGCTTACTAAATTATCTTCTATGTGAAGTACATCAGGTGGCTGATAAGATTGAGGTGTTGGGTGCTCTTCCCATAAAGACCAGGCGTGTGCTCAAGGGTCATGGAAACAAGGTGCTCTGCATGGACTGGTGTAAGGACAAGCGTCGTCTGGTCAGCTCCTCACAGGTACACACTGATAGATACACAAATGGATCAACTATGGGCCATTCTGCTACTAACACACTTTTGTAACAGGATGGAAAAGTTATTGTCTGGGATGGATTCACCCTCAATAAGGTGAGTTGACACATGGGGTTGGCCTAGTCTGACCTCAGGTGTTTTCGTTTCTTGGACATTTTAAACTGGGCAACAGTTAAAGGTCTTGCTTAACTGAGAGCATGAGGAGCTGTCTGCTTGGACATGATTATAACACCATATGAGTCGGTGCTGAATGGCACTGGGGTCATCCTCTTCCACTCTGAAGAAGTGTCATCCTCTTCTCCTCTGAGAGATGCACTGGTTACATTACAGGAAAGAGTTCAGATTATCTCTGAATATCTCTGATTATCTGTTTAATGGCGTCTGTAAGCAGGCGGTAGTCTGAATGTAATTAGTGAATATAGATCTAGAAAATTCTATGTGTGTGAAATTGAAGTTGTATATTTTTTGCGTTGTAGGAAAATGGGATCAGTGTGCCCTGCACATGGGTAATGGCATGTGCCTATGCACCCTCGGGCTGTGCAGTGGCTTGTGGGTAAGCAAATCTCATTCTTGTGATTGTTGCATTTGCTTTTATTTATTTATTTTGCTGAATTTTCCTTATCTTCCTTTTAAAGCGGCCTGGATAATAAGTGTTCAGTGTACCCGCTGTCCATGGATAAGAATGAGAACTTGTCTGCAAAGAAGAAGGCTGTCGCTATGCACACCAACTATGTGTCAGGATGCACCTTCACTAACTCTGACAATCAGGTAACACTCTAAAGCATTTTAAACACTCGAGCCAATCGGCAAAGACATGTCAAGACATTTTAGGGGATAAGTCGACAATTTTCCTGTTAGTGTATGAAGTAATAAAAGTGTTGATCTAAATGAGTTGCACAGCAGTGCCAAGGTTAAAGAGAGCAGGACAGAATGGGGGGGTGGTCTGCTACTCTGGGTGTATTAATAGATACTGAGTGGCTTTTATCTGAGAAAGAGTGGAGCATCCTGACCCCGAGGGCTGGGTATTTAACATGCGCACTCAGACATACTGCCTTTCATTTTACACACGCATATACAGTGCTAGCTATGTTCTGTGCACATTTTAGAGAGTTTTTAAGTTTTCTTGAAAGTTTTTGCTTTCAAGACTAGCGCATGTTTCTTCAGACGCAAACACCAGTTTTAATTTTATTTTTTATGACATCCACGGGATAAAGAAGGCTCAGAGCTGCGTTTTCAGATAGTTGGGGCTCCAATGATCCCACCTGTATTACTGGCACTGTTTGTGTGTTAAACATAATGGCATTCTTAGCTCATGAAGGGTGTATTGGACCTGAGCTCATCCAATGGGAGCACCCTAATCCAACTGTTAGCCTGGAAGGGATTTCTGATGCTTGTCCATAATCAAACTGGCAATTGATGACCAAATGTGTAATGGGTTTGCTGTATTTTTGCCCGTCTTTGTTAGATTTTGACCTCCAGCGGAGACGGCTCGTGTGCGTTGTGGGATGTGGAGAGTGGGCAGCTGCTGCAGAGTTTCCATGGTCACACTGGTGATGTCCTGTCCCTGGATCTGGCTCCATCTGAAACTGGAAATACTTTTGTTTCTGGGGTGAGACTAGATGCATCTGGCAGTCTCTCCAATCCAATACTGCAGCCATAACAGTTTTATTTCTTTAATCTGTTAGGGCTGTGATAAGAAGGCCAATGTGTGGGATATGCGCTCTGGGCAGAACATTCAGTCTTTTGAGAGTCACTTGTCTGACATCAACTGTGTGAAGTATGTTGTTCAGCTTTTTATGTACATATTGTTGTAATGTGGTGGTGTAATATGATGACACTTGCAATAATTACAGTCATTTACATATAATAACTTATAAATGACTGCTGTTTTCTAGATACTATCCCAGTGGAGATGCCTTTGCATCTGCTTCAGACGATGCCACAGTGAGGCACTTTTTCATTGAACTAAATTATCTGACATTCATTACATATTGTTGTCTATTCTGTTTAATTCTTATTTGTGAGCACCAAAGAAGATATTATGTCTCACATGTGGTTTTCCACAGTGCCGTTTCTATGATTTGCGTGCTGACCGTGAAGTGGCTGTCTACCAAAAGGACAGCGTCATATTTGGTGCTTCCACTGTGGACTTTTCTCTAAGCGGTAACTTGACACAACATTTGCTTAATACATGAGTTTCCATGTAATCACCCAGGTTCTCCCATTGAGTTAAAGAGACTCGATTAAAGTTGGTCATTTTATACTCACTACTGCCACCTCAGGTCTTATTCGTAACTGCAGCTTCTATTTTAAGCTCATGCATGACGGCACTTCGGCCGAAGTAACAACTTTTTGAGTGACAATAGTTCTGGGCTCATTCTACACATTAGGACATGGCTGGAACATTTGGGGGGAGGAAAATACTTAGTTTAACATTTTTAAACTCTGTATACTCCCATTAATGTTCACCTCAGGTCGCCTGCTGTTTGCTGGCTATAATGACTACACTATCAATGTGTGGGACGTATTGAAGGGGACACGGAGCTCAGTTCTGTTTGGACATGAGAACCGTGTCAGCAGAGTGCGAGTATCCCCTGACGGCACAGCGCTGTGTTCAGCCTCTTGGGACCATACACTACGCGTGAGTGGAGCTTCCTTTTTACTAGAACTTTTAATATTACCGTAAGAAATGTGCTGTATCTGTACAGCTAAATTTACCTATTGCTGTTTTATAGATCTGGGCCTAAGATGTATTTCAACATTGAGGAACATGACACACGAAAGGATTGTTAAATGTAATTTTGTAGGAATATGTGATTGCTCTGGATTGCCATGTAGACAATATTTAATTTGTCTTTATATCACATCCACTCTCAACTGTAAATAATAGCAGAGAGTAGTTGTCTTTTCCAATAAGATACGTTTTTTAAACATGTATATCTTAGACAAATAAAAGATGAATAAAACAAAACTTTGCTGTGATTTTATTCTAATCATATCTCACTGAGCACTATTGTAAAGAACGTTGCATATACTGGAGGTTCTCAACTGGTGATCAATACACCATACACACTTCAATATGTGGCCCTTGTTCTTCCTGTCGCTGCCCTGGAACAGACTCCTCACCAACCACCACCACATTTACATACACTCAAGCGCCTTGCCCAAGGACACAATAACATGCTGCTCCATGACTGACAGCCAGCCTGACCAAGCCTCACACTCTTTCCCCCTCTCCTCAGAATACCAGAATGGTTTTGTGTTGTTTTGTAATACTGACTGAATCAAATCATCCACGTCTTTGTTTGTGGTCAAAGGTCAGCTGTCCATGTCCACATCAACACTGACACGGCTTCTGCATGAGTATTTTATTTTTGGGAAATTTCATTTGTTCCAAAGGGAAAATATTTGGTTTGGGACTGAGCAAATTTAGCTAAATGAGTCTAATAGGTGGGTCTAATTTAAGTAGAAATCAATTGCTTTAGTAGTATCACTAAAGATTCATAAAGACAGGGGGACATAGGGACAGTATTGATTATAGGACACATATCAGGGAAAATAAGTGGAGCTTTCAATGGTTATATACGTCAGGGGTTTTTGTTCCTCTGCTGAGGGGGTTTCATAGCTCGCTGGGCTTTTTGCGGCTCGTGCGCCTGTAGTAATGCTGTAGTATCGCGGGGGCGGAGCGTGTGATAAATGCGCAGTTGGTGAAGAGAGAAGCGCTGAATGAAACGACGTCTCCTTCCGCTGTTCAATGTGCAGCGAGCAGCCTGATATCGCTGGGAGGGTGAGTCTCTCTTTTATTAAGATCATTTGTGTTTTATTCCAATGTTCCCGATCATATTAGGTTCATTGTCATGTGAAGACAAAGGGAAGCGATTGTTTAATGCTTTTAGTGCGTAGACGTGGCCCGGAGTTTGTCCTCATTGTGAGCGTAGTAGTAGCTACTACTGAACGCGGTCCTTTGTGTCCTCCATTGCGTGACAGCAGCTACATGAGTTCACCGGTTAAAGGCTTATAGGCCTCCTCATATAATAAAACAAATGATCTATCATCGTATAGGCCTGTGTTTATTATATGTTTGACATTTAGCATGGTATCAGCATCACACTGCGTGATGCAGTGTGTTTGCTTATCACTACAGCCCATAAAGCGCATCAATTACTCCTCACTGAGGCCATTTGCATGATGGAGATAGGGTTTGTAAAGCATAGATTTTTGTATTAGGCTACTATGTCCCCAATCAATGATGAAACCTCCCTGTGTTCTTCATTAGAAAATGTCGTGTGGGCTGTGGAAAGAGACCCTGGCTCTGGCAGAGGACTACCTGTGCCTGTGCTGCAGCCCCCAGGCAGCCCGTCCTCCTCCCAGCGGGTCAGCTGCTGCCATGAGGCGTCTGGGCCAAGACATGGAGGCCCAGCACAAGGCACGCTTCCACACTCTGAGCCAGACCTTCCTGAAACAGTGCGGGCCGGACCCCTGCTCCAGTCTCAGGAAGGTCATGGAGGAGCTGGTGGGAGATGGACTCTTGAACTGGGGGAGGGTTGTGTCTCTTTTCACCTTTGCTGGGGTGCTGGCCAGACAGATACAAGAGCAGAAGTGCAGCAGGTCAGGGCAGGACCCTGGGAAAGTGCCCGCAGACTGCAGGCTGCTGGCAGAAACCATAGCAGATTACCTGGGAGAGGAGAAGAGAGACTGGCTGCTGGACAATGGAGGCTGGGTAGGTCTAATTAACTTCTGACGATATTTATCTGACTCCAAAACGATGTATACCAAATGTGTTTAGATTCCTCTCATTCAATAGTAACCAGTGTTATAACATACTCATTCTGTAGTCGACCTGCTTCTGTACTTTGCCATTAAAAGACAATGAATATGATACTGCATTCCTGTGAATGAAAGCACCGGAAATAGTTTCAGTTCTGAATTCTCTGGAACTACTGTCAGCATTTTGTTTGAGTCACTGTGAGTCAGGAGGCATAAAAAGGATATTTTTAAACTGTCAGCTTTACTGGAAGAGCCTAAAATGTTAGTTATGACTTCTTTGGGCAGACTGAGAACCCCGGTGTCTGACTAAAATCATTGTGGCTCCTTTTGAATGTCTGCTTTTGTGAATGGGCCGGCCCCCTCCTACACAGCCACATAAACATACAAACACACACCCTCCTTTCTTCAGCTGCAGCTGCTTTCAACAGACACGCAAGCACAGCCAGATGGACCTTCTGTAACGGCCTTATTGCTCTGTGCCAAACTGAAAGTGTAACACCTGGAGAGGGGAGCAGGTGTTTTCATTGCTTTACTGGGGTTAGTTAGTTACTTTATTGAGGTAAAAAAAAACATGTCCAACCTAAAGCCTGGAATTTCATAACCTATCAGACATGTTGATTGTTTATACTGTTTCTTTGTGCAGGGAGGCTTCTGTGAGTTCTCCTGCCACTCCGGGAAGGTGGACCAGGACTCATCCATGAAGACTGCTCTGTTTGCTGCTGCTGGGGTGGGTCTGGCTGGCCTCACCTTTCTCTTGGTGCGCTAGCTTTGATGTTCTCATTCAATTTGGCACAGTTGTCTGGAAGTTCGGAACCACGCTCATGCTGGGAGACTTGCTATACTGTTGTGATTTCATGTCAACAACTGAATGTTTGCACATCCTCAGACTTCAAATGCATCGCGTACTGACTTGAGTCCATTTCTCCTAAAGATTGTAAAAAAAAAAAAAATAGTAATCCCATGCCTTCAGTGCAGGAGTGATGTGAGGAGCATATCATTGGTTTGGCTGCATCTATTTTCACTTGTGCAGCTAAAGGGAACATTTAGGTTCATGTTAAATCTTTTCACTTGAGTTTAAATTTGACGGCTGCCTTCATTTCATGTTTTTATCCAATTTGTATGTGCATTAGAGTCATCTTAAGTGTACAATGTATAAATTAATATATTATATTTATATGAACTGAAACGGTAAGCAGTGGCCATTATCTGTATGTATTTTTTGTTTGCCCTACATTTATGTGAACCCTTAGTTTTCTGATACATATATATATATACATATATACATATATATATATATATATATATATATATATATATATGAACAGTTGATCTGAGCTATGTGCAGCATTAATGGCTGTCCAATGGTGCTACAGAACATTTATGCTTGATATTCATTTACCAAAACTGGGACCAATTTGTATCTAGGCCTATTATTCAGAACAAAAGCGTTGCAGTGGCATTTCCTCCACAGAACTCTTACATATTTTTACTGTATTTATTTGTCACACGTTTTGTAATAAAATATACAATCAAAAGAGTCTGTTCACTTTGTGCTTTTGACACGTGTGCGCATTAAGTATGACATGTTTTTGATTCACATGAGCACTTTTAACGCAGAGAAAAACAAACCGTAATATGCATGGTTGAAACGAGGTCAACAGCTAAACCTCAACACAGTGGAACAGAATCTACAGCAGCATTCAGTGGTAACATCAGCGACTAAATTCACATTTGACAAGTTTGTAATGGAAATATGGACGAACTTCGAGCTCGTAAATTGCATTTAAATGGACAGGTAGTTTTGCTGCTATCCATAAAGAGAACTGGAACAGCTCATTGTGACATAGTGCAGTCATCAGCTGTATGCAAACCACACCATTGTGTCAACACTTCCTCATGTCTCTCGGAAAGTACCGAAAGAAATGTTAAGGGAAACCCATTCAAAAGTTACAATGAGCTACATTATTTGCTTAAAGTAACGTCATTCTCCAAAAGAACCCCCAAAGCCACTGTATTTTACATGTTTTATTAGTTTAAAATGATATACCAAGTACAAAACATATACAGTAATACCCTTATTTAATTCCCCTGAATAAAATATTTCATTTGTTCAGCACATGCCAGATATCAGTATCTATAAGATACAGTAGATTGTGATGTATCAACAATTGATGACAAAGATAGCAATAGTACCTTACTGTAACAATAAAAACTTTCAGAAATATTTTTAACTCTTTAAAACACAGTAAAATAACATACATCGTTCTGTAAAAGTTGCATTGCAATCTGCCCAAAATGTATGTTTTTTAAATTCCTGTATATTTCAATAATATTTGACAAGTCAAAAATACACTTATAAAAACAGTGATGATCTGCAGCAGTGGCAACTGGCTGTTTTGAAGCAGCTATAGCAGATCAACAATGCACTTTGATATTTCAAACAAGGCAACCTTCAAAAATGTGTAATAAATAATATAAGCAATACTTTACAATAATAATGTACCTGTCCATTTACATATCAATATGCAGTTCATATAGACTCAGAAACATATACAAAGTGTTTAAAATAGTTTCCCATTCATGTATTAAAAAATAAAAATTGTCAGTTTAGTGTGACAACACAGCATTTTGGCGGGACAAAGACATTACAGCCTGCATGCTCTGGTTTCCACAGAAACACATGATTCTTTCAGTCAAGTGGAAAAGACTTGCTCCTTGGCTTTAACGTCAAAAGATAAAATGATATAGGCAAGAAACTGAAGACTTTCAGCTAAATCATAAGCCTCATGGACTGGCGGGCCTCTTTTACTCCTTCCTCTGAATTGGAGGGGTCATCCTGGGGGAATGACACCTTGTCTGGGGTGTACTCATTCCTCTTAAGGTCTGACAAAGGGGCAATGACATCAGTTTTCTTTACTCTGACTGTATTAAAGGTGTTTTGGAAAGGAATAAAACTTACCAGGAAGTTTGAGTTTCCGGCAGCAGGAATTGCAGTGGTGCTTTGCACGGAAATTTCTGATGGCATCATCCCCCAGGTTGGCCGGACCGAAAATCATATCATAGGACCTACAGCAGTCAAAAGCAATAAAGCAAGGGGTGAGCAATGTGCTATTGATTTTAAATCTTAAATTTGAAAATAACAGTTTTGTTATTTGACCAATATTTAAGAAGTCGCATCTGTGGCTAAAATGTTAAAGTTAATTATTAAAGTGTGCACTCACCCTTTTTCACCACTCTTGATAACTGATGGATCAGTCAGAATCTCCCCAACCCCTACAACAGACAGGCAGACCAGACAGGCGCATGTTATAACAGCAGCTCCTCTCACTATTTATGTCTAAGTCACAGCGGTGAGTGGCTCACCCTGTAGGTCAAGCACCAGCAGCTCTCCGCGGGTGTACTCGTACGTCCAGTGGCTGAAGGCCAGCATTGTTTCCTCCAGAAGGTTGGTGGGGACAATCTCCTCTCCGTTGTTATTGTTAAACTTTCTGAACTCCCCACTGATGCATTCCTCTATGGCAAACCACTGACCAGCAGAATGACAGTAAAGCAGGAACACTTCCAGAAACCTTTGATATAAAAGCAGACATACTTCACATGAAAGAGAATACAAACTCAAAGTGTGCACAGAACACCAAGCCGAGCACAACATCAGCATCAAGTGTTAGACACACAGAACTAAGCTGTGGCATAGGTGTCAGACAAAGTACCTTGGCGAATAAGGAATAGTTTTAGGTCTGACTTGATTGAAGGCAAATGTGAGCTTCTGCGCGGCTCGTTGCTGTTGAATTTCCTGTAAAGCCATACAGAAACACAAACAAAAAAACAGATAATACTTCAATGACAATGTAAAAAGCACTATTTACAGCATACGCATGGATAGTTGTAAAAGTACATCACAATTACAGTACTATAACTCTATGTTTAAACAGCTGTACTATAGAGCATATGCAGAAAGCCTTTACCCTGAGACTAAGATGCAGCACAGTTTCCTCCTTGTAGATGCTCTGCCAGGTCTGGACCACTTCTGGAAGGAAGGACTTGACTATGTACAGATGGCCCGGTTTGAGGATGTCATACTCCGACCATGTGCAGAGAACCTTGAGGGCACGCCGCAGACCAC
Organism: Gobius niger; assembly: GCF_951799975.1. Classification (NCBI taxonomy): domain Eukaryota; kingdom Metazoa; phylum Chordata; class Actinopteri; order Gobiiformes; family Gobiidae; genus Gobius; species Gobius niger. The sequence goes on along the minus strand of NC_136855.1, from coordinate 25,503,524 downwards.
CACCCATCTCCTCTTTACTGAGGAACTCTATTTTGGCACTCAGGCCGCGCTGGGCCCAGGAAGACATGCTGTTGTTGATAGTGTTAGGAGAGCTTTCCTCCAGGCGGTACACTGTGACTGGTTCACCTAAACATAATCAACACATCATTTTTATCAAACAAAATGAATGATTGAATGGGGCGACAGTGGCACAGATGGTAGAGCGGGTTGTCTCATGATCGGAAGGTCAGGGATTTGAATCCCGCCTCCTCAAGGTGCACACTGTCCATGGGCAAGACACTTCGCCCACCTTGTCTGTGTACACTTGTGTATGAATGAAGGAGTGAATGGTTGAGTGGTTCCTTGCTGTAAAGCACTTTGAGTGTCTGATGTAGATGGAAAAGCGCTATATAATATAAGATGAGACCATTTACCATTGATGTTTATTTGGGACATTATATTCTTAGTAATGTATCCTTTTAGTTATGCTGACAATTTCTTGCAACATGCAATCTTTAAAGCTGCAATATGCAACTTTTTATGCTAAAAAAAAAGTTGATATTTGTGCGTATTTGACCATAGTGACCCAGAGGCTGTATGCGTGGTCAGCAAGCGTCTTTACTTTTCATCACAGTGATCTCTAGGCCGTCCAGGATCAATTGTTTGGAAGGTTTTCTCTGCTGACTGACCCTCTCACCAGAAAACCTATAAAACACGTGATCCTGGAGCATCCTATAGACCGATGACCGAGGTCACAAATATCAGCTTTTTTTTTCCATATCAAAAGTTGCATAGTGCACCTTTAATAAAGCAACAGAGGTTCTTTCTTAAACATCATTTTTAATGTATCTTTAAATTTCACTAGAGGTCTGAAAGAACAAATTAGTTTCGTAATTATTAGGGGTGGCTCTAAAGCCCTTGCTTTATTTAAACTTTTGCAAAAATTTTACAATAATAAGAGACACAGTGATTGTGCGGCAGGCCAGGTCTTACCTTTAGGAGGTACTGGGGTGAAGGGGATACTCTGGGACAGCCTCATTAGATTGTTTCGCTCCACAGCTGAATCAACAAAAAATGGTATGTTGGTTATGAAAAAACAAAAACAAAAAACATTACAACGTGCTTTTATTCCATAAACCGGTTTCTCACCTGAGTACTGGTAATTTTCAATGGGTTTAAACGGCGAGCCAATAGCTGTAAAAAACAAAAAAAGTTTATATTAATAAATTTAAAAAACTATATAAAATTGCAAAAAAAGTAAGAGCTCAGATTAAGGAAAGTCTAGTGTAGTTCCAGCATAGTCCAGTAGATGCCGCTTTACCACAGCTACCGTTACTTTACCTCTAAACTGTAGCTCATGTTCAGACACAACTCTTCCAATAATGTAGATTTGATTATGGCAATCTGTCACTTGATTTTGATGGTGTTTTTTAAAAATCAGATCAGTTTGTAATTTGTGGTCAGATTAAATTACTGATGCTGTTTGATTGGTCAGTGAGGGTTACTCACAGTCCTTTCTGGCTCCAAGGTGAGCGAGCCGTGGCGTGTACAGAGAAACTGCGGCTGGAACCACAGAAATAAAAAAAGCACTGTGAACCAAAATGAAACTTTGCCTAAGCACTGGAGAAATAATCCATGCCAGAATGAAAGGGAGACCATGCTCTTAAAGAAAAGACATGCAACTTTGCATTTATATAGTATAAGACGGCTGCTGCTGTACCATGAAAGCATCAAACGTCTTACCATTCAGAGTATCTTCTCCTGGGGCTCGTCTGACAAGGACAAAAGGATCAATTATGTTATGCATACCTTAATAACAATTCAATAAGGGATACTGAGAAAATACAGTTTCATTCACAGTGCAAGAGTTTACATTATTAGGACTGTGTTAAAGATGGTCAAATCTCAGCCACTGATTTCAGTGCAGCATGTCACATGTTTTACAAAATGATACACACACATCTGGAGTTCTTGTCACACATTTGACACATAATCAGGAGTGTCAAGAGTGATACTTACAGACTGCTGGCCTGGGCTGATTTCATCTGCACCCTTTCCTAGTGGGGAAATAAAATGTGTTTTACAAGGTAATAGAAAATATTTACATTGAAATACATAAAGACATTTACTATAATTTTGCAGAGCAATCATGACATTGTTTTCTAAAATCAAAATAGATCAGCAATGTCAGACAAAAGAGCTAGTTAGTTAGCTAGGGGTGGGACTCATTTTCAGCTCATGCATTCAGACAAATCCGCTCCGTGTATTTACCCACACTTCATCTGCCAAACCAGTCTGCGGTTATTAATTGCAAAAACCCGAATTCCATGTGGCTTTTCAAGTAGCTTGTTCCTGCAGTAAACACCCCACAACGCTACATATGCCTTCTGGGAGTTTCCCAAAATAAATTAAATGTCTTATATTCTCTATTATTGGGAAAAACATTGGCAGTAATATTGAAAAATAAACATGCAGACAGCCGCCATTTTGTTATAGTGCTGTGTTTAATTTCAGAGACCTGTATTTTGTAAAGTTGATTTGACAGCACCATGACTGAGGCAGCAGATCCCAAACAGCCCTACACAAGTCTGTTGGTCACACATCAACTATAAAAGCATATATATTTCAGTTGAGACAACCCATCAACTAATTAAAGTACAATACATTTCAATTCAGTGTGCCACACTTTAGCAGGCCAAACCAAACTGCCTGGTGGGCCCCCTGACAGGCAGGTAATCAGCCAATCACTGTGGAGCGCAGTCAGACAAGCACATATCGCTCTCCCAATTAGCCACTCCAGCGCTAAGCTAGTTCTTCATACATACAGTATCTGTGGTGCATTCTAGAGGTATGTATCTTTTGTTATAGTAAATCATAAGAAAGGTTTTCTTCTGAATGTATTAAAACTTGGGCGTTTAGAATGCAGCTATACTCACAAGCAAGTGAGCAGTCCTTGGGTCCTCATGAATTAGGATGTCTTCAGCTGAAACTCTGCTTTTGTCCCTCTTCAATGCTGCAGAGAGTAGGCAAATTTTAATCTTCCAAACTGAATACACAAATAAAACGTGCACTACCTTGAAATTAATCATTTGTTTGTTTCAATCATTTGTTACGCCTTACTTGAATCAGGATGGAGAAGACTAGGGTTTCTGTCAAACTCTGTGAAGCCAGCGTAAGAATTGACTGCTCTCATGTGACCGTGGGTTTCAGACTGCAAAAAGGAGAGTATACCAAGACTCATTCTTTACAAGTAGTGATTATTAGTGCGTTAAAACACACGGTTTTACCTGTGAGCGAGTTTGTATCTCGGGACTTTGCTGTGTGCTAGGGCCAGGTTTTGGTGAAGAGTGTTCAAGCTCTGAACTGTCTCTATGTCCTGAAATTCATGACACATTTAGTGACACCAAAAATAATAGTATTTCTTCCGCATTTAATCATTCATGCGTTATCCAATCATTCAGTTCCCAAATTTCCCATATATTTTGTGTGAAAAGAAAATGCTGAAACTATTCAAACATACATTGGACAAAAAAAGAAGAAGAATCATACTGTGTGCTTTCATGCACCTTCAGGAAAAAAGGAGACAGAACAGAGATTATATAATGACCAGAAAATCATTATCGGTAGATGGACAGGCACCAGCACCCAGCAGACCCAGCTTAAACTTGATTCAAACCTCTTGTTGAATTTGGCCCACTTGCAGTATTCCTCTTGTGGCTTACTCTCCTGCTTTGGCCAGCACAGACCAAGCGGGGGAGGTCTAGTGTGTTCCGCTTCTTGTGATTAGGTTTCCCTGAGGTTACTTCAAGGACAACCCCCAGTGATGTATTCAGGTGTGTTGGGCCCTCGTCATTCAAAAACGCCAGGTTGACATAGCCTGTGGTCCCGCCCTCTCCCTCCCCTTGTCCTAAGCACCCTTTGTTTTGAGGCTTAGCAGTGCAAGCAGACAAGCGAATAGGCCGAGCAGAGGCTGAAGTCTTAGAGATAACAACAACAGTAGGATACACACTCGCACACTCATTCGCAGCTTGAGTCTTCTTTTGTGTTACTGAACAAGAGCTCCCCTCACTCTGACACTTACCCACAAATGCCCCAAATTCTACAGTTGTGCTCTCAAGCTGCATGGGCGGGTGGTCAAATCTAGCTGCAGCCATGTGAGGTTGGCTCGAGGGCGTGCTGCTGATGTGGAAGAGTGCCGCACCTGAGGGCACGTTGGGCAGGCTGGAGGGGGAGTCGGAAAAGCCCGGCTCATGTGGACGGCTCAGCATACTCAGTGTGAGAGAGTGGCGCAGCTCCAGAGGGGACAAGGCCACAGCACTTTGGACAAAGGCACTGGGGCCAGCGCTCCTTGAAGAGCCAGTCTCTGCAGCTAATGGCACAAGCCCAAACAAGCCCCTCTTCTCTGGACTCAGGCTTAGGTCCTTCCCCAATCCTGAAACAGCACCCTTCAATCTGCGGCCACTTTCACTCATAGTCCCAAATAGAGAGTCCGCTATGTTAGCTTCTTTCTGGGGAAAGGAGGTGCCATGAGAGGGACCAAAGTAAGCCCCTAAACTACATTTCCCAATCACAGATGATTTGGAGAGTCCCGTGTCCATAGGCACTGGAGCAATGCTGGGGACTAAATTTTTGGAAAGGCTTATTTCTCTGGTGATCTGATTATGAACTTTGCTGTCCTCTGACGCCCTCTGCGCAGTGAGGGCCTTAAGAGTGTCCAGAGTCAAAGCAGAGAGATCCTGGAGGTGGCCGATCTGAGAGTCCAGTGTGTGCAAAGAGCGTTTTATGTAGTTGACCCTGTTTCCCACTTCTTTCAGTTGCATACACATCGTCTCAACCCTGGAAATTAGACCAGAATTTTGCCAATGCTCACAAAGTACAACAGAGTTAGAACAACATGAATTTTGTGTTAATTATGGTACCTTTCTGAAGTAAGGCGTATGCGCTCCTCACTCCCAGAGTGAAACTGATCATCTTTTTCATGAAAGTATGTCTCCACACACTGCTCTTCAAAGTCATGCAGCTTTTTTTGGTCTTCCTCTGTGAGGAATAGCTCTGAAAAAGGAAAATACAATTTACATATTGTATTGATTCTACTTGACTTAGACTGAAATAATGCAGTGGTCGTACTTGGTCCATAAGTATTCTCTTTCTTTCGCTTCCTACATGTACAGAACAGAGAGTATATATGGCAAAGGAGGATAAATGGAGGTGGGAGAACAGGCTTTTCATGGTAGGCCATGATAAAATGGTATCGCTGGTATTTCCACACAAGATTTGAAATAGACTTCACTTGAATGTAGACATTGCTAGAGAAAAAGGAAAAATATAATTAAAATTTTTCTAGTGTAGAAGAAAATCTATCACAGCGTGTCACTTACTTGAAGAAGGCAATCAGAAGGTTGACCATTAGAATATACTGTACAAAGAGGTAGACCGCTTGCAGGAGAGGAGTCAGCCAAACTCCTGCTGCACATAAATCCTTAACAGAATTTTCAGTGCTGTTGGAACACACTGTGGGAAAAAGTACCCATCAGGAGAAGCACAAAGCAAACAAACTAAAAGAGTCAACACACATAATCTAGGCTACAGCAACCACCTATTGAGGCTTTTTTATTTATCTTTTACACTTTTTTTTTTTAACAAGAACTAAACTGCCATCATTCAACCACAGAAACATGACTAAATGGCCCAGGTCTCTTCGTAATAGCCAGCACTAGGCATTATTTAGAATAGGGCAAATATCCAAATTAAAACTGCGAATGGACAAATATAGGACAAAGTTGTGCCTGACGAGCCTGTGTTCAAAAATAACTTCAAGAGAGGCAAAGTCCATTGGGGCTATTATTCAGTTCACTGATCTACAGCCTATGGTCAAAACTCTAGTCTAAATACATTCAAACCAGGTCACTCTAGTCAATCAACCCACTCCAGTTGACAATATTTGGGGTGAAAAAAGGGAAAATTTGGCTGAAAAGTGAAGCCCGCATCAGGGTGCGTTTTGTTCCACCGGAGCTTCAAATGCACGGACTCAAAGATGATCAGTTAACTGCTGCCTTTACGCAGATCACCAAGAGTCGAGGCAGTCAAGGCTGTGGTGAAGCAAAAACAGCCATGTCCCCAAAGGGTCCAGCTTGGCTGCCTCTGGACATGGATCTTAACATGTGAAGGAGACTGTGAATAATACAATGATTACATTAAGTGGCTTGATTTTCAGTGCTAGTTTTGTGTGACAATCAGGTCTCGTGCTCTAGTGAGGAGCTTTAAAAAGTTGTCCTTACCCTCATAATCTTCCCTACCAAGTTCATCCTTCTTACCATCGATTTCATAGGCATACACCTCCCCATACATCATCCAGTATGGTTGGAACACCACATCTTTGGCCAGGGTCCAGCTGGGCTCTTCATTAGGGTACAGAATGGCTTTCCTGGGTACGCCATAGCTTAGTAGCACAATGACCATTATTACCACAATATAAAACATGTTGGCCACCTGAAAAATAAGAAAATCTATTTAATCCTTTACAATGGGGATCAAGAAACAACCATAGAGGCTGACTAATATGAGGGGTTTATGGCTGAAACTGATTTGTGCTGCCGACAGCCAATAAGCACTGCTGACATCTTCAATCCAAAATGTGGAGCCGACTGGAATACATTTAAGTAAAGATAAAAAGTAATATGTATGGCAACAATTTTGGGCATGATAGCCCTATGGAATGAAAACAACGTCGATGCCAATGGCCATTAGTATAAAAAGTGTTAATATCGGCCTAATGCTGTATATTGGTCCATCTCGAACCAACAGTACATCACCAATACTGTAGATGATGAAGTCTAAAAGTTGAGATCAACATTAATTTTCTCATGTTGGCAGCCAAACTCAGCCTGGTGACAAAATACTGAGGGCTGAAGAAACACTCCCAAGATGGCACATATGCTTGTATCTAAGGAGCACTCGGCACAGTGTGGGTGATCACATGGATGAAACTCAATGGCTCTACAGCTATGGGCTCAAACACAATGACCAAATATCAACATTACCTGATTTCAACATAGGTGTGAGCTGAAATATTGAAAATGATTCAAATATCATGAGAATGAATTATATTTAATCAGCCTGTGTGTGTTCTGATAGAATTAGACTTGCAGCTTTGCACTGTGGCATTTTCATGTTACGATTTTGTATAGAACTTGAGTGATATTTTGTAAAAATCCAAACCATTCCCTTCCACAATACAAAACACAATAAAAATATCCAAAATAAACAATGCACAGTGATTGGACTCACCATTTTAGCAATCATCATCACATAGGGTCCAGCTTGTTGGTTGACAGCGAGTATATCAAGCAGCCGCACATACCAGAAGATTATATTCAGGCAATACACTGTCCTTCCAGGTGTAAGGACTTTCTCTCCACCCAGCCTCAGGCCAAAGCCAATGAAGAAAGTCAAAATTGCCACAAAGTCGGACACATTAAAATATTCACCAAACCACACTTTAATCTTCTGACTTATTTTCCCTGCTTCAGACATGA